>NC_133795.1:7739717-8083467 GCF_043250625.1 Sebastes fasciatus
TACAGTAGCCCAGAACGGACAAACCGAATACTGGCTCTAGAGAGAGCCTTTTACGATTTTACGTTACCTGAAAGCCACCGTAGTTCTCCGACACGCTTGTGAAACTGCAGAGTTGCAAAACCGTGGTACCGCCGTCTGATTTCCGTTGCTCCTAGAGTAGTGTTATTATGGTAAGGATGGCCTCTGGGGCAACATCTACACTAATACATTTTCATTTTAAAATAAAAACGATCTCCGTCCAGACGAGCATTTTAGAGCTTCAGAATTCATCTTCGGCCATACTACGATGCCTGAAAACGCATATCACTTGACCATTCACGTACACTGGGCATGCGCGTGCTGGTGTAAACAGGAAGCTGCACTGGACATGGGAATTGATGCAAAGCGCTTGAATAATAGCTTGCCTCCTGCACATGCAGGCAGTAATAGCATTATAAAATGAAGAATTTAACTGCACAACAGCTGCCAGCATAGACAACAAGGTCAGCAACGCCTGTAACTCGTTATCCATGTTGAAATTAACCACTAATGGTCAAGGCTGATGTCATTTGTTTTCTTCTGGAAAAGGTTCCAGGGAAGGACCCAATCAAGAAGCGAACGTGGGTGTCTGCGTCATCGTTTTCAAAGTTCTCCGTTTCCGACTAAAACACACCCCTGAGTATCAAAACTAAAACTGGGTCAGCAGCGTTTTCAAACGAGTAGTGTGGACGCCAGGCATAAGCGTAGGAATATTTTTGCATTTAAAACAAAAACATATTAGTGTGGATGTAGCCTGAGTGCCGGGAATGGCGTTACCACGGTTTTGCACTCGCCGGCTCACGCTACCGCAGTCTTGGAAAGGGAGGACTGAGCGGAGGGGTACTTAGTTGGTTGCAGTCTGGAACCACACCACTAGATGCCGCCAAATCCTACACACTGTACCTTTAAGTTGTTTTCTTGCAGATTATTTGAAGCACCAAAAAGGCTTTTTCTAAACAAATATTGCAAGTACTTTTTTTGCTGCAGAATGTAGCACCGTGTCTGCTTATTGATGACAAACCAAGTCTACTGAATTGAGTTATTCTGCACATGGTTTAAAAGACAGAAGAGGGCTTAAAGGAATTATTTTGCAGACGTATGTATAAATAATGAGAAGGTTAATGCAATTTTCTGGTCGGGCAAATTAAATTCTTCTTATGATCTTTTTTTGCTTCCTGCAGATCAGCTTGGCAGGACAAACACATGTCTTCCCGCTTGTTCTCCAAAGCACAATACACCTTCTGTTCTCCAGCGACACGGTCACTCCTCCAACTGTTAGGAGAGCATTTTGCACTCTTTCTATCTTAATGAAAGCCAGTGACATTTCTGGTCATTAAGCCTTTTCCCATGCTCCGCAGGTGTTTCGTGGCTAGTCAATGCAACAAAAAGAGCCCATACTGAACGCACGTGTACACGTCTCCAGGCAAAGATTTCAGCAGCGATAAACAAGAGGGTCAACATGAGGAGCGGGAGAGCAGAACAGCTACAAACTGATGAGATTGAGTGTTAAGTCAGGCCTCTGCACTACATTCAATGCATTTCTTTATAAACAAACGTTCAAGAGCAACTACAAATGTGCAGTGGAGTAGCAGCTGCCTTGTGTAATGTTGCATGACAACGAGACGAATGCTTCCTGCTGGTGATTTTGAAGTATGACCTGTGGTTTGGCGTTCTAACAGAAGTAAACATATGCGGCCGTGTATGTGCATCAGCATGTGTGCAGTGATGTGATATAGTGCATGCTTGTGTAGACTTCATAATATGACTACACAGGCTCTCAAATACAAGTGAAAAAAGAAGGGTTGACTCGTTCCCTCCGAATCCTTTCCCTCTAACATAATTCATTTCAATAAAAGAAGACCTATTATGCTCATTTTTAGGTGTATACTTGTATTTTGGGTTTCTACTAGAACATGTTTACATGCGTTAATGTTCAAAAAAGTCCAGCCCGCTCTGATTGGTCAACTGAACCAAACTCTTCGGACTCCGCTCCAGCTCCGCTCTAACTAGCTTTGTCTGAGCGAGTGCCAAACTAGCCGCTCAGTTTGAACTTTCAGGTTGGGGGTTCACAAAAGAAATCTAGAGGAAATGTAATGTGTACAACGCAGTTCGGTCTAGTGTATTGCGTCAGTGACAAAATCAGTTTGATCGCATTGTTTTTTATTGGAATTAACAAACTGGCCGCAAGCGATGAAGCGCTGTGCAGCGAGCCGTTTTTAGCTGAACCTTTGTCGGGTACTGTTTCTTTTTATTCCTGTCGCTCGCTTTGAAAGCGCTGCAACGGATGAGGAACAGCTGAATCATTGAAGTGAAATGAGTAGTTATCTATCTGATACCTCTTCATTTCACTACAAACACCCAAATAAGGAGGCAGCAGGCTGGAGGGAGATCGCCTGAAAGTTTACAGAGACTACTGTTGGCTGTATTTGTATCATTTTCAGTAAATATCGCAGTATAAAACCTGTGTTTTCTGTTTAAAAAACACAAACGTCAGAAGATAGCAAGTACTACTCACCCATCTTTGAAGTGGCTATACGTCTGATCTGGAGCGTACAGCTGATGGGTACTTGGTTTGTTTACATGGCGTAACATAAAGTGCATATTTAACGGTGTGTGGACTGAGTGTCTGATGTTATTAGGCTATAAGTAAATAAAAATAAATCACAAATCTATCTTCTTCTCTTGTTGGTTTCTTATTCTATCAATAAGAAGACACAAGTCGATATTATTCATCATTACAATAAATTATTAGTTCTGCGTTATTATAAAAAATATAAGATGCATTTCTAAGGGGTTCAGTGAGCCCCCTGAACCAACACAAACAGGCAGGAATTAAGAAAATGTGTTACGTCACCACGTAACTGAAGAAAAGGCGGGACTTCAGGCAGTTTGTGTTTCTGTGGGGGAGAGTAACTCCCTTTTTGCGTGGGCTTTGTAACTTTGCAGACCTTTTACATGCACAAACGTATTAAACTATATAACACACTAAAGGAAAGGGAAAAAAGCATAATAGGTCTTCTTTAATACGAGTAAATGAGGCTGATTTGTCTAAAATATTATTCTATGTCCACCTGCAGGATGTTCCTGGGAGCACTGGGAGAAGAGGCTGGGCAGCTCTTCAGCAGCTCTCCGTCACACTGGAAGCTGTGGTCTTTGGAAGGGAAATACCATAATCCAGTTCAGTCTTGAAGCGATCATCCCAGGACCACCAAGACGGAGTCACTTCCAGCACATTGTGGGAGCCCTGGCGAAAAACGCTGCCAATCATCAGCACAGGAGGAGGCCGTGGTGGGTTTTTGAGAGAGAGAAATAATGCGCACTCATTGTGTCCTTTTCTTCTCCTCCTTCCTCTTTATAATCAAACTCCTCAGATGTGGAACCACACAAAATCTGCTCCGAGTTTTCAGAAACAATGTTTCCAGATCTCATTAGCTTAAAGACCGTCAGTTAAGAGTTCACGACTGAGGACGTAAAATGTTATGTTTCAGATTTTGTTTTTACAGTCTCCAAATGTTTTGTATTAACTACACATGTAGGGGCTGAAGAATACCTCTGAATAGCTCTTCAATTAAAAGCTTCAGTTCAGTCTCAATGGCAAACAAGCAGACAGGAAGGTTAAAGGGTTCTTTGAGACTTCATCTCTTCAGGTTGACCTTTAACCCGCCTCCTGAGGCTGGAGGGTGGGGGGGCGTAAAGAAGACATGGGTTAGTTTTGGATGTAACCACATCCGGATAAGAGCCACAGGCACTGTGCCGTCTGCTGTTTCACCATGGTGATATCAGTGCCGCTGTAGGATCTCCAAGGGAAACAACGGCAGGATTTGACTTTTATAAATTCAATAATGTCTCAGTGAATCCCCGACTCCCACCTGTGACCCGTGTGATCTGCACCGTCCACACAAACACACAAACAGACACATAAATGCAGGAATGCAAGCACCTGCACTGACAGAGATTACTACATCAGTAACCCGTGTTTAGATGCAGCTTGTATCTTGATCTAACTTGTCTCTCACTCCCTAGGGGTTTAGTAAATGCCCGTTCAATTCCTAGTCATGCGAAACAAAGCCACGCTAAAGCCTCTCCCCCAGAGCTTTGAAGGGATTCTGGGGGAAATCGGATACAGGCGTGTTGTCATAACATTTACAGCTCGGGGGATGCATAATGCAGCTGATTTCAAATGAAGAAAGTGACCTAAAAGCCACCATGTCAGGAACACTGGCTCTCACACAGACTTAACTAGTGCACTCTGTCGCAATGGGAGACTCGACAACAAAATGGAAAACATTTAACACCTTGAATCAATCAGATGACAGAGATGAAACTTCCACTGAACAACATAATAAGTAGTCATTGATTGGGACATTTTGCAAAGAATACTCATTTATAGTCCTATAATTAAAAATATATATATATATTTTCATGAAAGCATTATTACCAGAGACGTGGACTCGAGTCACAAATTTGATGACTTTAGACTCGGCTTGTCAAAATAAAAAAAGACTTGCAACTCGACTTGGACTTCATTACCAGTGACTTCACTTGGACTTGAGCCTTTTGACTTGAAAATACTTGTAACCTTCTTCCGAAGACCAAAGATTATAAGTATTTAAGTTATTTAAAAAGTGTCAATTCATTTCCTGGATAATGTTAAAGGGGAACAACACCTAAATTAAGAATTCCAGTAATTTCCATGACCTAGGAAAGTTCAATCAATATTTGTGAACATGAATTACTCTCTCTCTCAAAGCCGGAAACCAGAGGAGTAAGTCTCAAACTTGTGATGTCATCAAGTACAAAGTCTGGACTTGCTCCATAGACAATGAATGGAGACTGATTTTGTGGACTCACAGAATGTTTGTTTGTTTTTTTTATACCAAAATGAGCTTTATTCTACTATAGTGTTCTCATTTGTGAAACAGAAAATGTTCCCTTATACTTCGATGATTCTCCTGGGTGCTCTCAGTGTCACCTAGAACATCTCTCCCTATTCATTGTCTATGGAGGAGCTCTGGACTTTAAACCCGATGACATCACAAATAAAAGTTTTAGCACTCTAGTTTTTGGATTTGGGAGAGTTGTTCATGTTTACTAATATTTTTTGGACCGTCTTAGACCATAGGGAATAACATGTATGAATTTTTAAAATGGGTGTTTAGTTCTCCTTTAAGTTTATTCAGATCAGAGATTAATCAGTTTAATCAGATGACGGAGATGAAACCTCCCCTGAACAACATAATAAGTAGTGGTTGATTTGGACATTTTGCAAAGAATAAAAAATATATTTATTTTCATGAAAACATTATTACCAGACGTGTGGACTCGACTCACAAATTTCATGACTTTCGACTTGACTTGACAAAATCAAAAAAGACTTGCAACTCGACTTGGACTTCAACACCAACGACTTCACTTGATGTTCTTGTGGCTTGCAAAACAATGACTTGGTCCCACCTCTGATTATCACTGCAAACCAAGTCCATGTAGCAATATTTAGTGTGCATTTATATACACTAAAATGCATATAAGTAAATATTAAATAAATATTGAAAGTTAAAATAGGAAAAAAGGGGTTAGTAAAGGTGGATTGTGTTTTGTTTTGTTTTGTTTTCCTTTCACTACTTATGTTTTTTGTATTTGCTTGTCTCCATTTTTTGGAGAGTTTGCCCTTAGTTCCTAGTATTGTCTGTTTTTGTTGATATATATAAAAGATGAGGCATGATACACATCCCACAGAAGTCTGTATCACTGACATGCACATGCTTCTTAATAAAAATATTTGAAACGTTAAAGGGACTGTTTGTAACTTTTTACACGTATAAATCTACCGGGTCAGGATCCCATGCGCGCTCGCGTAAGCTCGCGTATGCACGATCACTCCACACTGCAGAAGAGTTAGTTTAGCTCTGAGAATATCTAGTGAATGTACAGTGGAGGTTTGTGCAGAAATAAATGCTGCAGCTCCTCCAGACCAACAGAGGTTTCCCGTGTCTTGTGAAGTGATGGGGCTCCGCAGCGAGAAACGTTATCGTCTCAGACCGGGTGCTGGTGTCTCCCCTGTTCCCACCGGCTGCGGTCGCGAGACGATAACGTTACTCACTACGGAGCCCCGCTGCCTCAGCCCCGGAGGCTGAGGCAGGAAAAGCCAACACTAAGATCAGCAGTGATTCATGGAGAGACCTTCGTCTGGTCAGCTAACATTACTGCCAAGCAGGTGAAATATAGAGTGATATTGTGGTTTTAGCTGACGTGTGTCGCCTCACTGTTTTGAGCGATGCTCGTTCATGTCTGTGTAGAGCGAGCACAAGCGCGAACCCAACGCTGACTTTCGTTGACTTAACGGCCACAGGAGTCGCTGTTAACAAGCATTTCTGATTCTTACAAACAGTCCCTTTAACGACAAAGATAAACAAGACAGGAAGACAAAATAATGATACCAGTGGTGAAAGAAATATTGTAAGTAAAAGTATTAATATCACAGTGGACTGTAGAAATACACCGTTACAAGTAAAAGTCCTACATTCAATACTTTGCTTACGTAAAAGTACAAAAATATTAGCATCAGAATATACTTTAAGTATCAAAAGTAAAAGTACTCATGATGCAGAATTGTCCATTTCAGAATAATATACATTATATTACTGGATTATAATTGGTGATGCATTAATGTGTTCATCACTATAATGTTGCAGCTGGTAAAGGTGAAGCTCATTTTAATGACCATATACTGATGGGTAGATTAATCTATAATAGTTTGTCATTTTTTTTTTTTTTTATTATCTTAATTTGAAAAGTAACTAAATCTATCAAATAAATGTAGTGCAGTAAAAGGTACAATATTTCTATTTTTTTTTCTGAAAGTTACAAATAGTCCCTTTTTAAAAAAAAAAAAAAAAAAAGTAAAGACAGATTGTAAACTCACCGAGATTGACAAAACTCATCACGGTGTCTGCGTCATCCAGGAAGCGGCTGTCCTGCGGGCTCACCTTGGCGGAGACTTGAGTCGGTAAAACGGGCTTATAATAAGAGTATCCTTGCGGCTCTGCATCCGTGGAGAAGGAGATGGTGTTGTAGAGATCCAGCATGAACATCGGAGCAGCGTTGTGTTTGGTGTTGTGGAGGTGGAGCGGTCTTGGACGGTGTGGTAGTCCCAGGATGGAGAGGATCTCCCGCTGCATCTCTCTGCGCTCCTGACTCCGCAGCCGCCGCTGGATGAAGCTGGAGCGCACCTCGGTGTCCGCGGAGGAGTTGGAGAAGGAGACCTGCGTGGCCACCGCGCAGTAACACCACGACAAGAGAGTTGTTATCGTCGTTAAAGCGCTTGGCAACATTTTACCCAACTTTTACGCACGACTAAACTAGAGTAAAGATAAAACGAGAGTTTTCCTAAACACACTCAGATTATCATCCTCTATCGTTGCGCACTGGTCTGTCTGGTGTGATGCGGCTGAGCGCTCCTCTTGATGCCAACTAAGGGTTTTATATTGAGGCGCTGCGTCAGGGGAGGAGCAGGAGGGGTTTAAAATGGGATGAGATTGGGAGTTTATATAATGTTTATAGTTTATTTTGTATATTGTATATTGGTAAAAATTAAATGCTTTTATTCTTATTTTATTCTAACGTTTTATATAGATAAAACGTTAGAATAAAATAAGAATAAAATAACAATAAACTGGAATGACTGGAAAGATTGGGAGATTGGGATAAGGAGTTTATATCATGTTTATATCTTATTTTGTATATTGTATATTGGTAGAAATTAATTTGTTTTTATTCTTATTTTATTCTAACGTTTTATATAGATAAAACGTTAGAATAAAATAAGAATAAACTGGAAACTGGAATGACTGGAAAGATTGGGAGATTGGGATTGGGAGTTTATATCATGTTTATATCTTATTTTGTGTATTGTATATTGGTAGAAATTAAATTTTTGTATTCTTATAAAAAAAGATAAAACGTTAGAATAAAATAAGAATAAAAAAATGTCTACCAATATACAATATACAAATTAAGCTATAAACATGATATAAACTCCCAATCCCAATAAACAGTATAATAACAAAAGAGTAGTCTTTTGTTATTATGCTGTTTACTTGCACCAACAAAACCAAAGCAAATTCCTAGTGTATACCTCTTACCACGATTCTGATTCTGATTCTGAGAGTGTGTGTGTGTGTGTGTGTGTGTGTGTGTGTGTGTGTGTGTGTGTGTGTGTGTGTGTGTTGGTAATAAGATAGGTGAGGTGTGGACCTTTCAAAACCAAAGTGTCCCATCACTGCGTCCTTTGTTTGGACATGATTGTTTGGCCACTGATGAAAGTGGACTTAATATCTGATTAGCACACCTTTTCCCTGGTGGTCTGCAGCAGCCAGCCTCTCTCTGTTGTGACCACATGGTTCATAAACATCAACAGGACAAATCCTGCCTATGTTGCTTTCAACAAATCTGGACAGTTTGAAATCACACTTTCAAGTATATTTTATGAAGTGAAATTAGGTATATTTCCCAAGTATACTTTATGTAGTATGTATATTAATATCAGTGTACTAGTAGTATACTCTTAAGTGAACTACTTCAATTCTTCTTGGGACTAAATTGGCCCACTTTTTAGTTTATAAAAGTATAGTTTTAAGTGTAAGAATAGTACATTTTGAGTACACAACTACAATAGTTTACATCAGAGTTGTATTTTGTATTGCAGCTATATTATGAAGTGAACTACACTACAAGTGAACTTCTAGGTATGCTGTTAGTTTGCTACTTACAGTATATACTTGTAGCACACTTTTTAGTTTATTAAAGTACTCTTTAAAGTATACTTTTTCAAGTATATTTCCCAAGTATACTTTATGTAGTAAGTATACTAATATCAGTGTACTAGTAGTATACTTTTAAGTGCACTACTTCGATTCTTCTTGGGACTAAATTGGCCCACTTTTTGGTTTATAAAAGTATAGTTTTAAGTGTACTTTAATTGTAAGAATAGTAAACTTTGAGTACAAAACTAGTTTACATCTGAGTTGTATTTTGTATTGCATCTACAGTATATTATGAAGTAAACTATACTACAAGTGAATTTAAAGGTATGCTGTTAGTGTACTAGTTATGTATTAGTAGCCCATGTTTTAGTTTATGAAAGTACACTTTAAAGTATACTCTCAGTAAACTACTATTTTATTAGTTTTTACTGCAAGTATAGTTGTACGTTTTCTTTATCTTACAGCACTTGGCTAATTATTTATGCATTACATAAAGAGACTCTTGCTATTTGACTTGTGACAAGATTTTAAAAAATAAAAAAATAAAATTAGTTTTTCTCTCATGTCCCATGGTGAACGGAGAATGCAAAAATGTAGAAAATTCTTGGAAGATTTAAAGTAAATTAGTATCAAAACATACAAACTCTCATACACTCTAATAGTCTATTAATAAGTAAGCATAAGTATACTTTTCTGTATACTTGTCAGTAGAAGCCACTTAAGTATAATTTTGTTAAGTATATCTCTGATAAGTACATAAAAAGTAAACTGAAAGTATACTCTTGTATTTTAAGTTTAAATTAATAACACACTTGAATAAACTTCTTCTTGGTAAGGGAAGTGCTTCAACGCTGTGCACATGGAGATCCTGCAACACTAAGTAACAAACATTTAAACGATGAGTCTAAAGGTAAAGAGGGAAAATCCCCCTAATCCCCTCTTCAACACAGACACCTTTGAACTCAAACAATAAACTCGGGCACACCCTAATTGTGGAGGGGTTTGAGTGATCAGCAGTACAGGCGCATGAAGAGACATGCCAATAGCCCCAATGAATTACTACAAACAACAATGTGTAAAGCACTCCACTGTGGCTACTTTAATAGAGAGTTAATGGGGGGTGGGGGTGGATAATGAATGACAATAAAGCAAGAATCCGACACTGAAGTACAGATTATAAACGTGTGCTTCAGTGCTCGAAATGTCCTTTTTGTAAAATAATTAGTGAACTGTTCGTCATAACTTTTTTTTAAATTTGTGAACAAATATAATTAATGAAACATTATTTAAACTGAATCTGCTCTTTTAAGGCAAACAATTCTAGAAGAATTAAATGTTCAGGCGAAGGATGTGATAAATAATAAAATAATCATTTAACTGGTAATAATAATGGTCAAAAAATGTAATGTAAAATTGCCTAGTTTTAAGTCAAAGACCTTAAAATGTTCTTTTGCCCAAACTAAATATCTCCTAGTATCTTTTATTGACTATAGAAATTGAGAATGTGTCTCTGTATAATATATAGGAGCATCCTGACTGGGTCACTGCTCCTAAAACCGGAATGAAGAGCTCACACACCTCAGCTCTGCATGTGTACCTGTCTGTCTATCTGGCTGCTGTTGATTCCAGCCTTTAGACATCCCATAATATATTATAGAGCGATTCTACAAATAACACAGGAAAGCCCTTTAACTATTAGATAGATAGATAGATAGATAGATAGATAGATAGATAGATAGATAGTAACTTTATTGATCCCAAGGGAAATTTTCCAGCATCACGGTTCCATAGTGCACATACAGTATTAGTCAAAAGACACAAGTAAGTAATACAGAGTATAAAAAATATGCCAGATATAAAAAATAACAGGAGATGAAGAAACTGTTAAAAATGAATATAGTGCAGGGTAACAACTGAGATACGGGACTATTAAAGATGTGAATATAGTGCAGAAAGTGATATAGTGATGGATAATAAAATATAGGAGACATAGATATTAAGAAATGCCAAATGTGGAATATAATGTGGGATAAGAATTGAGGTGGAGAGTTTTCTTTTTTTTTTAAATAGACTAAAGTGCAGAATAAAGATGTACATTGTAGAATACAGTAAAACCAGTCTTTAAAGGTGCAGAGTAGAGCTGTTTTTGGTGTGCAGAATTAAAAAAAATGCTCAGTCTATTAACTATTCACACTATACAATACACCAGATTAACCCTATAATGTTCCAGTGTGAATATTATTGGAGTATTATAGGCCTACTATAGAAGATACACAGCCCAAGTATAATAATATAGCAATAAAATCCACAACTAATTATGACTGTCACAGTATAACATGCTTAAAGAAATAATAAATAAATAGGAATAAGTCGTAAGAGATTGCTGATACACACGCCAACATGTGAATGAGGGGAGTACGGGCACTTCTTTTTTTCCCGCTTCAAGCACTGTTGTACTTTACTGAGTCTTGAGGACAGCGGTGACTGGATCAGCACGTAAAACTCAAGAAAAGGAAGTCAATGTGTCATAACCACAAACTGAAACGGCCTTTAAACGTCTGTCTTTGTGTATAGTTCACCATTGGAACAACCCATAAATGAACTAAAGTCACACAACCAAATTTCCACTAGCACCATACATTAGTCACTTCAGATGTTGTTTTTTTCCCCTCAGCAAAGGTCACTTTACATGGCTCATAAACGTTAAGAGCCCTCCCTATTCATTACAAACATTTGTAAACATTACTAGTAACTATTTAAGACTGTAAAAAATCTGTTTTCCTCAAGGACTCTTAATGCATGCCAAGAATTCCTCTAATTGACTATTCGGCCACATCATCATCCCACGCATTACAACCGAAGGAGGTTTTACACTATGTCGCAGCAGCAGCAGCATTGTGTAGCTGCTCCACAGACATCTCTCAGCCTCAGTGGGATGTACTGTATCTCATAATTTTATTCATACACCGTATTCTACTAATTTGCTTGATGTATACTGACTGAGTCCAATAAGAATCAATCATTACATCTCCCACTGGAGCTATAACCATTTGACTGCTCTAGCAGATGAATAAGAAGTACTTAAAGATGGTTTGTTTTGTCCATATTAGGATCTGTTATACTGTGTAACTGTGAAGGGTTTGTATTAGGGCTGTCAGAGTTAACGCGATGATACAGCGTTAACGCAAATTTATTTTAACACCATTCATTTCTTTAATGCATTAACACAACTTACGATTTTTAAGTTGTAGCAGGCTCAGTTTAAAAGCTAGTAATCATATAAAACTCGAAAAACCTTAACTCAGGCTAAATTCTGGTGAGGAAAAACTGGCATGGCCATTTTCAAAGAGGTCCCTTGACCTCTGACCTCAAGATATGTGAATGAAAATGAGTTCTATGGGTACCCACGAGTCTCCCCTTTACAGACATGCTCACTTTATGATAATCACATGCAGTTTGGAGCAAGTCATAGTCAAGTCAGCACACTGACACACTGACAGCTGTTGTTGCCTGTTGGGCTGCAGTTTGCCATGTTATGATTTGAGCATATTTCTTATGCTAAATGCAGTACCTGTGAGGGTTTCTGGGCAATAATTGTCATTGTGTTGTGTTGTTAATTGATTTCCAATAATAAATACATTTGCATAAAGCAGCATATTTGTCCACTCCCATGTTGATAAAAGTATTAAATACTTACAAATCTTCTTTAAAGGTTCATTTTGAACAGATAAAAAATGTGTAATTCATTTGTGATTAAATATTTGAATCGATTGACAGCCGTAGTTCGTATTGATCCTGCACCACAATAAATCCTTATCCACCTGACCTCTGGATTGCTGGATTCCTCTGGCAAAGTGAGGCAGATGCTCTTTTCTTTATTTTTCTAATTTCATTCAGATTATGTATATATTTAAAACATATTTGACTGTAATTGAAAACTTAAAACAAATAAATTCTAAATTGGCAAAAACTATTAGATTGTTTCGACATTTCAAATTTATTTTAATTGTTTAACAGACCCTGATTGTTATTTTTTTTATTTTATTTTTTTTATTTTATTATTATTTTTTTTATTTATTCATCGTTTCATGTCCTTACATTTTATTTGTTGTATAATTTGTTCTATTTTATATTATTTTTGTACTATAAAATATATTTGCTGAATTTTTTTTTGTAATGCAAAACCTGAACATGTTTATGTGTACCTACTATCATGCACTGCCTCCAAGCGTTCACTCTCATCATTGCTTGCGGCTTTTTAAATTAAATTCTTAATTGGCAAAAACTATTAGATTGTTTCGACATTTCAAATTTATTCTAATTGTTTAACAGGCCTTGATTGTTATTTATTTATTTATTAATTTATTTTAAGATAAGATAAGATATTCCTTTATTAGTCCTGCAGAGGGGAAATTTGTAGTGTACAGCAGCAAAGGGGATAGTGCAAAAAACAAGATGCATCAGCTAACACAGTAAAAAAAGAGCTAAACAAAGTTCAACAAAATATGAACCATTTAAATAGAAATAAGAATAAAAATAGGAGCAGTATATACAGTATTGACAATAAACAGACTATTAACCAATGGCTTAAAAGAATACACTCCTTTTATACTTTTAAAGATACTGATTTTAAAACATATTTGACTTTAATTGAAAACTTAAAACTCAAAAAATATTAATTGGCAAAAACTATTAGATTGTTTCGACATTTCAAATTTACCTACAATTGTTTAACAGACCCTTATTGTTATTTATTTATTTTGTTTTATTTTATTTTATTTTATTTAGTTTTGTTTTGTTTTATGTATTTGTTTTATCTATTCAACCTTTCATTTCCTTACATTTTATCTGTTGTATATCTTATTTTATTTTTATATTATTTTTGTACTGTAAAATATATTTTATTATAATTTTTTATGAATGAATAATCTGACCAAGTTGATGTGTAACTCCTGTCACGCGCTGCCTCCCAGCGTTCACTCTCGTCATTGCGTTCGGCTTGTTACCGGGTGGGTGGAATACCTACGTCATCAAGCTGCGACGCATCGAGGAGAACAAGCCGCCACATTTTTGATGCGCCAAATTATTTTGGCATTTTCCATCGTTTTCACGGCTCAAAGTCTGAATATAACACATTCTGGAGGTACGTACAGTCATGTAGTTATCAGACTGGTCTGCAGATAATATCATGTGTGAGTAGGATGTTTGATAATGTTGCATTGGGACGTTTTAATCCATTAAATTAGCTTAACTGACTCAGTATAGGTCTATAACCTGACTCTGCTAACGTTAGCTAGCCTTCAATTCTGTTGTTTTATAACCTACATGATGACTCAGATAGTAGTGCATACACTCAAGCGTATATTAAACACCGTATATAGTTAAACTGCTCAGATAATATCATGTTAACAAGCTAGCTAACGTTATAATGTAGAAACTAGCTGAGGTAATGTTAGTTAGCATCAACATTAGCATCTTGTCAACCTGCATCTGTTGTGGATGACGTCACTCACGTGTTCCCTGATATCTAGCCTGTATCATCAGGTATAAGCTTTATCATTATACTGTATATCTAGTCTATATCATCATGTATAAGCTATATCATTATACTGTATATCTAGCCTATATCATCAGGTATAAGCTTTATCATTATACTGTATATCTAGTCTATATCATGTATAAGCTTTATCATTATACTGTATATCTAGTCTATATCATCAGGTATAAGCTTTATCATTATACTGTATATCTAGTCTATATCATCAGGTATAAGCTATATCATTATACTGTATATCTAGCCTATATCATCAGGTATAAGCTTTATCATTATACTGTATATCTAGTCTATATCATCATGTATAAGCTTTATCATTATACTGTATATCTAGTCTATATCATCAGGTATAAGCTATATCATTATACTGTATATCTAGTCTATATCATCAGGTATAAGCTATATCATTATACTGTATATCTAGTCTATATCATTAGGTATAAACTATATCATTATACTGTATATCTAGTCTATATCATCAGGTATAAGCTATATCATCAGCTATATCATCAGGTATAAACTATATCATTATACTGTATATCTAGCCTATATCATCATGTATAAGCTATATCATTATACTGTATATCTAGCCTATATCATCAGGTATAAGCTTTATCATTATACTGTATATCTAGTCTATATCATCAGGTATAAGCTTTATCATTATACTGTATATCTAGTCTATATCATCAGGTATAAACTATATCATTATACTGTATATCTAGCCTATATCATCATGTATAAGCTATATCATTATACTGTATATCTAGCCTATATCATTAGGTTTAAGGTATATCATCAGCTATATCATCAGGTATAAACTATATCATCAGGTATAAACTATATCATTATACTGTATATCTAGTCTATATCATCAGGTATAAACTATATCATTATACTGTATATCTAGTCTATATCATCAGGTATAAACTATATCATTATACTGTATATCTAGCCTATATCATCAGGTATAAACTATATCATTATACTGTATATCTTGCCTATATCATCAGGTATAAACTATATCAGGTGTAAGCTATATCATTATACTGTATATCTAGTCTATATCATCAGGTGTAAGCTATATCATTATACTGTATATCTAGCCTATATCATCAGGTGTAAGCTCTCTAACTGAGTGGTAAAAATATCAAGTCAAATAGCATAAGTCTCTTTATGTAATGCATAAATCATTGGCTAAGTACTATAAGCTAAAGAAAACTTACAACTATACTTGCAGTAAAAACTAATAAAATAGTAGTTTACTGAGAGTATACTTTAAAGCAGGGCTTCTCAACCTTTTGTAACTTGAGGCCCACGTCTGACTGTTAAAATAATTCCGAGGACCACCTTCCCAAATAAATGAATATCTTATCTTATCAGATAATGTAACGTTACGTTGCCTGTTACTGTGGTTTGGCTTTTGATGATATTGATGACAGACTAATGAATGTAGTCTACTGTTGTGTAAGTTACACCATGCCTCTGTCTTCTCTCTCAGGTGTACATTAGGACTAACATTAATGTACTATGAGTTTATTTGGGACAACCTCCGGGTTTGGAGCAGGAGGGACAGGTGTCTTTGGAAACGCAACAACAGACAGCCATAATCCCATGAAGGTAAACCAGTGGAGGACAGAACTAAAGCATCTGACATAAGTTGTTATGATGACTCACTGAAGCTGTGCTTTTACCTTTTAACTTGACAGCTTAATGTTTTACTTTGTTGTTTATGCTCCTGTCTGGTCCAACAGGATGTTGAAGTGACTTCACCTCCAGATGACAGCATCAGCTGTCTGGCTTTCAGTCCCCCCACCATGCCAGGGAACTTCCTCATCGGAGGATCCTGGGCCAACGATGTGAGTTATTTATTCTTAATAATTGGTGTACAGTAGGGATGCACCGATCTGAATTTTTCAGTCCCATAGCGATACCTGGGATTTGGGTATCGGCCGGTACCGAGTACCGATCCCATACCAGTGTTTAATTAATAAGATGTATGCCGCACTGTGTGGAATTGACTGGGATCATTCTTTTATGTGTAAGGCAACATCAGGCTTGACTTAAATATCCTAACTTTTCAAAAGAAAATGTGACAAATAAATACATAGATGTAAATTTACTTAATTGTTATTTATTATTTAAATAATATATTGTGCACGAGCAACTTGGTAAAAAAAATCTTCAAAACTAAAAGGAATTACAATTCAAGTGTAAACCTTTGTAAAGCAACAATAACTTGATAAAACTTAAACAGGAATTAAAATTCCAGTATATAGGATATAAACTTAGAACTGAACTGAAGAGATCAGCCTACAGTAGTAGATTGATTCAGTGAAGATTATGGATCATTTTTATATGAGATTCGAGTACAGTTGAGTTCCAGGAGGATCCCCTCACCAGGTTTGTCTTCCATAGAGGACTAGTTCTGGACCAGATAACGAGTATGTAGCAGTGGTGGAAGAAGTCCTCAGATCCTTTACTTAAGTAAAACTAACAATACCACCCTGTAAATTGTACTTAAGTTCATTACTTATGTAAATGTACTTAAGTACAATACTTATGTAAATGTACTTGGTTCCTTTCCACCACTGGTATGTAGTATGCTCACAAGTAAACACAGTCTAACTATGTGGTATCATCTGACTTTAGGTCCGGTGCTGGGAGGTTCAGGACAATGGACAGACTGTCCCTAAAGCCCAACAGATGCACACAGGTCCAGTGCTGGATGCATGCTGGAGTGACGTAAGTCTCATCATAATAAGTAATTTAAGCTCTGGAGTAGCTGCCATCTGCTGGGCCATGGAATAATTTACGATGTGCTATTCTCTTTAACCAGGATGGGAGTAAAGTCTTCACTGCTTCCTGTGACAAAACAGCCAAGATGTGGGATCTTAACAGCAATCAAGCGATGCAGATTGCACAGGTTGGATGAAAGCTTACAGATCAACTATGTGGTCATAAGAATGAAGCAGAATCATCTTACACCTCTTATTATTTCTCCTCACAGCATGACGGTCCGATCAAAGCAATCCACTGGATAAAAGCCCCAAACTACAGCTGTATTATGACTGGCAGTTGGGACAAAACACTGAAGGTACAACAGCACATTTCAACACATCTGTTGAAAAGACATACATTTGTTTTTAGCATTTAGTGTCCCAAGAACATCTGAAAAAACAAAAAACAAAATCATGAAATATGATCAGCCATTATGCTTCCAAAACAGCTTTCTGGTAAACTTCATTTCAGTCACCTCTTATAAATCGGTAATGGTCACTATTGAGACTTTTTTACTTGATGTGTTTGCGTATACACCTAAATGTAACCACAACAATCACTTAATTGAGCTAATCAGAGAGTGGTATGTCAAGCTTTTTAATGTAGCATTGAGAAAGAACCGCACAACAAACCACTTTTCTGTTTTTCTCTTCAGTTCTGGGACACTCGCTCTCCCAATCCCATGATGTCTCTGCAGATGCCAGAGAGATGCTACTGTGCAGATGTTGTAAGTGGTTTATGAGGAGTACCGCATGAATTGTAATACTTGATGAGTTGATAATTGAATATGTGATTTTTTTTTTTTGTTGTTGTTTTTTTTCACCTCCCTGACTATTCTATGTAGGTGTACCCTATGGCGGTGGTTGCCACAGCTGATAGAGGGCTGATAGTTTACCAGTTGGAGAACCAGCCGTCTGAGTTTCGCAGAATAGACTCTCCTCTCAAACATCAGGTGAATTTTTTTCCTCCATGAAATATTTCTTTTTGTCTTTTCCTATATCTTTCTGTGCACATCGTGCCGAGTGTTGGGCAGTAGCGGCGCTAAAAGTACCGGCGTTACTAGTTTAACTACATTTCTCAGTAGCGTGATGGTAGCGTTGCTGTTTTCTGAATCAAATAGCTTTTCAGTTGCTTAGCTCTTCTATGGATCAAGTAGTGAGGTTTTCATCCACACAAGCTACGTTTCTGAAGCTCAAGCGCAGCTGAGCATTCTCAGTGATGCAACCGCCATACACAGACGTGTATGTGTAGCCAACAGAAGCACTTATGTATCATTTCCGCATCACTTACCAATCCTTGGACTGATGCTTACGACGTCTCCGCTGCAGGGAATACAGACACACAAGCTTGTGTTTACTTGATGGAAAGGTGGCAGACGATGATCCAGAGGGAGTCATCGTGGCCGTAGTAGACCTGCACACAAGGCCACAAACATATACTGTTTGATTATATTAATATGCGACAGTGTAGTACACTGTACATTAGTGCAAGGCAGATGGATATTGCTATGGTAGTAAGGTGCATGATTGTCCATGGATGTTAGAATTACTGAAAGTGTGCATTGATAGTTGAATATACATTATAAGAGATGTTATTAAGTATATTATTATATAATGTATATTAGGCCTCTATACAGTATGTATATTATATTGTATAATTTTATATTAATAAAGGTAGTTTACTGGTAGTTTTATGTACAGCCAGATTCATTTTCTTTGACTTGATGTTAAGATAGATGTAAGATATTTTGCTTTTCATGTATGACTCTCTTTTGATCCAATGTATTTTTCTGTCCCGCAGCACCGCTGTGTCGCCATATTTAAGGACAAGCAGAACAAGCCGACAGGCTTTGCACTGGGAAGCATTGAGGGCCGAGTGGCCATCCACTATATCAACCCTCCAAACCCGTGAGTGTCTAAAACAATCAATTTCTTACAAGTGAATGAGTTTTCTTTAATCCAGTGATGTGTAGGCATGCCTGATTATCATTTGGTTTTACCATTTGACTTACTGTCAAAGGCCTGAAGCAAAACATGACATGAATGTGTTCCCGGATCCCTTTCAGAGCCAAAGACAACTTCACCTTTAAGTGCCACAGGTCAAATGGAACCAACACAACGACTCCACAGGACATCTATGCTGTAAGTTGTTCTGAATTTCTAAAACAGTGTTGACATTGTCAAATAATTGTATCCTTTGTGCTCTTAAATTAAATTTGATCAACATTTGTATTGGAACATAGACAAATTATACCAGTTTGAGGACTTTATTTTCAACAGTTTTGATGCAAAGTGTTATAATAGACCTTTTTCACAGCAGACATTCTGCTTGTCATATGTCAATAAAAACCTAGATGGAATTAAGTGATGGATGCCTTGGAACCGATTAAACTACAACTGAAATGTATGTAATTAATTAGATGTCATATCTGCAGTGCAACAGGTCTGTTAATAGTGTTTCATTTAATATCTGAGATCAGTATTAATGTGAATATGAATATGGCTTAAAGGGTAACTTCAGTATTTTTCAACCCGGGCCCTATTTTTCCATGTTTTTTAACAAATGGGGACAACTATTTTGAAATTGGTCCAGTATTGAGGGATAACGCTGTAACCGACGGCCGCTCACACGGTGCGAGGGCAAGTGAGCAGCGCTAATGTAACGTTATGTCCACTACTACCACATAATTTTTCACTTGCAGGCTCAGATTGTTATTATAAGTGTATGACAACATTATGGAAAGGACGCTACAGAGAAATAAAACTTTTTGTTACCTTTCTCTTGATACGGTCTGTTCGTTATGGTGTCCAAGTCACGCTTAAGGAGAAGTCTCGTTGTGAAATCTGAATATCCGTATACCCTGGCTCAAATAAATCAAATTCAAAGACCTCATCCACATTGTTGAAATCATCTTAATATTCAGCCACGACATTGAAAATCTCTTAGATAACACTAAGCTACACTTTCTGTACTCCAACACAACAAACTCTGCCCGGCTGGCACTCGCGTTTCCACCATGGATGTATTCCACTATTCCACCGTTGTCTTCCGGCAACACGTCACCTCGCCAGATTTCAGAACGAGACTTCTCCTTGAGCGAGACTCTTTCCATAATGTCAGACACTTATAATAACAATCAGAGCCTGTCATGGCAAAAACAAGCACTTTTAGTGGATGTAAATGATGGTGCCAGCTTGCCTTAATAGCTCCATACTGCAGCCTTTGATCTGCTGCTGTCTACAGCGTCTTCCTCAATACTGGACCAATTTCAGAGACTGTTGTCGCTATTAGTCACTTAGACGCAAAAACACGGGAAAATATGGCTCCAGGTTGAAAAATACAGAAGTTACCCTTTAATATTAATGTCATTACATTTTTGTATTTCTGTTGCATTTGTCATATCCACTGATTTTTTAATGCTATTTGGTAGACACCATCTTGCTCGACAGCCCTTTTTTATCTTTTCACAGACTCCATCATTACATTATAATCCCTCTGATAACACCAACCAGCCTCGTTATAATGTTTCCTCATATCTCACCTACTGATTTCCATCCTTCCCATCAGGTCAATGCCATCTCCTTCCATCCTGTCCATGGCACACTGTCTACCGTTGGCTCAGACGGGCGCTTCAGCTTCTGGGACAAAGACGCCCGCACCAAGTT
This sequence comes from Sebastes fasciatus, assembly GCF_043250625.1. NCBI lineage: Eukaryota > Metazoa > Chordata > Actinopteri > Perciformes > Sebastidae > Sebastes > Sebastes fasciatus. Next base: position 7,760,498 of record NC_133795.1, read on the forward strand.
GAAGACCTCAGAGCAGCTCGACCAGCCCATCACGGCTTGCTGCTTCAACCACAACGGCAACATCTTTGCATACGCTTCCAGTTACGACTGGTCGAAGGTAGGAGGCGTAAAATCTCAAGTTGTGAGCAGGTGTTTGTATTTCACTTGAATTAGGGGTTGGCGATATATCGAATAAACTCAATGTATTACGGCTTGTTCTACGTGGGATGTAGTAAATGACTGTATCACCAGTATAAATATTAATTGTAATTTTTTAAGCCGTTGGCATGAGACTTGCTTTGGCATTTCGCTTCTCCCACGGCTCTCTCCCTCCCACAGACACACTCTCCTGGGTGAGTGTGTGTGGCGTACGAGCGTGGATGTGCGTATGTTTTTGTATCTGGAGGGAAGCGGGGGACTGAGAAAGAGCCTGGAGAGAGCAGAAGAAGTGAAGCACCAAAGGGAGTTATACGTGTTGAAGTCGGAAAAGATGATGGAAGATGCGCCTCCACTTCAAAAAAGACGTTACCGCTTTTAATAATCGGTCTCTGAACATATGGGACATACTGGTTTTGAACTGCCTGTGGGAAGAATGAATGTCTGTCTGTCCATTCTGGATAAAAAGCTCTGTTTTAACTGTCTACTTTTCTCTTTTTAGAGCACGGCACTTATTGTCTCTTGTCTCGTTTCTCCAGTGTGTTCATCTCCCTCACTGCTGCACCAGTTAAAATAGAAATGCTCTGTCAAAGTGTAATAATTCTCATTATTTATCTGTTATAAGTCCGATGTATATCGCGATTTAGCTTAAAAAATATCAAGATATTATTTATAAACCATATCGCCCAGCCTTAACTACAATAGTTGAAAACTGTTGGCATGCACCACATGCTGTCCTTCTCTCCTATTTTGTAATATTCTGCTCTCATCTGAATTCCTCAGGGCCATGAGTACTACAACCCCCAGAAAAAGAACTACATCTTCCTGAGGAACGCTGCCGAGGAGCTGAAGCCTCGGAACAAGAAATGGTGAGAGAAGGGCAGCCGCTGTTTGTAAACCTGGAGACCGCGGTCGCCGTACGGGGCTGCCCCACTTCCTCTGTACCCCTGTGACTCGCACTGGGGCCTTTCAAGGCACCCCATGATCCCTGGCATGCATGAATGTGGGAAGTGACGATAGACATGATTCTGATCTCAGTACTGCCGTGTACTACAAGTAGCCATTTTGTATGGGAATGCTACCGTACTGGCCTGAGTGAGTCATTTTGAAGGCTTGAGTAGTTTTCCGTAAACAGTGTATACAAGCTGCATTTGCACCTGTACAGTCGGGACATTTGGGATGAAGCCTGCTGGCTTTTTTTAGAGAATTTTAGCTTATAAGCCGTAAAAGGCTTTGCAGTGTATTCAGTGACATTAAAAGATACTTAAGGATTAATTATTAAATTATGGAGATAATGAAAAGATTCAAGAAATATTGAACAAAGGCAAGCAATGATTTACAATGAATTAAGAGTCATCTGCAAGGATTGATTTATGTCTGCTGAAGAGTGATATCGTACTGTTTATTCTGTACAAAAAGGGACACACCCTTTCAGAAATAAACGAAACAAAAATCAAGAAAAATGTTCTGACTGCTCCCTCCTGTCTTTAGATTCGTCGTGCCAAGTCGCATCTCTTGTGGGGAAATGCGGAAGACCTGCTGCTTTAGTGTGTGTATATGCTCAAGACAGACTCCTTCCTTTCGGCAAACACCTGGACCAATGCCGCCGCGCTGCGTACTGTGCATGGACCAATCAGAGGGGCCTACCCAACCTGGCGTTGATGACAGCTGCGTGGTCGCAGAGGTCATCATAAAAAGGGAGGGCTTTATTTGTCATTCATCTTGATGTTTCGATTTATTTTTTTTATGTGTCCAGCTCCTCATTTTTTTTACAGCTCTCCAAAGACTCTTACGATTTGCTGTTAGTCCGTGGTTTAGCTCCATGAATGAAACTGGGATGTAAAATAAATAACTAAGTACATACTGTTAGATTTGAACATGTTTATTCCAACCTGAGGGAGTAGGTTGTGTTTGCCGTATAAATGTTGGTTGGGGATTCACAGAACTGTATAGTGCATGCGAAAACCATGAACCACTATCATGTTTCAGCTGTAAATCTCTTCATCACATGGGTGGAATCATCACAACATCAAAATTATAAACTTTGGACAACATCTGTATCACAATGACCCCTCCTGTGTACTTGTTTTAACCCTAGTTGACCAGCAGGTGGAGCATTTTGCCCTTCAGTGTCTTTAACTGGCAGCAGTTACTTGAAGAAAAAGTCAGAGAGCTAAGCAGGACAAATGAGATCAAAGCAGGTCAGTGGGGTCCTTCATCCAGGTCGAGTCCTTTTGACTGAGCTAAACAGCTGGAAATGGGATTTATCAAGTGGATATGAATGAGGCAGCTACAAAGGCCATGTGTGAAAAGTGAACCAGTTCATAGAGGAGAAGGTGTGAATTAAATGTCTTTTTATTGAGGTCATTAGAGTATCACCTCTCTGTTAGCCTGACCCGCGGTACTTAGCAGTGGAACTCCAAGGCAGCGGGGGCGGGAAGATGCCACAGCTCACCGGCTCCTCTCAGCTTTCATGGGGTGACACTAGTACCACTCTTCTAGACCGCTGTCTCCTGTACTGTTCATTCAAACAAGTTTCTTAATATAAAAGAGTCCTCCAGGTTGCAAAGCTGACTCACTGGCTCCTATAAGCACCAGGACATTAATATAGTTTTTATTTTGACAGTCAAGCAATTCAAAAGTTTACTGTTTGATTGACCTGTTGCTTCTGACACTTGGATCTGCCCTTTCCTTTAAAGAGATTATCAGTGTTTGTGAGTCGCACGCAGGGACGTGTAGACAGTATGAAACTGGAAAAAGAAGAGCTTTGAGCTCAAGTGTACACCTTTTTTTTGCAAAATATGACAATCATTTGCTTTTATGATAGGGTAATACGAGGTGGCCTGTTGTCGCGGGCCCAATGAAATTTGTCATATTGTACTTTAACCAGTCTATTTCACAAAAGTGTGTGTGTATACTTGTCTGAACTTTGACACTGGTTCTCCTAAAGGAAGCAAGAAATAATCACTAACTTTATATAATTATAGTGCTGTAGTTTTAAATGAATCATCCATGATATGTTGTACTGTAACACTAGTCCAGATTAATATATTTGTGAGACCACATTAGGAGGTTTTAAAAAGGACTAGAGTACATTAATAATAGAAAAGTAAACGGTGTCTGTGATGTAATTTTCCTTTTGGTATATTAAACCTGCAGTAGGCAGAATATTTTTGGCATCATTGGGCAAAAATTTCATAATAACCTTTCAGCATTTTGTAATTCAAGTGCTCTGAGATAAAACTAGACTTCTGCACCTCTTCATTGCTCTGTTTTCAGGCTTCAAGAAAATCTAGCCCGTGACGGGAGACTTTGGCCAATCACAGGTCATTTCAGAGAGAGAGAACGTTCCTATTGGCTGTTGATTCAACAGAGACAGCTGTAAATCACTCGCAAACTCCAATCAAACGGTCAAACTAGGCAGCACTGATCAAATATTAATTAATATTCTGTTACTGTAATGCATATTTCTCTCAAATGTTTTCAGAAACATCTTGTAGTGTACTGTTGCTGGTGGGCAGTGCTTGGTATTTCCTCAACTGATCTCAACATGGCTGTCGGGTCACAAACTTTATAATTTTACAGCTAAACAGTACACTACAATGAAATGCGAGAATATAGGTATTACAGTAACAGAATATTGATTCATATTTGATCAGCGCTCCCTAGTTTGACCGTTTGGTCGGAGTTTGCAAGTGATTAACAGCTGCTCAGAGGCGGCAAGGCTCCAGCTCGGCTCTGATTGGTTGTTTTCTTTTGGTCTGTGAAGTCTTGCAGATGCCGTTGGAAGCACCTGAGGACACAGAGGCGCATGGTTTTTTTTTCAGATTACCTGTCTCACATAGTCAAGATATAGTGACTGTTTTATAAAATAACTTTTTTTTAAATCATATTTGCGCCAATTCTACCCACTGCAGCTTTAATATATTTATGAGACCACATTAGGAGGATTTAAAAAAGACGAGTACATACAGTAATAATAGTAAAGTAAACGCAGTGTCTTTGATGTAATTTTCCTTAAGGTATATTAAGTGATAGGACATTTTTAAATTTTGCAAATTCAGCATAAACAAATTATAAAGTAAGAGTTTATTGGGTTTTAGGTGGAAGTGGTGTGGTTTCCACTGTGCTTTTGTTTCAGCTGCACTGTTATGTAGGCTAACTTGTATTTTGGCTTTCTGTTCAGGCTATAGATAGATAGATAGTAACTTCATTAATCCAGAGGGAAATTCAAGTTTCCAGCATCACAGTTCCATAGTGCAAAACATGTTAGTAAAAAGGCAGTAAAAGAGTTAGTAGTGCAAAGTACAAAAAATATATACCAGATATAAAAATACAACGAGATGAAGAAAACTGTTAAAAACTGAATATAGTTCAGGGTAACAGCTGTGATACACGACTATTAAAAAAAAAGTGAATGTAGTGCAGAAGAGACTGTTAAAAATGAATATAGTGCAGAAGAGACTGTTAAAAATGAATATAGTGCAGAAGAGACTGTTAAAAATGAATATAGTGCAGAAGAGACTGTTAAAAATGAATATAGTGCAGAAGAGACTGTTAAAAAGTGAATATAGTGCAGAAGAGACTGTTAAAAATGAATATAGTGCAATAGAGACTGTTAAAAGTGAATGTAGTGCAGACGAGACTGTTAAAAAGTGAATATAGTGCAGAAGAGACTGTTAAAAATGAATATAGTGCAATAGAGACTTAAAAAGTGAATGTAGTGCAGAAGAGACTGTTAAAAAGTGAATATAGTGCAGAAGAGACTGTTAAAAATGAATATAGTGCAATAGAGACTGTTAAAAAGTGAATGTAGTGCAGAAGAGACTGTTAAAAAGTGAATATAGTGCAGAAGAGACTGTTAAAAATGAATATAGTGCAATAGAGACTGTTAAAAAGTGAATGTAGTGCAGAAGAGACTGTTAAAAAGTGAATATAGTGCAGAAGAGACTGTTAAAAATGAATATAGTGCAATAGAGACTGTTAAAAAGTGAATGTAGTGCAGAAGAGACTGTTAAAAATGAATATAGTGCAGAAGAGACTGTTAAAAGTGAATATAGTGCAGAAGAGACTGTTAAAAATGAATATAGTGCAATAGAGACTGTTAAAAAGTGAATGTAGTGCAGAAGAGACTGTTAAAAAGTGAATGTAGTGCAGAAGAGACTGTTAAAAAGTGAATATAGTGCAGAAGAGACTGTTAAAAATGAATATAGTGCAATAGAGACTGTTAAAAAGTGAATGTAGTGCAGAAGAGACTGTTAAAAATGAATATAGTGCAGAAGAGACTGTTAAAAGTGAATATAGTGCAGAAGAGACTGTTAAAAATGAATATAGTGCAATAGAGACTGTTAAAAAGTGAATGTAGTGCAGAAGAGACTGTTAAAAAGTGAATATAGTGCAGAAGAGACTGTTAAAAATGAATATAGTGCAATAGAGACTGTTAAAAATGAATATAGTGCAATAGAGACTGTTAAAAAGTGAATATAGTGCAGAAGAGACTGTTAAAAATGAATATAGTGCAATAGAGACTGTTAAAAATGAATATAGTGCAATAGAGACTGTTAAAAAGTGAATATAGTGCAGAAGAGACTGTTAAAAAGTGAATGTAGTGCAGAAGAGACTGTTAAAAATGAATATAGTGCAGAAGAGACTGTTAAAAATGAATATAGTGCAATAGAGACTGTTAAAAATGAATATAGTGCAATAGAGACTTAAAAAGTGAATGTAGTGCAGAAGAGACTGTTAAAAAGTGAATATAGTGCAGAAGAGACTGTTAAAATGAATATAGTGCAGAAGAGACTGTTAAAAGTGAATATAGTGCAGAAGAGACTTAAAAATGAATATAGTGCAATAGAGACTGTTAAAAATGAATATAGTGCAATAGAGACTGTTAAAAAGTGAATATAGTGCAGAAGAGACTGTTAAAAATGAATATAGTGCAGAAGAGACTGTTAAAAATGAATATAGTGCAATAGAGACTGTTAAAAATGAATATAGTGCAATAGAGACTGTTAAAAAGTGAATATAGTGCAGAAGAGACTGTTAAAAAGTGAATATAGTGCAGAAGAGACTGTTAAAAAGTGAATGTAGTGCAGGTTAACAGCTGTGATACACGACTATTAAAAAAAAAGTGAATATAGTGCAGAAATGACTGTTAAAAATGAATATAGTATATATGTACCATGTCACGATTATAAAGGGAAGTCAAAGCAAAAGCATAATAAGCATTACTTTAACGGCTGCTTTTTAAAGTTAGGAAATGTTATTTAGGGCTTGTAGCAGAGACAATTACTTCCTCATTACAGTAGTACAATGCACCATGTGGCAGCAGAGCCGCGCTTTCTGTCGTACAGTACGAGCTTCTCTTTGTGTCTTAAAGGACAAAAGCAGGTGCAGCACAGCGCCGTGGGGGAGGCGGACCAATGGGAGGAGCCGCTGCCCATGTTGGCACTCAGCGGCCTCTCTGATTGGTCGAGAGTTCTCTGTGGGCGTGGTCTAAATCCTGGCATATAAAAGCTCCCTCCACTTGTTTCCTCACAGTGTCAACGAAGCAACCGGTTCGACCAGGAGGGAGCTCTGCAGCGTGCAGCGTAGTAGTCAAAACTGCAGTAATAATATAGATAAATTAGTGTTTTTACTGATGCCTGGAGGTTTTTAAAGCACTTCAGTGTATTCCAGCGTGCCTCGGGTGTGTCTTCTTCTCTACCGGCTGACCAATGCTTCTGCATCAGTTCATGAACGGAGCCCTGGAAGTCATGCATCCATCACCGCTGCAGAAAGACACCACTTTTACCAAGATCTTTGTCGGCGGGCTGCCGTACCACACGAACGATGCCTCGCTGAGAAAATACTTCGAGGCCTTTGGGGACATTGACGAGGCTGTGGTGATAACAGACAGACAGACTAGTAAATCCAGAGGATATGGCTTTGTGAGTACAAAACACCAACCCATTCACAACTTTTAACATTGTCAAAACCACATTACAACTTGTTTGCTTTAATTCCACCACACGGATAAGTTCCTGTCATTAAAACATGCTTGTTTTTTAGTGTTTGCATACTTTGCATGGATGTGTTGGTGTCTCCCTCTCTTCATATGGGAATTATTATTATAAATAAATATCCATGCTGCATCAGATGCATGTCAAAGGTAATCCTCCACTGAAGCTTTTGTAGTGTTTGTATACTATGCATGGATGCATTGGTCTCTTCATATGGGAATTATTATTATAAATAAACATCCATACTATGTATAACTGCTTCATCAGATGCATGTCAACTGTAATCCTCCACTGAAGCTTTTTATTGTTTGCATGTATGCATTGGTCTCTTCATATGGGAATTATTATAAATAGACATCCATACTATGTATAAGTGCTGCATCAGATGCATGTCAAAGGCAATCCTCCACTGGAGCTTACTGGCATAATGGCACAGCATCTCTGTTTTTTGTTTTTTTGCCTGGCTGGCTGTTATTTTAGCTTAATGAGGATGAGGGATCACACAAGTTGATGGGTAACTAAGAAGATTATATTTCAACATATGTCTGATGTCCAACCCCCCCTTTACCAACCCTCCCCCAATGGAGTCCCCCCCTTACTCACCCCTGAGCAACCCCAGCTTATGGCTTTGTGTGTGTGTATGAGAGAGAGAGAGACAGTCTGCACTCCTTGCTTGCTTTATATGGTTATTTTGGAGCAGTGGGGAGGTTGACCTTGCACACCCTGCCCTCCATTGTCAAGGACCGGAGCAGTCGGCCGTAGCACATGATTTGCATCACATCTTGGCTGCTGAGACAGAAATTCCTACGTCAACAAATTGGCCCTCTAGTATTGTACAAATTTATGTTGAGTTTCCCTTTGATCTTATCTTTTTTGGACTAGTCCAAGCCATATGAATTACTTTCATACAATGTAAACTACCTGATCTCAGCTCACGTTGCATGGTGGGAAAAGTGCTGTTTTACCGCTACATTAACCACAACTTGATCCTTTGGCCACGGTTGCTTAAAGTCAGATTAATGAGTCCAATTTTAAACCTACAATAATAGGTGACGTATCTTGTTCCTGTCCAGGCACATAAAGATCCCTCTTTGACACAAAGAACAGAAGCTGCACAAGAAATGCTAATATTTACCAGAACCTTTGAAAAGACACATCAGCACTACTAGTACTGTCAGGCCAAAGAAGGAATGGAAAACTGCTATGTGTGCTTGTTTACGTCCAACGTCAGAATTGTAAGACAATTGCTCTTGGTGTTTACACATCAGCTCCCTTAACTCGGGAGGAAAGCTGTCCCGTGAGTCTAGCTGGTATCCAACGGCTGTGTATTGAGGCTGGTGTTTCAGGTTAAACAGGCTCAGGGAGATGTGGGTGCTTCCCGGGACGAGACATGCTTACTCGTGGTAGATCAGCACTTTATACTCGGCACACTTTTCTATGTGGCATGAGGCAACCTAGTTGGAGAGGTAGCTGGCAGCAGGAGGGGAGACGGGGAGGGAGGGAGGCTCCCCAAAGCTGAGCGCACCTTTTTTTCTAAACACACTTTAGAGGTGGATTAGTAGAACCCCCCCACAGCAAGGCTCTTCACAGTGTAAACACAGCCTCGTTCCTTCCTGTGTGTTCACAACACAGGCCCTGGAGTGGGCTTTGTTCCGGATCCCTCCACTATGAAGTACTGCTTTTAAAAAAAAAACATCCTCTTAAACAATGCAAGCCGTGGTGGTGGCCTACATTCACTGCTCGGTCCACACACCGAGGTGACTGAACCCTCTGAGTTGGCAGAACGTGGCAATCAAAACAGAAGGACTCGTCTAATGCCAGGAGGGAGAGAGGAGGGGTGGACTAATACCAATCTCCTTAATATTTTGTCCCTAATTGGATAAGCTCCTTGTTGCTCTTCCCAGAACCATATTTCAGCAGGTCTGCCCGCGGCTGAGTGGCAGTCAAGTGGCTGGCTACTGCTGCTGTGGGCAGTTTTCAAAGCTTATCATTGTGCTTTGTTTGTAGTTTCTTCTTCAGAGAAACTGAATCTTAACAGTGGAAAGCCTGTAGGGGGGGGTTATGATGAGATAAGCAGACCTACAGTCCTGTTTAATGCATTTCAAGTGTTTTTGTTTTGCTTGAATAGTTGATGTGTCACCAGCTAGGGGTGTAAGAAAATATCAAAAATATAGCGTATCACAATATAATGTTTTGTGATTAACTCAATCAATACTTTATTTTATTCTCAAAGTAGTGCTATGATGTTGGATGTTACAGGAACTGTGATAAATGCAGATCCCACTGTACTCATTGCGTACTCTCCATTTAATGCATATGGTGGTCTTTTCTTTATACTATGACAGTTTTCCTATAATTAGATTTTTAAAAATCCCAATATATCGCCTTGCTTACAGTATCGCAATATATTGAATCCAGTCCTGTCTCCTAAAAATGACATTCCCATACAGCTATCCTGCATTCTCAATTATGTTTGGAAGAAAATCTATTTTCTTGCAGATTACGTTTGTCTTTTACGTATCACAAATACCTTTCTAAGTCTGCGGACAGCCGCAGCGAGTGACGTAGTACAACGAGCAAAGTACAGAGCAGGTAGTATAGCGAGTGACCGTGCATTAAAATATGTTGAATAAAAATGTTATTGAATAATAATGCGTATAACAAGCAAGGAAGTCCAATACACAGGACTTTCCCCCAGGAGACCCCTGTTTGTGTCCCATGTGAAATGTAAGCATTTCTTGCTGTTTCGTGTTGTTTTTAAGTAATTTCTTGCCAAACCATGATGTTTTTTATTAAACCAAACTAAGTAGTTTTGTTTCCATTTACAACATTAACCACATGCTTAAAACTGCGACTGTAATCCGAGAGAAAGTAAGTTTCCCTCACAACGTATTTTGGTTATACAGTTTAGTTGTATGGGAACGTTATTTTGTGGAAGACGGTGTTGATTGAATCGTAACCCCTGTATCTAATCGCCATATTCCTGCCAATACACAACTCTTATCACCAGCCAGGGACGCCTTGCTACCGTCTGTTCGTTACATGAGTTGATGAATCATTTTGTTCTGGTGAGATCTTGTTTGTTGATGAGTCTGACTCTGTCACCAGGTGACGATGACAGACCGAGGAGCAGCGGAGAGAGCCTGCAAGGATCCCAACCCCATAATCGACGGGAGGAAGGCCAACGTGAACCTGGCCTACCTGGGTGCCAAACCCCGCAGCATACAGTCAGGTGAGATATATGTTGTTTCAAGGTTCAAGTAGGGCTGGGTGACCAAAATCTTCCACCTTAATATATAGGTCATTTCATATCTCGATAACGATATATATAACAATCTAGCATGTTTTCTGGTAATTAAATAAATAGTCTGTATGAAATAACCACATGGTAAAGCCTCTTATTGTAGACTCCTGTGTGAATTAAATACTTGACAAATGAAAAGTATTTTCTCATTTAATTATGAACTTTAGTGGAAAATGAACAGTTTCAAGTGAACTCATAGAAGAAAAAAATTAATTAATATCAAAGCTATACACTGACTATGTTTACATGCATGCAGTACGGAGTAATCAGATTAATACATATATTTGATTTCTGAGAAATTTAGATTAGTGTGCCCTTGTTATTATCAATTTAGGTGATGCAATTGTGTATCACGACATCTGATTTCATCTCTATACGATTACACTGAAAGATGATAAATGATCATATTGAATTATCGCCCAGCCCTTGGTTCAATTAAATTAAAAAAACTGTGGCAATAATGATGCTTCCATCTTAATCAACCAATTATGATTGGAGTGTAAAACATATAATATATCATAAAACAAAACTCCACAATAAAACTGGTTTAAGAACTAATGCTGTGAGCAGGTAGACCAGGGTTCAGGCAGTTTTAGTCATATAAGATGATCCATTCTGTCCATATGCAGCATATTTTATTTGTACATACCAAATAACTTTCAGTTTCCCCAAGTGCATACACGCTTTACTGTTTCTTATTGCGCATTTGTAACTGTTGTTCCATTCGTGGTAGGTTTGAAACAGACACGGCCTCTGTCTCTAAGCCCTCTGTGTATTGTTCTCTGGTCCTCCTCTGTAAATGCAAATGTGTGAGTCTGACAGCCGGCCTCCTATCTTCCAGGCATATCCATCGGAGTGCAGCCCATTCACCCAGCTCTCATCCAGAGGCAGTATGGGTAAGTGAGCGGGAGTGGGCGCTTGTTTTACACTCTGTGGGACGCCACTGGGCTACTATTTCTTTGACAAACAGGGCCTCTAGAAAGTACATGTCAGTTTCTGTGTCCACATGCAACTCCAGAAGTAGTCTATTAGCATATTTGAGTTTTTGTAGGGCTGGGTGATGTTTCACATATCTGTGGTAATAGAAGAGCATTCCAGAGGTGAAATGTGTGCCTCACTTGTGGACTTCTGTCAAGGAGCCGCTTGGCTCGTCTACCTGCCTGAGTGGGCTCTGTCACTGAGACGGCTTTCTAGAAGTGTCTGTGTTGTAGAAACAGCCTGGATGTAAAGGTCTAGGAGCCACGGTCCGCTGAGCAGCTAATGAGCATTTCGCTGCAATAATGAGTCGTCCCCCCCCCCCCCGCACCTCTCAGATATCATCTCTCACCACCGTTCATATTATACTCTCCAAACCTCAGATCTGTCTTGAAGATTAAAATACCGCCAGGTTAACTTGTGGTTTTGTGTACACATTTTGACACATGGTGTTTATAAAAATACAAACTAACAATAACATTGCTATTCATATGAGTAGTACTGAAACAAATGGTTGATTATTTGATCAACAGAAAACCAATCAAGAACAATTTTGCTTATCAGTTAATTGTTCCAACAAATGTTGTCATTTATCAAGCATAAATATAATCATTTGTTGGTTCTAGCCTCTTTCAATTTGTTCATTGTCAAATAAATATCTTTGGGATGGAAAAAAACAGCATTTCACCGTGGGCGTTTTCCACTGTTCTAAATGATTAATCCATTAATTGAAACAAATGATCACCAGATTATCCATAATGAAGGTAATCATAAGTCGCAGTTCGAAATATGTTTTCAGGGTAGAGCTGAAACATTAACTTGTAGCACCAAGTTGCCGATAGGGGACATGATTTTTTGTCTTTACGGTCCTTTAATAACGTTTCTGCCACCGCGGTCATCGCCTCTATTACAATCCCATCATAGGTCATGTGTTTCGTTGGCATGTGCGCCACTAAAAGTTCTCTTTCTTCGTCAGTTTGGTAAACAGACTGTTGTTATCATGCGTTGTTTTCTGCTCCTTTAACTTCTGTTTGTAGACTGCTACCAGCCATGAAAAGTTGCTGTGGACTTTGGTGAAGTGCTGCTTGACGGTACATCTTTTACCGACTGATACTGACACATGAAAATAGTATATGTTTTGCCTTTTATTGGTCTAGCTATTTTCTGTGGTAACTCGTTTAATCGACAGCTGATTGGCAAAACATTTATTCTGTGTCAGAAGGGGACGGGATGTCTCTGAATTTGATTAGATTATCAACTCTATGTACATATCCTTTGAACCTTTAGCGAGCCAATCAGAAACGGTTAGCGAGCTACTTGTTGGAGACCCTGAAATACTCAGTATTTGCAGCTGTATCCAGTATATATGACTCCAGAGCATGTGAGTGCTTAAGAGCTTCATGGAAATCCCAAGACAGTCTACAGGGACAAAAAAAAAAAAAAACATTTGGTGGTTTTGGCGGTTAATGAACCCGAAAAATACATACAAGAAGTGTACATCAGCCATATCTCTGTACTAGGACGGAAATCTCAGTCCACTAGGGACATGTCCCGTCATGTTTCAAGACCTTAGGAGGACCTTGGAAAGTCCCTTCACTGTCCGTCCTCCTGCTGCCACAGTGAGCATGGATTGGTACCAAAACCCTGAGGTTTTGAAATGTGGAGCACAGCGCTGCTCTGAGGCATGTGCCTGACAGGTGCTGGCTCGTATTACAGCCTTTTTACACCCCCTTAATCTCCCATGACCACCACCACCACCCCAGAGACGTAGAGAGGCGCACGGAGCACCTGTCCGCCTGCCTCTGAGGCTCCTCTGTATGGCGGGTGACAGACGCAGGCCTCCCTAAGATGCAGAGCGTACAAGTGGCTTTTCTTTCAGCCTCTCTTCTCCCCCCCCCTCCTCCCCGAAACCCCCTTTGACAACATATGGTGTGAGGAGGACGAGGTCTGAAGTAGGATTTGGAACTGGAGCATTGCGTGTAGCGGTGGTGTGCTGGTTCAGACTTACTGCTGCGTATGTGTGTGTGTATAGCTGTTGTCAGCAGATGCTGTGGACTGTGAGGGCCAGAGGGGGTCACTGAGGCCAGGAACATAGTTTTGATGGGGGGGGGGAGGAGTTGTCATGTCAGTGTGCTTGCAGATTCATCTCCTCTCATGCATCACCTCCTCCGCTCCACCCAACACATTCCCATGTCATATGTGTCCCCTTTTCTTCCCTTTAAGCTGGTTCTTACTTTAATTTCTCCAATTAAAGTGCTGCCGCTACCAGTGTGTGAGAGACACTGAAAACTGACACCTCTGTGTGAGACTGGGAGGGAGGGCGGTTAAAGAGGAGATTGAGGGGGGGAGGGTATCTGGGGGTGTATTCTGGGACTAATGCTTAATGAGGCAGTGTGCTCCCTAGGAAACTCACCTCTCCAGGTGCCAAACAAAACACCTTTTTTTTTTCTCCTTCTGCTGTCAAAGAATATTCACAATCCTCTCAAACAAAGAGGGAAGGACGGCACATCAAGTCGTCTTACAAGTATTGTAAGGTGTTGTTTAATTTCCCCCACCCAGTCCGGTCCTGTCGGTTTTCACACTTTGTGTTGCAGTGAGTCATGCGCGCTGAAGGTCGTTTGTGTTATCGTGTAGAAATATTTGGCTGCTCGGTGTGATATCGCCCAGGCGTTTCACATCGGCTCATTATGTTGCCTTCGTGGTGGCGATTACTTCGGCCTGTATTTGTAATGTTTCTGGCCATCAAATGTTTTCTGTGTGAGCGTCACGTCTCTCTAGTGTCTCCGGCTGCCATCCGCAGAGTGACGCTATGTCAGACACACACAGACTGTCCGTCAGCACAAAACCAGCTGACCTCTGATCTTCTGGCCGTCATCCACACTCTCCCCCCCCCCCCACCCCGCCCCGCCACTGCCCCACAATACACTTGGCATCTCTGTGGCCCCAGGAGCTCCCTACTGTCCCCAACTTAAAGTCCCCATCCCCCTCTTCTCTTTAGATAGAAGCATAAATTACATCTCCATCTATCTGGGCCAAGGTTTTCAATTTTCATTAGTTTTAATTAGGGCTGTCAATCGATTAAAATAGTTCATCGCAATTAATCATATGATTGGCCGTAGTTAATCACGTTTAATCACACATTTTGTACCTGTTCAAAATGTACCTTGAAGAGAGATTTACCAACATGGGAGTTGGCAAATATGCTTGCTTTATGTATTATTCAAATGTATGTTTATATTTTTATTGGAAATAAATTAACACAAAACAATGACAAATATTGTCTAGAAACCCTCAGATACTTTCAGGCATTTAGCATAACAAATATGCTCAAATCATAACATGGCAAACTGCAGCCCAACAGGCAACAGCAGCTGTCAGTGTGTCAGTGTGCTGACTTGACTATGACTTGCCCCAAACTGCATGTGATTATCATAAAGTGGGCATGTCTGTAAAGGGGAGACTCGTGGGTACCCATAGAACCCATTTCCATATCCTGAGGTCAGAGGTCAAGGGACCCCTTTGAAAATGGCCATGCCAGTTTTTCCTTGCAAAAATGTAGTGCATGTTTGGAGCATTATTTAGCTTCCTTCGCTACAAGCTAGTATGACATGGTTGGTATCAATTGATTCCTTAGGTTTTCTATATGACTATCTTTACTCCCACAACCTAAAAATCGTGTTAAAGAAATTAATAACGTTAAACAAATTTGCGTTAATGCGATATTATCACGTTAACTTTGACAGCCCTAGTTTAAATTTAATTATTTAGGCAGTTTTTATTGCTTTAGGTTGATGTTGAAGTATCAGATCTACTTAATGTTGGATGTGAAGCAACGACATAGCGCCGTCTCCTTGAATGTCAATTCCGTTCAATTTCTGTGGTTCAGTGTCTCGAGGTGACGGGAATTCATGCTTTCTCCTTTTGTCGGTAGTGATAATATAGCTAAAATACTAAAACTGAAATGAAAGTACGTTCATTTTTATTTTATTTGTATTAGTTTTAACCAGGAAATATGGTTTTAGTTTTTCTTAAAGGATATCGTTTTTTAGTTCAGTTTACTACAAGTGTTTTTCTCTGCTTATTTTCGTTTTAGTTTCAGTTTTCGTTTACCATAATAACCCTGTTTGGGGCACATTATTTACATTATTTTCTATCCCACTTCACCTAAACAAGGTCATTTGATTTTAAGCCTAGGTTAAGGCAAACGGCCCGTGGCAACACACTGCCAAAGCCACGGAGCAGGCAAGCTCATTATACAGGATGGGAGTGAAAGCACATATGCCCCACGGCGTTAATGTATGGTCATCTTTGAAAGCTGTGTGTGAGAGTGAATGCCTCTTTGTACGTAGCTCAATAGCACAGTTAGGGCAAAGGGTAGATTGCGCTCGTGGGTGGGGGTTAACTTCATTTGCTTATGTTTACTGCTGTTATATGCCACTGTTATCTGGTTTTATGTCACTGTCACTTGTTTCCCCGTCACTTGCCAGATGTCTCCGTGAGCTCCTGTAACTCGTTTCTACTGCGCTGTTGTTAGAAATGTTCTCATGGTGGAAAAAACATGGCATTTATGCAGGTGTCTTAGCTAAAGCTGCCATCAGCCCTGCTCTATATACAGTAGGGCTGGGATGATGCACCTATCTCCCGGTTCCATACCATCACGATCCTTAGGTGCTGATTCGATATGTATAAGTATTGCAATTCGATATTACGATTTATTGCGATTTGTTAACTTTTTTAACACTAGACCACACACTTCTAGGGACTTTTACTTTGGAAAATATCTAAATTAATACAGTTAAATGTATGTAGCATGTATGTAGTCAGAGATGTCCTGAAGACAAACATATCAGTCATTGTCAGGCATTATTTATTAATACTTTTCCCTCATAAATTAGTGGTATTTTCTTTTAATTTATAAAGGGACATATGTTTTATACTTCTAGTGAATAAAATCCAATCAGTCTTATTTCTATATATGTTTTTTGTATATACAGTTCCTTTTGTTAACACCTTATTTTGAAAACCGGATGCAGTCACACATGTATACTTCCGCTAACTTCGCCAAGTCCGTCTCTAGCTCTCCCGCCATGGTCATCTCCATCGGGGCCGTTTGAATGCATTTAACATAAATGTCAGTATATGGGTGCTCTACAGTTGTAGCGCCGGACGATTTGACCACGGAGATGCGAGTGACGACTGGCTCGACCGCACGTTACCGCAATACGATAACATTTCCTGTCCATGACAGAGTTAGCATGCAGCTTTAGCCGTGATGTCTAGCTCTGCTTTTCCTGCAATGTTGTCGGCTCACTGCGGTTTGTTTTGGCTGACGTCACGTTACTCTGACTACAACAATAAAAGCAATAACTTCCTTCTCCCTCCGTTAAGACTCAAAATGAAAAAAATATCGATTCTGGCATTCAAAAATAAATTTAAAAATTGTTAAAAAAAACGCGATACATAGGTGAATTTCTTTCCCACCTCTAATATATCGTTCTTTGTATGTTTGTAATGTCATATCATAGGTGAGATTTGCCTTGTTGTTCTGAATTTTAGGGAAGTTTTTACAAATACACATTTCACATCTCTTTGTTAATGCTGACAATAATCACTGCCATCCTCCTATCCAACCTTCTGCTATGGTTGCTGCCAGCTGACCAGTGTACCAGCAGCGGATCAGAAGATGCCCACAGTGCAGGACTAGTCCCGAGGAGGGGGTTGACAGAAAGTGTCTGCCCCCTCCTCCCTCAGCCAGCCTCTCTCCAAGGTGCCAGTGATGGCTTGAGAGTGCAGTGCGGTGTGCTGTGATGGATTGAAGTGCCTTTTTTTTAATCTTTTCTCTTCTGTGTGATATGAAGTGAAGAGGTTTTGCTGATTGCGGTGTGACTCTTTCCCTATTATGGCATGGTTTGGGGTTTGCAGTTGTTACTGGTGTGTGGGTGGGTGGATGGAAAAGATGGGATGGGGGGTTGGAGAGTGTGTGTGTGTGTGTGTGTGTGTGTGTGTGTTTGAGAGCGTGATGACATCCCTATCCATGCATGCTTCCATCTTTTGCTGTGTTGACTTCACGGCTGCCTCTCATTACTGATCCTATTGTTCTCCTGGACTGAATCTGTAGAAGATTCGTTTAGATTGAAATTAAAACACAGTCCATGAAGGGAAGGTTTTCATCTAGAGATGTTCCGATACCATTTTTTCCTTCCCGATACTGATTCGGATACCTGAACTTGCGGTATCGGTGGATACCGAGTACCGATCCGATACCAGCGTGATAAATATAATATTTTTGTGGAATTTATCTCGTCATTTGAATGCAGTTTCCAACGTTTGCTGCTGCGGTTCGTCCTTCTTTCCCCCTTTGCCTCGGTGAAGTCGTCATGCTCTTTTGCGTGATGCATCTTCAAATGTTTTTTAAGATTGCTAGTGTTGAAATTGGCAACTACATACTGTACAAATCGTCGTTTTTACTTGTTGGATTTTCCACTGTGAAATATTGCTAAATGGGCGACGTTTTTCTCGCTCTGTCTACCGTTACACTCTCCTCTCGCAGCGCACAGTCTTTGTTTGCTATCGTCACGTGACAAACTACCTGCAATCAGTTCTTCTTCGCTGCTCTAAAACAGTTGTCGTCAGTGGCAGCCATGATACATCCAGGGTGACAGCACAGTGAAGGCTGTTTTTGGGGCGGTGAAGAATAAATTATTTTCGTTTAAACAAGTTGATTTTTTTTCTGGGTTAATAAATTATTGGTATCGGATCGTTGGAAATGCGTCCGATACTGTATCGGTATCGGAACAACTCTATTTTCATCAGTACTGAGATGCAGCTGAGGAGCGTACGTCAAAGTGACATTTGGTGTGATTATCTTGTCTTTGTCTCGGGGTGTGTGTGCCTGTTGATGTTTTTCCCCCCAAAGGCGTAGTATCAAAGATAATGGCTCTTAAAAAGTCAGTTGCATCACCCTTTAAATGGAGGGGGGGGGGGGGTCTTCTCTCTACTCTACTCTCTCTGCCATCCTTCCCTGTAGACAACAAACCCAGGAGAGATACTTCAAATCCAGACTAAAAATAGACTCCTAAGGCCCTCTCCCCTTCCCTTCCTTTTCCTCCATTGGGTAAAGTGGCAAAGCAAAGACAGAAAGAGAAGGAGAGACGGCACAGTCCCCAGACCCCACAGCTCCAATCAGCTACATTTTGAAAGCTGGCCCACGAGGCCCGGCAGAGCCTGGCACCCGACCCTGATGAGCTCCCCCGCCGCCATTCCCTCCCCCCAGCTAGCACCATCACCTGCGATAGTCTGCACGAGATTTACACACAAGTGAGAACTAAGAGATGGCAACTTCTGCACTGCCTTCATGCACTTCCCCTTTTTTATGTCCCTGTGTGTGTGTGTGTGTGTGTGTGTGTGTGTGTGTGTGTGTGTGTGTGTGTGTGTTTGTGTTCAGCGAGTGAAGAGCAGCAGCTGTTAAAACACTGTGTTGATGCCTGAGCTTGAAAACCTGCCAGTAACGGCTGACTCTGTCATTCACCCCCCTCCCCCCTCCAGTCCGCCCCTCCCGTCTACCTCAGGAGGCCCTACCTAACAGGTTTTGTAGGTTTTTACTAACTGACACAGACAGAGGGTTGAGTCACCTTCGCCTCCTAACCTCCTTTTGCTTCTCGTCTAATTAGCCTTTAATAACAGTGGATAGCCGCGTGAGAACTCTCGAAGTTCAGAACACCAACAGAGAGTTTATAGTCCCAACATGCCCGCCCTCTGGGAGCAATGTAAACAATGGAAGCCAGACCCTGAGATTTCTCTGCTCTGGTGTTTCAGCCCCTCTTGTCTAATAACCCCCCCTGTTTGGTCTTTGTCTCTGTGTACAGGTTGACCCAGCCATACATCTACCCACAAGCCTATGTGCAGCCCAGCCTGGTGATGCCCACTCAGGTTTCCTCCTCCATCAGCAGCAGCCCCTACATGGACTACAGCGCAGCCTACGCCCAGTACGCCCAGGCGGCCTTTGAGCAGCAGTACCCGTACGCCGCCTCCCCAGCCAGCTTCCTGGGGTACAGCTACGCCACCAGCCCCACAGCCAGTCAGACCGCCGCCGCCACCGCTGCGGCCACCGTCCACCCGTCCCTCCCCTCCGCCGCCGGCCAGGCCCAGGCCTTCCTGCACTACGCCCCGCAGCAGCACATCCAGCCGGACCGCATGCAGTGAGTCTGCGAAGGAAGCGGAGAAGAGGGAGCGTTACAGGCGGAGGAGGAGGAGGAGGGAGTAGAGGACGCAGACCTTCGGACACAGGATGGCAAAACGCCCTTCAGGTGACCAAGCTATCGTAAGGAAGGGCTTTCAGGAAAAAGGGTGGGACTATTGCACTATACGATCAGGATGAGCTGTTTGCTCATTGGTTAAAGGGTAAAAGGGTTGGGAGGACTGTCGAGGTTCAGGTTGGGAAGCTAAACAGCATAAAGTATGTGGTCGCTTCCAAGGCTTCCAAGGGCTTCCAGAAGCTGACACTTCATTTTCTTTTTATTATTTTTATCGTCCTTTATTATTGTATTAATGTTATTGTCAATATGTTTGTATGCCATTATTATAAATGTTAAGTTTCTGGCTCAATCAGTGGAAGTTGCGTGTGTCCATGGTACATATTGATGATTGGAGAGCTGTCTGGGACATGTCACACCTCTTTCCTCCCAACTCCGGAGTATCTGGGGCGGATATGAAGGGCACTGCTGCTTTAGGACACTCGGGGACAGTCAGATATGAGGTGGTGATTCTGGGGAGGCATATAGCCAGCCTCTCAGCCTATCTGTGGTCTCATCCCAGGTAGAGACCTGACTGCCCCATGAACAAACCTCCAGCGTTCAGCTCCACAACACAGGAGGACAATGCGATATTTCACCTCAAGGACAAAACGGAAAGAAAGTTTCAGTATATAAGACAGTGGGAGCTTTGCGACTGTGATGTCAGGACTTCACATTTTTTTAATTCTTAATTAAAGAGGCCTTAATAAAAAGAGAAACTCCTTTTTGAATCTCCTGTTTTTCAAGCGCTCCCCTCCTCCCCCACCACAGAACCAAGTGCACAGAGCCCTTTTGTAACTGGCCTTTCAGCAGTCAGTCACATTAATCTGGCTTACTTGGTCTTGATAATTTCAAATGGATGTAGATAATCACATGCAGTATGTGGGCGACGGGGACCAGGAGCGCTGTGTATCGTTGTTGAAAGGTAGCTGACACTGAGCTCAAACACCAGTGTATTTTCTTTTCTCCTTTTATCACTGCGATTGTCACAAATTGTTGCTCTCAAAAGGACATTCATGTACAGCAATTTCAAATGTTTTCAGTCATCAAGTACATTTACAATATTTATATGTAGGTATTTATATGAGGTACTAAGTTAAAAATAGATTGTTTTTGTTACTATGACTATAGTTGTGGCACTGATGTCATTTAACATGCAGAGGCATACCTGCAGATCCACAGGTGTCGTATTCATATTGTTTTATTGTCCTGTCACCATGTCAGTGGATTTGCCCGGGTTCACGGCAACTACAGTAGATGCTCCTTTGTAGATCCTTCACCGGTTGCATCAGAAATTCTCTAGATTTTTTCAACAAAGATGTCTTTTACAGTCCCTTCAAAGAAGCCATACCAAAAAAAATAGAAATAAAGACTTTGTACTTAAAGATGCCTCTGGACTTCTTCTTTGATTGGTAAAATGAAACATCAAAAGTCCAAAAGGGACGTTAATCCTGTCACACTGAGTACAAAATGCTACGTGACTTATTTGTGTTTACAGTATGTTATGTTATTGCTGTGTCACTGCATTCAGAACGAAACTGAATGGCAGATCCTGCTGTGATGATACTGTGAAAACCCTGTGGGGTGATTGGGTTCAGTTATGTGTGTGTGTGTGCTAGTTATCAAGGCTGTGTGTGCTGTTAGATCCTGTACAGGAGGGGGAGCAGAGAGGGGAAAAGAGGCCCAGACTTTTATCAAGCCCCAACACCACCACCTGCCAGGGGTGCTGGGTGTTCCCTCGGCCAATGCACTTACGTCCGTTCTTTCTCACTGAGAGTGTTTGTCAAAAAGTGATTTGAAGCCCCGTCACCCAGGGCTGCAAGCAACAGGTTTGGGTTTTTTTGCGTTTCCCATCATCGTCTCTACATGTTTGTGGTTACATCAGCTACTTTAGAAGATGTGTCACTTCTAAACCTCACTTAGGCCCGGAGAACAAAACACAGGCAGGATTGTTAAAAACAAAAACACATGCATTATCTTTTTGTCGTCACCCAGGGTGTAATCTATCCACCCAGTAATGATTTACAATACAGCCTCGAATTCAATAGATGTTTTTCTGGTGCTTTGTTTTGATTGAAATCCATTCAGACCTTATTTACTCATGAAGTAAATTACTTAAATTAATTACGTGGGCGCCCTCATTTCAGTGAGTTTCAGTTCACATGATTGTTTGTATTCTGATCCCTCATACCTGTGCTTTCTTTTGGTGTCCGAGGTTTGTTAAAGGGGTACTCCTGCAATTTAGTATTGTACTGTCATTAAGTTTGGAGGCAGGCGAGAGGCAGGTAAAAGTAAAAGCCACACTGGCAGCTCTGTGAGGCCGTACTTGGGCGCATCAGTGCTTTGAGCTAATGGCATTAAAAAATAATGAAAAGTCAAAGTATAGTATGTAATTTATAAAATATCAAAACGTTGTAATATAGTCTGTTGAAAAAGTCCTAGTATGGTATGTCAAAAAAAGTCATGAAAATGAGACAGTGTATTAGGGCCATTGTAAGTTGAAAAATAAAATAACAAAGCCAGGGGAGTGGGATCAATGTCTAGTATCTTAGAAGAAAAAAAAAAACAGTCGTAGTATAAAATGTCCAAAAAAGTCATAGTATAGTATGTCGAAAAAAACGTCAATGATAGTATGTTGAAAAATAGTAATAAAAAGTCAAAGTATAACATGTTGAAAAAAAGGTCATAGTATATATTAAAGAAGTTATAGTATATTATATCAGAAAAAGTCTTCGTATAGTATGTCGAAAAAAGCCATAGTATATTGTGTCGAAAAAAATTTCATAGTATAGTATGTCGAACAAAAAGTGATTAATAGTTTGTAAAAAAAAAGCCATAGTATAGTATGTCGAAAAAATGGTCAAAAAAGTCACAGTATAGTGTCCAAATAAACGTCATTAATGGTATGTCGAAAAAGTCATAGTATAGCATGTGAAAAAAAAGTCATACTTTAGTGTATCGCAAAAAGTCATAGTATACAGTATTATGTCTAAAAAACGTCATTGATAGTATGTTCACAAAAAAAAGCCATAGTACCATCGGAAAAAAAGTCATAGTATAGTATGTCAAAAAAAATACATACTATACTATGACTTTTTTGTGACTACTTTTTTCGAAATACTATACTAAGACTTTTTTCGATGTTCTATACTATGACTATTTTTCGACATACACTGACTTTTTTTCCAATATTTTTTTGACATGCTATACTATGACTTTTTTTTTTACATACTAAACTATGACTTTTTTTTTTACATACTAATGACTTTTTTTCGACATACTACAGATTTTTTTTCCCGATATTTTTTCAACATACCATACTATGCCTTTTTTTCAACATACTACACTATGAATTTTTTATGACTAGTTTTTTCGACATTTGATACTATGACTTTTTTTCGACATGCTATACTATGACTTTTTTCCAATATTTCTTCGACATGCTATACTATGACTTTTTTTTCGACATGCTTTACTATGACTTTTTTTGATATACTATACTTTGACTTTTTTGGACAATTTTTCGACATAGTATACTATGAGTTTTTTATTACTATTTTTTTCGAAAAACTACTATGACTTTTTTACGACATACATTGCTATGACTTCTTTTGACAATTTTTCGACATAGTATAGTATGACTTTTTTCGACATACTATATGACTTATTATTTCTTTACGACATACTATACTATGCCTTTTTTCGACTTTTTTTGACATGCTATACTATGACTTTTTTACGACATACTATACTATGACTTTTCCAATATTTTTTCGACATGTTATACTATGACTTTTTTCCACATACTATACTATGACTTTTTTCAACATACTATACTATGAGTTTTTTATTACTATTCTTTCGACATTCAATACTATGACTTTTTTTTAGAAATACTATACTAAGACTTTTTTTCAAATATTTTTTCGACATACGACTGACTTTTTTATGACTAGTCTTTTCGACATACTATACTATGAATTTTTTTCAACAAATTATATCATGAGTTTTTTCATGACTATTTTTTCGACATACTATGAATTTTTTTTCAACATACTTTAGTAAAAGAAGTCTTCGTATAGCATTTCCAAAAAAAAGTCACGGTATAGTATATTGAAAAAAAGTCAGTGTAGTGTTGAAATAAAAGTCATAGTATAGTCTGTCAAAAAATTCATAGTATAGTATGTCGAAAAAAAGTCATAGTATGTCGAAAAAAAGTCATAGTATTGTATGTTGAATGTTTAGGTGTAAAATGAGAAGTAAATGAGTTTGTAAGTCACTGATAGTTGTCTCCGTTGAATGAACAGCCAATAGGAACACTCTCTCTGAAATGACCTGTGATTGGCCAAAGTGTCCCATCATAGGCTTGATTTAAAACCTGAAAACAGAGAAATGAGGAGGAGCAGAAGTCTAGTTATCTCTCAGAACATTTGAATTACAACATGCTGAAAAGATATTATGGAATTTTTGCCCAATGATGCCAAAAATATTTTGCCTACTGCTGCTTTAATTTATTTAAATTTTAACATCAGAACAGATTCATGCTCAGGTTCAGACACGGTCTCTAAATAATTATTAGACAGGTGTTTGAATTAAAGTTTGTTTAACAAGAGATGAATGAGTTCAAACTTGTCAAAATTACAATCCAAACGTATGTCAAATCACATCAAAGTCATATAGGTCTAAGAAGTCACAGTATATTATGTAAAAAAAAAAAAGTCCTTGTATAGTATGTCGAATGAGTAAAAGAGTCAGTATATATAGAATTTTGACCAGTCAGGACTGTATGGGGTTATGCTGATAACGTACTGTGATTAACACCATGGATGTGCGGTGAGTCACACTGAGACACTGGAATCTATTTCAATTGTGATTTAATGAAGACTTGAAATGGGTGGTAGGGCAGGTGAGGATGGCAGTCCATGCTGGTTTTGTCCAAACAGAGAATATCTACCATGTATTATCAATCTAATTTAACAGAAATATCTCAAACATTGCAAACACAAATATTTTAAGAGCAAAGAAACTCACATTTCCACACAGACAAACATTGCTGCCACATGGGAGCCCAGCAGGGTTCTGCTGCAGGTAAGTGCAAAGGCCTCACACCTGAACTCAATCCCACTTCTGTAGTCTCTGATCAGGCCGGGCTCCTCCCACATCCTGCTCCTCCTCAGACTGCTTTGCCTCCAGATTTGCCTTTTTACAAGACTATAGTATGACAAAAGAAGTCAGTATAGAGTATAGTGTGTTGAAAAAAATCACAACAAAGTCAGAGTATAGTAGGTTGGAGAAAAAAAGTCATAAAAGGTCATAGTATAGCATTTTGAAAAAAATCATTAAAATCATAGTATAGTATGTAAAAAAGAAAATCATAAAAAGTCATAAAGTATGTCAAAAAAGTAATTAAAAAGTCTTAGTATGGGCGGCTGGTTAGCTCAGTCTGTGGTCCTTTCCGCATGTCATTTCTCTCTCTCCCCCTTTCCAGTATCCACTGTCCTATCAATAAATGCTTAAAAATGCCCCCAAAAAATAACTTAAAAAAAAAAAAAAAGTCTTAGTATAGTATATATATCATAAGTAAAACATCATACATACAACATCATAGTATAGCATGTCATAACAAAATCCTAAAAAGTCATAATATAGTATGTCATAAAAATTACAAGAAGTCATAGTATAGTAAATAAGAAAATATAAGAGTCACAGTAATGTAAGTCTTAAAATAAATTTAAAAAATCATAGTATAGTCTGTCAATTAAAGTAGAAGTTTGTAGACATGTTTCATCTCCTTACCCGGTTACCATTTTTGAGGGACGCAGGATTGTTAAGATGTATAATGTCTTCTGTGGTTCTGAAGGAGCTTTTTGACAAAAATAACACTGGTGACGTCTTGGAGAGAGCGTGCATTACAAACTGGTGGAGTGGAGTTTAAAAGATGTGGGCATTTACAGCCCGTCGTCGTTCACAGGGCGTCAAATACTGATGTTTTGTCACGGCTGTTGGCTGTTGGCAGATAGCAAAATAATTATTAGACGTGTGTAAAACAAAAGTTTGTATAACAAGAGATGAATGCAAACAAACTTGTCAAAACAAGGCAAAAGTGAGCATGGCTCACTTACCCCCGCTCACTGCTTGACCCCTACTGAAGTAGGGCCAAAGGTTTTGCCCTTTTGGAACTAATGGAACGACGTCGGCTCTGGAAACAAACAAACAAAGTTGAAGTGGAAAAAAATCACAGTTTTTGTTCCAAAATTTTGGGCACCCTGGACTTCTAACCCCCAAAAGGCACAACTAGACCACACTGGCAAAACATCTTACCAAATTTGAAGTTTCTAAGTTAAATAGTTTTCAAGTTCTGCTACGGAAACGAAAATGTGACACGCAAACGGATGGATGGAAGGAAGGATGGAAGGAAGGACGGATGGAAGGACGGATGGATGGAAGGACGGACGGACGGACGGACGGACGGAAGGACGGTCAGAAGGACATGGGAGCGCTATTACTGACTACGTTGTCACGGGGGTATAATTACAATCCAAACATACGTCAAATTGTGTTGAAGTCTCTGGGGTCTTTGGTTTTCTTTCCACCTAAAAGGGGGCGCGGCCTCGACTTTTTGCTTAGTACCCGTATGTGCCAGTCTGATGTATACAAGTGTTTTCACAGATTGAGTGAGTGCGATGAGTAAGTTGACTTACGTGCCCCTTAAACAGATTTATTAAAGGTGTGTTCATGTATAGAATAGATCACCTTTTTGTTTTTCAGTGATGACAGCGTAGCGTGTTTGTGTTCAGGAGCTGTGTCAAGGAACAAGACAGCAAGTATAACTAAAAGTAAAACCTGATAGAAGCCATGCCAGTGTGTTGGGACAAGTTGCACTTTTTATAGCTGAATCATGTCACAGATTTTTTAAACACACTTGCGTTCTCAACAGAATTGATGTCCTCGCTGTTGCTGTGTTTACTGGTTGTTACTGTTGTGAGGCCGCTCTGGTCCTCCTCTCTTTTCTTCACTTGGTCACTGTTTATCTTCACTATCTCACCTCCCTTTCTGATCTCACTCGCACATTTATTTACTCAACGTTTTATGCTTGTCATTTGTGTTTTTTCTTCCCCTAAAATTTCTTCTCACTTCAGCACTCGAGGTCCTGTTTCTCCTCACATGCCATTCTGTCCCCCCTCTCTTCTTCCTCGTCTCTAATCCCCTCTCTTCTCTGTCTCGCTATCCCTTTCTCCTTCTCGCGTCCTCCTTGTGAATCCCATCAGAGAGGAGCAGAAACAGAGCCGGGCGTCAGCTTGATGAACGAGGTCACACAGGCCCAGCAGACCTTGTTATGCTGAGTCACCATAAGGCCTCTCTCTCAGTCTCTCCACCCCCCCCCCCCGCCTCCCTTTCACATGCACATGCAAAGTAGGTTCAGTCAAATCTCACTCCCCACACGCTTCTCACTCTGTCGTGCAACTGTGACGTCAAGGGATTCCTCAGAACTGTCATAAACACAGTCGCTCCTTATCAGACCTCAGCTCAACTTTACTCACAACCAGGCAAAGACGCTTCTTGATTTCATGGTCTGAACAACATGTAGGTCAACTTTGAGTTGACCCGAGTCAGCATCATGTAAAAAAATATATTCTGATTGAATGTGTGATAAGAAAAGCATCCAAATAATTAGCCAAGCTTGAGGTATAGCAACAAGTTAACTCTTAATTTTAGGTAATGTAATGGAGTACAGTGAATTTTTTTGGATTTAGAACATATCACCATAACTATTACATTATATTTGTGCCCCAGATACTTTTTTATACCCAGTTTTATGAATCTTTATGAAACTCTTCTTGTCCTCCACCGCTTTTCTTTTAAATGTCCCTTCTGTGTCACATAAAAGTAGCCGCAGTGAGTGCCTTCTGTATTTATGGCCTTTAAACTGTGGATCACACTGCCTCTGGATATTAGCATGGCAAGCTCTCTCTGTATTTTTAAAAGGAAATTAAAGACTTATCTTTTTAATCTGGTTTTTAATTAGTTCGTTTTTCATAATTTTATCCCACATATTTTTTTTTATTTTATGTTTCTTTTATTTTCATAATTTTATTGGGGGGGTTTTTCAGTCATGGAAAATTGTATATATATTTTTGTCCACTTTTTTTTTTTTTTTTTACTGTGTTTTAATTTTGCAATGTGAAGAACTTTGGGCTGCATGTTTGTATGAAAGGTGCTATATAAATAAAGTTGAGTTGAGTTGTAAGTTACTCTCTACATACAGATAGCAAAATATTATTGTATCAACAGTGCCACCGTAGCTATCTATCTATATTGATAGATAAAATATAGCTAAATATTGCCAGATAAACTGCATTTAACTGAGCTAGTTGGCTAACTTGATGATTTTGGCTACAAAGTCAGGCATTGTAATCATTCATTTCCATTTTAAAAGTGTGCCCCTAAATTCAAATAAAAATTAACACAATATCATTTTGTCAGCGTGTGCTACACATCATTTTAAAAGCATGCCATAAGGTGGTTAATAACAATTAGTAACTTTGCTATAACATGCATAACAAATACTGTGCTACTAAACAACATTAGTTATCATTACTCTTAATTGACAAAACTACAACAATAAATAAAGAAATACGTTTTGGACCTCACTTTGGTGCTGTTTGGCTTGTTGTGTATACAGTAAGCAATTGTAACACTTTGATAAATTACATCTTAACAAAGCAAAGTAATACCATTTAATTTATAAGCTACATAAATTTGAAAGGATATATGACGGCTATGAAACATCCCCCTCTTGTTTAATCTTCTATGGAGGTTAATGCTTTGTAGAGAATCATAAATAGCAATTTTATGAGCTCGTTATTTTAAAATATGCTATGATCATGCATTAAAGGACGTTACATTTGACGGTTGGTGCTTGTAAACACACGGCATTCAAAGTTGCCTCCTCCTCCTCGGTTCGTCGAGCGAGCGAGGGAGCAGCGATGGTCATGCGAGCTATAGAGTGAATGAAGAGAGGGGGCGGTGTTAGTTAGAGAAAAAAGCAGTGAATCAGAGAACTAAAACGTTATTTTCTGACTGTTTCACAACAGTTACATTCTTCTAAAGCAAAAAATAAACACAACCACACCTCCGCACAACCCTGCGGGAAGGAATTGGCTGGGTGTTACACGCCCACACGAGGCCCAAACGCTCTTAGCTGAAGCCCAGAAACATCCCGAACACAGCAAAATGTTATCATATGGCCCCTAAAACCCAAGCCAAATTTTACACCTGACTAGCCCTGTCTTTAGACGCTGTGTGGCACGACAGAGTCCAGTCCCACATGGGTCTGTCTGAGCCTGGGGAGTGTTGGTGCTGTGGTGTCAGATAGGCCTCTGATACAGGCTATATTTACCCAGGCTCTCAGAAGAAATGACCAGACCCCAGAAACCCATCACATGCTCTCTCCCGTAGCCCTTTCCCCGTGCCAATAACCCAGTCAGATAACGTGGTCTAGTGTGGAGAAAGTCAGGTATGAACAGAAAGTAGAGACAGTCAGTAGGTCACTGAGGGGAAAAGTAAAAGTCCCAGTTAGAACAGAGTAATGTGCAGGATAATAAGAGCGACCAATGAAGACAGTCTGTGGTCATCACTCACAAACACTGCTTCATACTCATTTGTTTTTGCAGTATTAACATTGCTTATTTATTACAAGCAAACTAGGGAGAAGTAGGACAAATGAGGGCAACTGGAGCTCAGAGCAACAGAAGCTGATAGAGTCACCGATGAAGAATTTCCCCACAGTTGGGATACTTGTGCAGTACTGTGATTATCCCAGCCTGTGATGCCGCCACAGCGCGAGGAATGGCGCTACAGAAGGTATTGCTTACCTCGATGACCTGTTAGAGGTTTACGGTTTACCTAAACTACAATTAGTGTACGAGGAAGAGGAATGAAGAAAAAACCCAAACAGCAACTCCTCTGTTACACAATAATGCTACAAACCTGGACAAACGTTTGTAGGATGAAGAGACATGAGGAAATAAAGATTAAAAGCAGTTCAACTGAGTGCAACGCTTCCAATAACCTCAAACAAGCTGAGCAACCTTATCACTCAAATGAGCGCTGAAAAATTCAGCCGGTTCAGCCAGTAAGACCGGCACAAAGGGATGCAAGCTGTTGATGTCGAAATACTTATGTCCCAACCCTTTAAAGTGAAGTAACTTCTGCTGAACAGCAGGAATTGAACACTTGTCATGAACTGGAAAGTGACTAGGAAACAGCCACAACCAGGGCTGTGGAGTCTGGGCGTGATAAAGATTGAGATATTTGTGGATCAGTGTGAGTTTTCAGGGCTCTGGCAGAAACAAGTGCTTATCCAGCAACAGGCCGGCACTCTATCAGCTGCTCTGACGGCCCTACAGGCCACTCTCACACCTCCTGCTCCTTCTGGCACTTCTGCTGGGGCTGCTGATAATGAGGCGAGCCGAATGAGATAGCCCCATACGGGACTGATACGTGTGGTAACGATTATCCAAGTTAATGGGAGTGAAGAGGAATTAATTAGTTGGCGAGACAGAAAAAGATAGACACGACAACAGCTGGAACAGGTTGCACTCTGAGTGAAGTGAAGCAACATATCCTCACACAATGGTTCGTATATATGACGTCTTTCTATGAATGTCCAGCAAGATGTGATACACAGGTCATTTACCGCTCCAGTCTTTCTTGGATAAACTTCCGTCTTCACAGGTAACAAAACTGCTTAGTTAGGTTTAGGCAATAAAACTGCTTAGTTAGGTTTAGGCAACAGATTTACTTAGGTTTAGGCAACAAAACTACTTAGTTAGGTTGTAGGTATTTGCTCCATTTCTACCCACTGCAGTTTTAAGTGTATCTCAATGAACTGGCCATCTGTGGATATATGGATTATAATGTACTGTATGTATTAATCTGTGTCTTTCTCCCATTAGCACAGTAGTAGTTCTTAACTTCCCTCCGATCATCCAAGTCTCCAGCTCTGTAATGTGATCTTAGTTTGTCTCACTCAAGCAGAGCTTGGGGAGATCCATCAGAGCCCCGACACCCCTCCACACTCCCCCTCAACAACAGCCCCTATCCAACCCCCCAACGGAAAGCGGAGCCGAGGCGCCACAGACGCTTTCAGCCCCACATCCTCCCCTCATGTCCATTTCACACCACGCCGCACCAGTCCGGCAGTGTCGGTATGCACACACAGAAATGATTTCTCCCCCCGCCAAACGTGGAGAAGGGCTTTGCAGTTTGTTCTGTGTCATTCTGCACGTGAGCAGCTAATGTAGCATGGGTAACACCCTGCACGGGGTGAGACAGAGCAGTGGATAGTGGATTCATCGAGCAAGCGAGGGAGCGAGAGAGCAGCGACGGTCAAGCAAGCTATAGAGTGAATGAAGAGAGGGAGCGGCGTTAGTGAGAACAAAGCAGTGAATCAGAGAACTAAAACGTTATTTTCTGACTGTTTCACAGCGGGTACATTGTAAAGCACCAATAAAAAACACCCACAACTGCACACAACTCTGTACAACCCTACGGAAAGTAACAACACAGGGCCCAAACGCTCTTTTGTTGAAGCCCAAAAACATCCTGAACACAGCAAAATAATAGTCTGTAGATACAGACACCGCCACACACTTCTAGTGGGAGAGCAGTGGATAGAGTACAAGAAGAGAGGTGAGTAGGTGAAAAGGGCTAAATCCAAGGGTGAAGCGAGGTCAAAGCCGTGTTTATAATATCACATATCACAGAGTAAATGCCTTGACCTTTGGCCTCAATATTGCTGACACTTCTTTGCTGTATGTCTGTGGGTTCGTAAGATGTTCAGCCCAGAGGGGAGGTTTGTTGGTTCCTTATCTCTGGCCAACATGCTTGTACAAACCAGCGCCTTCACCTCGACCTCAAACCCAGCCAGCCGCTGTTGGGGGGCAATAAAAGGGGAGGGAGTGAGGGAGGGAGGGGGGAGGTTAACTACAACAGGATCAGCAAAGAAAGAGAGAAAGAGAGAAAGGCAGAGGCCCAGCGCCTGACAACTACTGACAGCTGAGCTTCCTCTCTCAGCGGGGCTTTCACGACCACAAACTGACACAGTCACAGTCTCACACACACACAGATCGATCCACTTCAGCTGTACACACAGCAACTGAGTGGTCATGCACGAATTATACCCATTTTCTCTCTCATGCAGAGTTTGACATTGACTCGGTTGGACTGTGCTGTGGAGTTGTCTGTGTGGAAGAGGAGCTCTTATGTAACGAGTGCTGATGTTCAGAGTGTGAGTCTGTATGTGTGTGATGTTTTGTTTTCGCTTGCCTTCGGTGCGCAGGTCTCAGCTCAGACAGCCACGACGAAACCAATTTGTGTGTGTCCACAAGTGTCTCAGTGTGTGGTCACAAACACACACACACCACAGGGGACAGTAAGCAACAGGTGTAAAACGAGGATGTTAAAACACTCTTTTTTCCCGTTTGACTTCTGAACCTTTTGCTGTCACCGCTGGCATACGAGGACAGCTGTGAAAATGATCTTGTTTGCTTCACACGGAGCGCAGCAAACGTTTTATCTGTGTCTCTATATCTGCGGACAAGTGCACTACAAGTGACCTGCTTCTGCATCTCCTGTCGAAACACGTCTGCCTGTGGTCTGTGTTAACCAACACATGACGGGTATATAACTTATGTTGTTATTTAGGCCTAACGGTAGAAAGCAGCTGCTGATTTCACAGATGACAACAGCAGAAAAACAGAACAGGCCGTCATTGATAACTGGATAAGATAGATAGGAGAGGATATGGGAGTAAATCACATTAGTCACTTAGAATTGATGACGCAGCTGTTGGATTTGTTAATTTGTCATGAGGGGAATGTCCTGAGTGAAGAGGTCACCTTCATGTTGCTGACTGAAGCCTCATCACTTACGACTGATCAGGCATTTTCTCCTTTGAACAGTCGAGAGCTTCAACTCTGTTTCAGGTAGAACCGGCCTTTTGCATAGTTGTTTCATTCAGCTGCAAACTCAGGATGGTGCTCTGGAAAGAGAATGGACAGAGTCATTAGAGAAACTAAGTGGTCAAAAAAGACAACTAAAAAACAACAACAAAACTATTTTTTTTTGTGAAATAAACTTTTTGGGAGCTACGCATTTTTGCTTTCTCATGTACTAAAAATAAAAGGCATACTGTACATATAAGGCTACAGAAAACTACTGGGTAGCTGGGCTTAGCACAAAGACTGGAAACAGCTAGCCTGGTTCCTTCCAAATAAAAACCTTTAATGCTCACTAATTAACACGTTAGCCTATATCTCGTTTGTCTAATCCATACAAACACTATCCAATACAAAAAAACAACAAGTTGTGGTTTTACGGATGGGGTAATGTACCCGACTATTTCATGGCTGGGAGCAGTGACTTCCTGGAGTCTTTCTGTCAAAGTGAGGTTGCCAGGCAACCAGCAGGGACACTGCACCCGGCCAACAAATAGTCTGAGTCAATCTCAAAATGGTGTGCACCGTCTTGCTACATTTCCTCAAAACGTTGTGCAACAGGCTTTGGGGTACGTTTTCTCTTGTTCGGTGGGCGTGTCAGAGGTTTTACCCAATCAGCGGCGACCTTAGACTTCTTATAAAGATGGACGACATGACAGCTCCCCAAAAGTGAAGCCAAAACATCTCGATCGCCCCCTGGTGGCTGGCTGCAGTATACATCATAAATCCTGACTCCTCCATGTTAGTGGTTGGGACATGGTCAAATATATTTTTCCTAAAGATGGTTTCTGTCGTTTTAGGTAGTTCTTATCACGCTGATTTATGTTCAAGTGTTAATTTTTCTGTTAAGTTTGGTTTTAATTAGTTATTTGATACTATACAAAGGGGGTGAGACGTCATTATTGACAGCTGTGCGTCTCTCTTGCTGACAAGCTGCGGCCGCGCTCGGCTCGCGACTGGTTCGGGCGGGTGACCTCGATACTGAGAATCCACAGCCCGATCTCTACTTCGCAGACTCTGGCTCTAAATGACGTCAAAATCTCAAAATGGAAGCTCCCGTAACAGGGATACTTTGGCTTCACTTTTGTACAGTGGGAGGAAGTGGAGACGTGTAGTTTATGGTGGCGACGTGTAGGCTTATACTGTATAAACCCCGCAGTATTAAAAAGGCAGTGCGCACAATGGATCCAACTAAAGTCCTTGCATAACACATCATGGTGCATTACCGTTTCCGTTTAAATAAATGTTATTGCTATGTTTTATCAGGCTGAACGTGCCCCTGGTTTTGCTGCATTCACAACAAAGAGAGTTTAGCTCCTCGCAATTAGCTGAATTTATTCTACAAGTGTTGATATTGGTCTTTATCTAGATGTAACTGCCATGTTGCCAGCTATATATGAAAGGAACTACTGAAGTTGGTCTTTTCACTAAGCGGAAGATATCGTAGCCGCTAGAAATGTTGTAATGTAATGTAAAAACCACAACGTGTTGTTCTTACACTTCACTTGCATGTCATTCTCTCTATATCTACACTCTTTTCCTTTCATCTCTTTACTGTCATCTCTAATAAAGACATAAATATGCCCAAAAATATATATTTTTTTAAAAGTGAGCTTTACATATCATTGCGTATTTTGTTACCTTTGGATAGAGCCAGGCCAACAGTTCCCAACTGTTTCCAGTCTTTATGCTAAGCTGGGCTAACTGGCTGCTGGTTGCAGCTTCATATTTACTGTGCAGACATGAGATTAATATTGATCTTCTCTCCTAACTCACGGCAAGACAGTGAAAAAGCATATCTCCAAAGATGTCCTTTAAGACAGAGGCAAGTTTAGAAGACGGATCTCTCTTAAGAAAAACATAACGACTATAAGTGAGGCGGGATTTGAGCAGTAAAGAGCCAAAAAGGGGCATCTCGGAGCTGGAGATTGTGTTGATATAAATTTAAATGCATAATCCATCCTTGGAGATATTTTTGGGCATAAATTCATCCGTATCTTTTTTTCCTAATCTCCTTCAATGTCTTGAACTCTCAGGCCAAGAGCCTCCCCGCATCACTCATTTCTCCCATCATTTCTTTTGGGAGGTTTCCTCAAACCTCTCCTATTTTAGTATGTCCCACCAAACATGATTTGCCCTGTGGTGTAAAGAAAAAGCTCACTAAGCCCCCTGTCCTCTCTCTCTCTTGTGAAACAACATAACTCTGTGTGTTTGTGTGCGTGTTTCCATGCACCAACAGTCATGTTCCCGATCCTGGAGGGAGTGATCTGCTCTCGGTACAGTGAGGAGGATAGTCCAGCCGGATTCAACAGCAGCTCTTTATAAGGACAAGAGAAAAAAGGCCGTGCTGCCTCTATATTTAGATGGACTTTATTGGGCCTCTTGTCTTCGTTCGCCCCCCTCCTCCTGTGCTGCCGCTGTTAGAAATCTCTCACCAAAGCCATGTGGGCGGCCGGCCCTCCTCTCCATCGCAACGAGGGGAGAGTGAGCCTGATAATGATCTGGCTGATAATAACAGAGCAGAGGAAACCAAAGAGAGATGGGGAGAGGATGGAGGGAGGATGACAGAGAAGTGGTGGGTGGTGAGAGAAATGTTTTTCATTGTGTCTTCTTCTCTCCTCAATGACTATTATCCACAGTGCCGGTGATGTCCTCTCCCAGCTCCACCACCACTACAGCCCAGGGGAAGTCACAGGAAAAGGGTTATCCATCCAGTCCCACAACGGGTCTCTTCCAGTCCCATTGCTCCAATTTACACACCATATGGAGAAGCTGAAGTGGCAGACACTGGAAATATGATCATATATATCCATACAGTCCTCTTATAGGTCCCCTCTACATACCTCAGCTATCTGGTCTTATCTCCAAAGAGAAGCATATTTCTTAAGAGCTTTGACCTCTGCTGTCCAAATGTACTGCCAATGACAAACAGTGCTCTAACATGGCACACTCTTATCCACCTATCTCTCTCTTTCTTATCTCACTTATTGCCTGGTGATTCTAACAAAGTATAGTCAAGCGCTAATGGCTCCCAGCCAGCTCTCGGGGGGGACTTTGCTACAGAGGTGAAAAAGAGAAAAAAGCTTCGCCGTGTATTAGCATCAGACGGGGGCTAATGGACCTGGCATGACTTGAGCATTTACAAACGAAAGACCTTAAGCAAACATGGGCTGCGAAGTGTCCTTCTGAGTATTAACGACTCATTACGGCGACTTGTGTTGTAGGTCTTGGGTGTGACAGTAATCAAAGTTCATCATATTCAGTCCCTAATCCTGACCTCACCAGATGTTATCAGTTTTGTTTACATCCTCTTCTTCGATGACAAGAGTCTGCAGCCATAGCAGCTCTGTGAGGCTGCACTTAATTAGACACAGTGGTGCTTTAAAGGGGAACTATACACCCATTTTCAAAATTCATACATGTTATTCCTATGGTCTAAGACAGTCCAAAAAATATTAGTAAGCATGAACAACTCTCTCCCAAATCCCAAAACTGAATGCTAAAACTCAAACTTGTGATGTCATAGGGTATAAAGTCTGGAGCTGCTCCATTAGACAATGGCTTTGTCCAAAATCACATACTATCCACGAAATACTCAATAAGTGTACTATTGTTCAACATACTTTTGTGTGTATAAACAGTATCTTTTCGGACGCACTGAGCAGTAATTTACATCGTCACTTCCTGAGAGCCTCCTTGCCAGTTGGAGATGTGTAACCATGGTAACCCATGCCAACCTCATATGACCAAAACGATGATTTGTGAGAATCAAAGTTTGAATTAATTTAAAATATATATATTATGCCTAGCAAAGTGACATCTAGTTAAATTGAGGCATTATTGAAGTTACAGAGCTGTCCATCAACGTCTGTTATGAACGTTGTCGTCACTACCGAGTTGCATTGATATTTAAGCCGCCATAGTGTCGCATAGTGTTGCATACTGTAATATTTAACCGGAAATAGCTATGCAATTCACGTACTATTGGTTTCTTACTAAGGTTTCGGACATACTAAAATATCTCACACACCGTTTTAGCGTACTAAAGAGCATGTTAGTAGTTGTGTGTGATTACCGTGTCTTTCATACGGCATTTGGTGCGACTGGGCTGTATCCTGAGAGGGACATGAATGTCTAAATTATGTCAAAATTACACAGCAATCTATCTAATATTTGTCAAAATATTTCACTTAGAACCACAAATGTCAACCTGATGTTGGCGCTACAGGAAAAGTCAGGAGATCACAAAGTAGGATACACTGTCGGGGAACCATTTAAGACACTCTGTGCTAAAATCCATCCAGAAGATGTTTTGATATTTTACAGGAGAAGTGAAAACTTTGATCTGCTGGTGGTGGAAGATGAAAAGTCTGAGGATCACCAACCATCCAATAGTTGTTGAGACATTTCACACAAAAAAAAAAAACGTCAACCTAATGGTGGCAGTAGAGCAAAAGTCAATCAAATCAGTAGGATTCATCCTCTGGGCACCATGAACGTCTACAAACTTTCATGGCAACTGATCCAATAGTTGTGATATGAGCGGAGGACTGACTGACCAACATTGCCATTCATAGCATGGCTAATAATACCCTTACAGCTTATATAGACTACACTCGTCTGACTGGGTTTGCTGCCTATATAATACTTCAAGTGAGTGGCTTGTCTGTGGCTGATTGTGCTTATCTTGTACAAACTCCCCTGGAGGTACGGCAGGCTGGAAAAGGGGGCCCAAGAATCTTTATCTTTACCTCTCACCGATGAGCAAAGCCCAGACAGGTGGGGCTGAACGAGGCGGAAAGATTTGCATGTGAGCTGCCAAATTCAGGAGTCACAAGAAAAGCATCAACTGCCATGCAAATGAGAAGCAAATGATATTCAAACCAGAGCAAGGAAGTGTTTATGTGATACTATGTGAGACTATCTCACCATGCAGTCGTTTAAGTGCCACTGACTGCAGGTCTGTCAAGTTTTACCACAGCAGCCCTCGGGGGGGAGGAGGACAAGCCATGACATCAGAATAGTGGAAGCAGCGCTGAAGACAATAGGTCTCTGTGCGGGAGTAGAGGCGAGGCGTGGCCTGGCTGGACAGAGGGTCTTCTCAGTGGACCGGCCAGCCTCAGCAGCTGTCTCAACCTCTGTCTGTATCTCTGTCACACACCACACCATTTCAATTCAGCATGAAAGCTGACATAGCGTTCGGACAAAGGATCAACAGATTTATGTTAAATCCCTTAACTCCTATGTGTGTGTGTGTGTGTGAGAGTGTGTGTGTGTGTGTGTGTGTGTGTGTGTGTGTGTGTGAGAGAGAGAGAGTGTGTTCTTGTAGAGCTATCTTTGTGAGGACCAATATGAGTTTTCGACCTTCAAAGTGAGGACATTTTTGGAAAGTGAGGACATTTTGTCCGGTCCTGTTTGAGGGTTCAAACTTGGTTTTAAGGTCTTGGTTAGAATTAGGTTTAGGTTAGGGTTAGGGTAAGGGTTTGGGTCAGGCGTTTAGTTGTCATGGTTAAGGTTAGGGTAAAGGGCTAGGGAATGCATTATGTCAATGAGTGTCCTCACAAAAATAGAAGTACACGGCTGTTTGTGTGTGTGTGTGTTGTGAGCTCAGGAACGCAGGGACGGAGGTGGAGTAGGAGGAGAGCCCCGGAGAAAGAAACATAGTTCGAACAAACTGGCAAAACAAAGAGCCAATGGACAGAAAGGCCCCCACTGACAGGAGGTCTGGAGTGATAGCAGCATAGATAAGTGTGTGTGTGCGTGCGTGCGTGCGTGCGTGTGTGTGTGTGTGTGTGTGTCTGTGTGTGTGTGTGTGTGTGTGTGTGTGCTCATGTAAACACATACAGCAACACACAGCCTGCCCACATGGATAGCACTGTATTTACACTCCATTTGTCTTCTCGTAATTGCATTTAGGCGATACAGAAAAGGCTTCCAGACATGCAGCCGCTGCACATCTTGTGCCAGAATGCTGAAGTTCAAGTTATTTACCCAGACCCTCCGGTGGAGAGCCCTCTCTACTTAAACAGCCGTAAAGGTTTACAGGCCATGACAGAGAGGAGCGAAGAAGCTCACCACGTAGCTGAATTTCACATGGGGAGAGGAGAGAGAGAGAGAGCTTACGTGAGCGAGCGGAGCAGAGGCTGAAGTCATACAGTAGATCCCTCGGGGACAAACCACCTGGGTTTGTCAAAGGGAGCCTAGCCTTTTAAAAAACAGCTCAATACGAGATGTGCAAACAGCGGCCGAGCATCATTGAGCGTGTATGAGCAGTGTATCAACACAAAACCCACCTGCCCTTCGGTTTAGGTCTAATGACAACAAATGCAACAAAAGCCCCGTGCGATACGCCGAGCCTCGAGGGGGCCGCCACAGCTATTTATTCAGCCTCTCATTCACCTGTGAGGAGGATTCAATAGGTCTGTATGTTATTAAAAGCTTTCACACACATGGGGCCGAGGGCATTATGAATTTGCGTTAAGGACACCGACCTAAACGGAGGAGGTTTTTACATGATGATTGGGCCATTGTTGCAGCCTCCAGCCCGGCTGTAAGCTCGGAGCTCTGCTCAAGGACACCGAACATGAGCTTTTATTTTTTTAACCAGTCGCTTCTGAAAAGATGGTCTCGCTGTATTATTGTGGATTTAGTCTGTTTCCACTCAGGGTCTTGTCAGCATATTCTGTAGATATACACATGTAGGAATATACCTGTGCATATCCGGCTAGTTTAAAAAATAACCTTGTTTTTGTTAAGGTTAAAGGTAGAGGTGTAAATCAGAAGTCTCATCATGATTTGATATATGTTCTTTATACAACGAGACGATATTTGCTGATATCACTAAGTCTGCCACGTTACGATATCTATCTGATTCAATTGGGATATATACGAGACAGTATCATATATATTTCATATATATTTAACACAATCAGTTACATATTTATCAACTCACAAAAAGCAACTATGTCATGATATGACAATGACTTCCAGACATTTAAATGAAAAACAAACTATTCTTTTTAATAAAAAAGAATAGAAATAGTTCACTATAAAGTGCCACATCTCTAATGTTTAAGTGCAAATGTTTTTTTTATCAGATAAGAATTTCAAAATAAAAATAAATTCACTTTGCATTGATTATAATAGATGGTTGATCAATGAACCGATATATTGATCCAGATCAATGTATCGTTACACCCCTAGTTAGAGGTATCGTAGGTGCTGCTTTATATTATGTTTCAAATAAATGTATTTTCACTAAAATCTGTTTGACAGTAACTAGCATCCTGGTAGCACCCTTCCTCTACACTCGCCAAAACCTTGTGATTTTGAAAGTCACGTGATTTCTTGAGCGCAGGGAATAAAACAAACAATAAGGAGATAGAGAAAAAACACTTTCATTTAGATATAGAAAAATACTTCAGGAAGAAAGATTTGGAACTACTGACAGCTGTTGGTGGACACATGCCTGTGGCCAATGTGATAGTCAGTGAGAGAGAGCGATGTGTCTGACTGTTGTGTGTTGAACCGAGTGACCCTCTCTCACAGATGTCCAGTCAGTGAGAGACACACAGTCGCCTACTTTATCCAGGGATCAACATCAGTGCAGAGGATAACTTGAATTCACCACACTGACACACGCTGTGTTGGGCTGATGTCAACCACTGGAACCTTTGCTGTGTAAACTCTGCTGGCCAAGTCAGTCAACAGACAAAGACTGTCATCTAGTGGTGACTCAGTGAAGAGCAACTCATTTCACAGCACATAATGTGAAGAGAAGGGTAAGACACTGTTTAAAATGTTTTTGCATCCATATCTCAGGATATTGACTTTCAAATTAAGTAAAAACAACAATGTGGCTAAATACTAAAATATAAAACTGACAATACTAAAGGAAACAGGACAGTAGAGAGATAGGTTCTTGTGTGCTATTTTTCATATTCACACATTAGATTGTGTGATTTTAGAGTTACCTCTCAAGATGCTCCCTCCTATTACCATTACTGTAACATAAATACACATTATTCTTATTCCAATACATAAACAGTGGAGCAAATTGAACCCCTATATATCTATCAGTCATGGTGGCAGAGTGCCTGACCACCATGACTGATAGAAAACTAAGGAAAACACTGACAATGTACAGACTGAGCGGACTTTGTTCACTTTGTTATAAAAGAGAGGTGGAGACAGAATCTCACTTCTTACTGTACTGTGAGAAATTTAAGGAACTAAGAGAAGTTTTTTTGAAGAAAATAATATATTCTGAGTTTATCCATCTCCCTGATCCTCAGAAAATGCCATATTTACATAGGAAGAAAAATCAATGTGCAACATTAGCTGCAAAATACGTTGACTGCCATGCAAGCTCTGTAAATGTTTCTGATTGACCTAATTAGTCATGCAAATAAAGCTTATTTGAATTGAACTAATTAAGAGAGAAAGAGAAATATGCACAGACATAAGAGCCATTAAAACATTTCTGCACTATATTTTTTGTGGCTAAACGTTTTTTGAGCATGACCACTTTTTCCTCACACGGCTGTTCCATTACATAAAGTTTCTATCACTTTTCAGTCACATGACCAAATAGTGTAGTGGAGTAACACGTCAACTCATGCTGCTGAGTTATAAAGGGTCAATTTGTTGTTAAGGTGCAGGAAATTTTAGCACAACACTGGTCTTTATGGTCAAAGTCTAGCATTGTGTCCGGTTTAGGAAAAAGGACCCTGCCACTACCTCCCTGATAACAGGCTTAGGGACCTTGGTTTTCAACAATAACCATATAAACATAGCAACACAAGAAATATGAATTGAACCGATAATGTTAAACCATTATTTGATTTGATTTGAATAGCAGCGTGCCGGTGACCAGATGGGTTCTGGGAGGACACACTGTAATGATGCTCCTCCTCTGAATTGTTACAACACATACAAAAACTGTCTTTAAGTGGTACAGGTTTATTCAAACATTCATGTGTATTGTTTTCATAACATTACGATGGTAAAAAGCAACATAAAAATACAACTAACAAAGAAAACTTTCAACAAAAGGAGAGAAAATGTCTCTGATGCACACTAATTGTTACGGATCAAATGAGCATTCTGCTGTACATGACATAAAAACCACTACAGAAATGTCCCTACTCAAATCACGCAGCATTAACTGTATCATACATCATCATAAATACAGCTGTTCACTGGCCATTTAACAGCTGTCACAGTATTCTGACCTGTGTCAATCTGCGGGGAAGAAGATTCTTCTTCCAACACAAACGGTTTCCTTCTCTATCCATCCAGTAACTTTAGGATGCTTTCCCTCTCCTTCAGTGCTTTCCAGGCCTGGTCCTTCTCCTTCTTGGTTGGAGTGCGTTTCTTCTGCCTGGCTGCCATGATTCGCCGAAATCCCTCCATGACCTCGTTGTCAGACACCCTGACTCTCTGCCTCAGCTCCTGCTTGCGCATCTCCTCTTTTGCCAACCTGTGAGGCCGCAGCAAATAGTTAATGTCAACAGCTGATCGTAGATCAGACTTTACTTGATGTGCAGTTTACGTAATGAATACAGGGTTCCTACAGTTTAAGGCAAGTTAGATTTAAAGTCCAGGTAAAGTAAAATTGGTTTCTAAACACATTATACATGTTAGAAAATAAGTGCTGAAAACGTGAAACGACTGAACTATATAATGGTTCTGAGTTGTGATACCATTAAACTGTTTTTCTCCATTTTTGTGTTTAGGATTTTTTTAGGCGGGCCTGAAATCATGGCTCGATGACACACTGGAGCCATCCTTAGCATAACCCTTCCTCTAACACGATATAAGCACATCAGTGGTTGTCCCAACTCTTACTTACCAGAGCCAGTGGTGTACTGGCCATCTGGCATATCGGGACAAATTGAAATGTCACAAAAAATACTATTCAGAATATCCCATTTCCCATGTCTTAGCATTTTTAAGATATTTGAAAGATTGATTTAAGGCATTTTAATACCATCTAAGGCCTTATTTTTAGATTAATGAATTCAATGCTTATTAAGACTTTTTAAGGATCCGCAAGAACCCTGTAAATATATCTACTGTTGGCCTGTGTCCTCACCTGAGCAGCTCCTGCTTTCGGGCTCTGTTGTGAGCACTCAGTGCTTTGAGCTCTGCTTGTCTCTTCTGCAGCTCTGCCAGGACCTCGTCCTCAGAGTCTCCTCCTGGTCCGGGTCGCTCCTCCGAATCCAGCAGCCCCTGAGCCACCAGCTCCTCTTTGATCCGAGCCTCCAGAGAACGTGTGTGAGGAACACTGGAGGGGGAACACCGAAGGTATGAGATATGTGGCACAGAGTGAAGTAAAAAATACATACATACTCACGTACGTACAGGCAGCCACAGATCTGTTTAGTGAATGTATCACCAGGGAATAACCCATGATAGCTATCTGGTATGAATGGGTCAAACACAAGTTGAACATGTGTTAATTATCCTACGTCAGATAACGGGGTCAGTGTGTGAACATGGCTACCAACGTTCCAAGTTATCTTATATGGAGAACTGATCGTGGTGCTTCTGACATCTCATATTTTCATTTCGTGTTACACAAATACCTAAAAGCTTTTCCTTGGCTCCGAGGAGAAGTCCCAGCGCCATCATTAGCATCCTTTCCTGAAATGTCGGGTATAGGAGAATCCTCCATGGGGGATATAATGTTCTCCTGGGAGAAAACATAACACAATATATATGGTCATGTTTCAGTGTTTTCACAATAAATAACACACATATTTCAGATCTCACTCATTTTCAAAAGCCACTATACATTACTGGAGGTTTTATCAGTGATCACAGCAAACTGACCTCTACAAGGGCCTGGAGCAGACGCTGTGTGAGAGGACCAAAGGGACACCCGTCTTCTGGAGATTCATGTTGGGACTCTGACTTTTTCAACAAGGAGTCCACATCTACAGCAGATGAACATAAAGATGAGTATTAAAGGAATAGTTTGGGTGTTTTGAAGTGGGGTTGTACAGTATGAGGTACTTATCCATAGTCAGACAGGAGTTACCGCACGGCGCCAAAGCAATACAATAGCCTCCTATAAGAAAGGCTCACCTAAAAACAAAAAATCAATATCTGTTTAAGCGTAAGCTATATTTAGATTTCACAGGTTTACCTTGCCATGAGACAGCTATACAGTCTATGTTTCCGACAGGGAACTGAAGCCATTATCCATGCTCTCACCAAAGCTACCAGACTCCATTGAAAACATTTTTATTTGACCCATGTCAGAAGATGGGGGTTGCTGGTCTACCGCCGCCTCAATAGGTTTGTTTGTTTGTGTTATCGTGTGACTTTGGTTCATTCGGGTTCACCAAAGTCACACGATAACACAAACAAACTAACTGATCAAGGCAGCGGTAGACCAGCGACCCCCGTGTTCTGCAAGGTAAAATTACAGGGTTTTTTTCATAGGAGTCTGGTGGCTTTGGCGAGAGCATAGATGGATAAAGCGGCTTCAGGTTATCCTCAGAACAGCTGTCTGGCGGCGAGGTAAACTGCCAAAAAATATTCTAAATATAACGTACACTTCATGGGATATTGATTTGATTTTTTAGGTGAGCCTTTCTTTTAGGTGGCTAAAACATGTTTTGCTGCCGGTCCCGTCCACAGCAGTACATTGCTTTGGTTCTCTGCGGTAACTCCGGTCTGTTTCTCCAAACTGGGGGCGTGCTGACCATCATCTACTGTAGGTAATACACTGACTAAGTGTAAGTACCTCATACAAACCCCACTTCAAAATCACCCAAACTATCCCTTTAAGGTGAATACATGCTGGCACAGTATGGTAGTACCAAGGGCCTGCTGGCCCATTTGGATTCATTCAAGTCGCAGGCTGCAGTCTTCCCTCACCTTTTGCATCCAGCTCAGACAGCGGTCCTCCCATGACGCTCTTTTTCTTGTCGTTGGCTCGTGCTCCTTCCCTCTGCTCCTCCAGCAGATCTTCCTGAGCCCACCGCTGAGAGTAGTGTTTCCCCAGAGCTGGAATCTACAGATCACACAGACAGTACCAAAGATCAAAACACATCTAAAATGACACATTTTACTGAACATAATATAAACACGTTTGTGAAGGTTCTC
This sequence comes from Sebastes fasciatus, assembly GCF_043250625.1. Lineage (NCBI taxonomy): Eukaryota > Metazoa > Chordata > Actinopteri > Perciformes > Sebastidae > Sebastes > Sebastes fasciatus. Next base: position 7,805,322 of record NC_133795.1, read on the forward strand.
AGTCATCCAGGTCATGGTATCCGAGTAAAGGTTAAATCAGCAGCAACTGGATTTGGTTTAGGTTCTTGAAGACGTTTCACTTCTCATCCGAAAGCTTCTTCAGTTCTGGCTGAATGTAACGTAACGTAAATCCGTGAGGGCTTTTGCCCTTTTCTATCCATAGGCAATCATTGGAGAGAGGCGGGGGGAGATGGAGGAGGAGCCCAGTTGGTAAGGCAGCATGGCCCATGCCCGGCCAGTTGAGGAGGTTCTGGCTGAATGGAATTTAACCTCTGTGGAGTCGTTAACAGGGATATAGAAACCACTCAGTACAATGGTGCTCCTAGGTGTGACGACTATAGTTATGGGTCGTTAGAGTCAGCTGAATGGCTCTAGTGTGAATGGCGAGGTCAAGTGTGAATGGTTGTTTAATCTCCTGGGCAGAGATGCCAGGACAGCATTGTAGGTGGAAGATAGGTGATGCCTTAGGCCTCCTCCTCTGTTGAGTGATGGCTTCTCTACTTTAGCATAGATGGCCTCTTTCACTCCTCTTTCAAACCATCTTTCCTCCCCGTCCAAAATAGTCACATTATTGTCATCAAAAATATATAATTATATAAACACCCAGAATTTTGGCCACATCACGAGTGGATTTAGGTTCAACATGTACATGGCTTTTTATTTTCATACTTTGAAATACTCAGCCTCATCCTCCGGGGGTTTCAGAAGCTCTTCTAGCAATCGTATCTCCTCATTTGTGATATCAGCACAATATGGCTCGACTGATGCCCAAAATCTGATAAAGAAAGAAAAAACATTTCAAATATAAAAGATAGCTCATCACCTTAATTCTTACTACAGCACACTTGTGTGAGACTAACCTCATTAATAAGCTGAATACAAAGATCAAAGAGGAAAATCACTGAGGCAAAGCAAATACAGAACTGAGAGATCTTATGAAGAGCTGTTGTTGCTGACCTGTTGGGTGCGTCATTTTTAGGAGTGCGGGGAATGTCTTGTGGATCGTCAGTAAATTCATACTCTTGGACTTTAGGCTGCAGGTTTTTGGATTTGGGTCTGCCAGGACCTGGACCCGGCGCGTGACCGCCTTTGCCGTCCAACTTCTGCTTCTTTGGCTTGTGGCGAGAAGGAGCAGCGGGGTCTGGGTCTTTTCCCAGCTTCAGAAAGCGCTTGTCTCCCTTCTTGTCCTGCCAGTCTGTGAGGATCTGAGAGGCAAGCACAGAAGGGGAGTTACAAATATGAATGAAATGAATGTTTTCATTTGGCTCAGAAAACTGACTTTAAATTCCACAAACAAGTGAGACCCGCAGGATCGCCTGCAATCCCGACCAACTTTACTGTCTTTCAGAGGCTGTAGCAGGTTCAGTTTTAGAGCTACAGTGAAGGTACTGACATCATATGAAACTATAAAAATCCATTGGAACCAACCATGTCATGTTAGCTTGTCGAGGAAGAGGCTAAATAATGCTCCAAACTTGCGCTGAATTTTGGCGAGGAAAAACTGCCATGGCCATTTTCACAGGGGTCGTTGACCTCTGACATCAAGATATGTGAATGAAAATGGGTTCTATTGGTACCCACGAGTCTCCCCTTTACAGACATGCCCACTTTATCATAATCACATGCAGTTTTATTCTAAAAATTGTGTTTTTGAATATTTCTGCATACTGGGGTCCATAAACAGTCTTGGAATTACATAAATTGAGTATCACTGTAAAGCTGAGACTCTTGTAGATTCAATGAGTCCAACTGTATTCATGTGTGATGATGTTAGTCCCCATAGTAGCCATTTCATAGTAGTGAGACCATTTTTTGAAAGTTGACCTCATTGTATAAAATGACCTGTGGTGACCTCTAGGATAATCACAGCCTCATGAAACAGCCACAAACTACAGACCTAGAGCATTCAGAGGATGGATGGCGTTTCTAGGTAGATTGAGAATAAGGGGGTTTCTGAGCAGTTTCCAGAACAGAAGAGCTCGCCATCCAATGCTGAAAAATACAATTCTTGCAGAAATCTCCAAAATGTAAAAAGTTTTTGTCACCAAATCACAGCGTGGCTTTTTCTATGGTGTTCCTCAAGGTCTGGTGTCTTAATGTGGTATTTTGGAGGGATTATTGATCTTTTTTTTATCAATTCTCTGGTGGTAAAAAATGGTTACATTTAGCATCAAATCTGTGGTGACAAATGGTATCAACCCCAACAACAACAAGAGAGCATGGGAATGGCCATCAGTTTTAACAGTTTTCTTCATCTCCTTGTATTTTTATATCTGGTATATGTTTTTGTACTTTGCACTACTAACTTTTTTTGCTGCCTTTTCACTAACATGTTTTGCACTATGGAACTGTGATGCTGGAAACTTGAATTTCCCACTGGATCAATAAAGTTACTATCTATCTATCATATACCTCCATCATCATGTTGTAAACCCTTATACACTTTCACAATTTATTTTAAATAATTTTATTTCTGATTTATGACTAGAATAACTTGACACACAAATTAATCATCAGGTTCCCAGCTTTCAGATGATGTACACCACTTCTATGTGGCATCTACTGTTGACCTGCTGTAGACCATCTTGAACCCCCTAAAAACAGAAAAAAATTGATCTATGAAAAAGAGGAAAGGAGTGGAAAAGACTAATGAGGGATTATTGATCTTTTTTTTTTTATCAATTCTTGAGTGGTAAAAAATGGTTGAATTTAGCTTCAAATCAGCTTTCAGATGATGTACACCACTTCTAGGTGACATCTACTGCTGACCTGCTATCTCCCCCTAAACAAGACTAAACTGGGTCTATGTGGGTCTCAGAGGGTTAAATGAAGAAGAGGTGTCCCCATCTATCTCCTACCTGTCTCTGCTCCTCCAGGGCTCGGAGGCGGCGGCTGGCTGAGGACAGCAGCGTCTCCAGCTCCAGCTGCAGGGTGTCCAGCTCCTCGATGCCGATGCCATCGTCCTCTGAGCGGCCGAGCACAGCCGTGTATCGGGGGCAAACCTTCACATGCTCCACGGGCTTGAAGTCGTAGTACTTCAGTGGAGGGCAGTCCTTCAACTCACTCATGACGAGGCTGCGTGGAGGAGACCAGGTGGTAGTGTCTGGAGTCACTGGTAGAATAACAACAACAGAAGATGAGACACTCTCAGTGATGTCCAGCTGTGCTTCTGTCTCTCCATCACATCACACACACTGAAGGCCCACACAGCCTAAATTAGGCTTAAAATTAACAATAACGGTGGCTATCATGCCACAATTTTGCACACAAACATTTTGCATGACAGAGTTTTGAACTTACAAGCCTTGAAATGTACAAACTAAGAGCACAGATGAATACATGTGAATGTTTAAGAGCAGCGATATTTACCGTCAGTGAATGGCGGCCATGATGGGAAATACCATTGTGATTACAGAGGGGGGTGTGAAATCACATTCAGATTGTTTTCGATAAAGTAGTAGCTGTAGGAACAGAATCAAAATGACATAGCTATAAAAAATAAAACAGTATTTTCTAATCTTACTATATATTGTAGTAAGGTGAAAAAAAATGTAGTGCTAAATATTAGCCTAATGCTAGAATGGTATGATCGGAACAAACCATATTGTGTCATGGGTGCATCACAAAATACCGCTAAACCCCGACATTCAGCAATTTAACCAAATCATATATACGTTATAACGTTATTTAACATCTTTTCTTTAAGAACAAGTTACAAAAAGGTCAAAATGACTTCTGAATTAAGGGTCGCTGAGCAAATATTCCTCCCTGTTCACAGACCGGAATGGTAGCGTCCATGGGTATGCTCCTTTTATGCGAACTAAAAACATGAATATGGTATCATTGGAACAAACCATATTGTGTCAAAATGCATCACAAAAATACATTACCGCTAAACCCCGTCATTCAGCAATTTAACTAAATCATATGTACTTTATAACGTAGTTTCTCAACATATTTTATTCAAAGAACAAGTTACAAAAAGGTCACTACTAAATCAACTGTCGCGGAGCAAATATGCCTCCCTGTTCACAGACCGGAATGGAAGCGTCCATGGGTATGCTCGTTTTAAACAAACACGTACTCCACCTGGGCGGAGTCGTAAGCGCACTCAACAGCATTTCTAGTATGTGGAGGAATCCGGAGAAGATGTGAATGACAAACCAAGCGCTCCCTCTCTGTACTAGACGATGTAGGATTTACGGAAGAGGAGTCGCAGGCGTGGCTGAGCAACTTCCGTCTTTTACAGCGCAAAAATGGTGAGTCTCTTCCACTAAATCTACCTGCATATTTACATTATTTAGACATTTTATCTCCACTAACTATTACTACATCCGAGGCGACATTATGTAGCTATGAAGCTTCGTGTTTTGTCGTAGTAGAGAGGTTATAATGAGAGGAAGAGCATCCTTCATGGAAATGGTTTTGCAGAAACTGAAGTGATCGAGCTGAGCTGGGTCTTTTCCTCTCGGCCCCTTTTTCTCATCGTTACTATGACTGATAGCTCTCCTAAAGCTCTGTCAGTTAACGTAGGAATAGTTATATATAGGTTTGGTATAATTTAAATATATGTAATGAGCTGCAATGTCCATCCATTAACATTGATGCATGCAGAAATCCTTCATGTTTTAACATCTATAGATAAACATCAGGTTTATACTGATTACTATAATGCTTTTCTTTCTAAAATTACTGTTTCTCATTGCTGGAGCAGGATGATTGTGAATAGGGAGATAGAATAGGATGATGACTGAATTGTACACAGATTTTTTAAATTTATTTTATATATATATATATATATATATATATATATATATATACAAATATATTTTATTTTATTTTATTGTTTTAAATTTTTTTTTTTTTTACTTGCGTATATTCTTTTTAATTATATATCTATTTTTTTGTATTTAATATGTTTTTCCTGTATCTATACTGGCTTTTGAAAAAAATTACTATTTCTATCTCCAAAATATAAAAGTGGAAAAGTGTAGGTGGGTTGTAACAGTAGCAGCCATTGCATCCCTGCATAACAGCTCATTTTTTAGTTCCTGATCAAGCTTGACCTCATAGCCCTGCTGGTTGAGTCACTATACTGGTTTACCCATGATCTAAGTAACACATGCATCATCCAACAAGATCCTCTCTGCAGTGGGACCCACCCAGACATTGATCTGGCACATTTATCTCACATTTCTGATCTTCTGCTATGTTATGAACCATCCAGACCTCAGGTCATCTGGATCAGGTCTGCTTAGTGTCCCCAGTCAGAACTAAACATGCAGAAGCAGCGTTCAGTTTTTATGCACCAAATATCTGGAACACGCTCCCAGAAACCTGCAGAACTGCTACAAATCTGAGTTCTTTTAAAACAAAGCTTAAAACTTTCCTGTTTGCTGCTGCCTCTTATTAAACCAGATAATGATCTTATTCTGCACTAGAGCTTTTACTCTTGTGTGTTATAGTTTCTATCCTAGCTTGTTTTTATTTTCTAATCTTTAATGTTTTTATGTTTTAATTATGTCTTAATGTTCTTTTGCACTTTGTCGCAATGTTCTTGAATGTTTATGTAAAGCACTTTGAATTGCCCTGTTGCTGAAATGTGCTCTACAAATAAAGCTGCCTTGCCTTGTGTCCTCAGACAGCGACTCTGCGCCCGTACCTAAACGCTGTGAGGGCCACCCTGCAGGCGGCCCTCTGTTTGGAGAACTTCTCCTCTCAGGTGGTGGAGCGTCACAACAAGCCAGAGGTGGAAGTCAGGTATGTTTGATGGCAGTCTCTTACAGTTGTCCCTCTTGCTCTGCAGTTTCTCCTCCTGTTGTTTTTCTTGCCCTTAAGCTGTGCTGCAGATCATCTACAGCTGTCACACACAAATGCAGACTTGTGCAAACTTGCATAAGAAAATCTGGGAGGGGAAAAAAATGACACAAGCCTGGGCGAGGCTGTACGATTGGCCAGCGGGGGCTTGCCGCAGCCTGTTTGCAGGTGTCTTCCCAATACAATGAGAGGATTTAGAGTTTTTCCACTAACTCCTAAGGTGTTATGTAGAGCAATGTAGGATCTTGAGCACAATGATGATTTTCAGTATCTATAAAACATAATAAAAGGCCTGTTTTTATTTGTAATGTCTGGATTGTGCTGTGCTTACAGGAGCAGTAAGGAGCTGCTACTTCAGCCCGTGGTGATCAGCCGTAACGACAAGGAGAAGGTTCTCATTGAGGGGTCCATCAACTCTGTCAGAGTCAGCATTGCTGTCAAACAGGTGATTTAAAAACAGCAGGATTTTTGACTGTTCTTTTTCCTAATTTTCTCTCACAGTGTAACATGCATTAAAAAAAAAAACTTCTTCACTGCAGGCTGATGAGATTGAGAAGATCCTTTGCCACAAGTTCATGCGCTTCATGATGATGAGAGCAGAGAACTTCTTCATTCTGAGGAGGAAACCAGTAGAGGTAAGAGAGAGAGAGATAAATCTGGGTTTTGTATAATGGCAAAAGAGGAATCAATGTGCAGGAAGAATAAAAAAAAAAAGAGGAACAGTGAGAAACCGTTTGAAAGGTACAGTGTGTAGGATTTGGCGACATCTAGTGGTGTGGTTGCAGATTGCAACCAGCTGAGTACCCCTCCGCTCACTCTCCCTTTTCTAAGACTGCAGTAACGTGAGCTGCAGAGTGCAAAACCGTGGTAACGCCGTTCACCTCGCTCAGAGGCCATCCTTACCATAATACCACTACTTTAGAAGTAAAGGAAGTCAGGCGGCGGCTGGCAGTACCACGGTTTTACACTCTGCAGCTTACATTATGCAGTTTTACAAGCGTGTCGGAGAACTACGGTGGCCTTCAGGTAACGTAAAAACGTGAAAGGTTTGGTTTGTCGGTTCTGGGCTACTGTAGAAACATGGCGGAGCTTCATGAAGAGAACCCGCTCCCTATGTAGATATGAAGGGCTCATTCTAAGCTGACGAAAACATGATTCTTAGTTTCAGGTGATTATACATTAATGAAAATATAGTTATGAATCTTATATTCCATTTCTACTCATAATAATCCCCTGAAATGTTACACACTGTCCCTTCAAATAGCAAACATCATAGGGCTCTTCATGCACAGATGTCATAGAAACTATATACAAACAAAATACCTCAATATTTACAATGTATATTCCCATGATTCTAATCTTTTCTGTTGAATTTCTAATGTGTTGACCGGTCTCTCTGACTCAATTCTTTCTCCTTTCTTGCGCTGTGATTTCAGGGATACGATATTAGCTTCTTGATTACCAACTTCCACACGGAGCAGATGTACAAACACAAGCTGGTGGACTACGTCATCCACTTCATGGAGGAGATCGACAAGGAGATCAGTGAGATGAAACTGTCCGTTAATGCCAGGGCCCGTATCGTTGCTGAGGAATTCCTCAAGAACGTAAGAAACTTGATTCTCTGGTTTAATGGCTAAAATTTTTTTTCTGCGTATCAGTCCGACTCATAGCTGTAATTTTGTACAAACGTTCCTCATCGTAAAAGACAGAAATTCTTACATGGAAAATAATGTCTCATCTTCTCCTCTCCACAGTTCTGATGACAGTCAGGTGGTCCCACACACATGCCGGGAAAACGCTCCAAGGGCTAATCAGCACAAGCGTGGAGTAAACAGCCAATCAGCGAGGAGATGAGAGGAACACGAACCAATCCGGCGATGACACCCCTTTGCACCCGTCTCCAGTAGTTCCCTGTACTCATGAATATCAATGACTGTATATAATGAAATATTTACCAGTTTCATTTTCAGCCACGTAGAACAAATCCCCAAACAAAGGCGGGTCCTTAAAGTATTAATCGAGTTGATAGCCATGAGTACAGGGGCCACTGAGAGCACGTTGTTGCAAATAAAAACGGCCAGGTTTTTGTATTTCGTGTATGTGAGTCTGCGTGTTCTTGTCACTGTCGTTGCAAATTTGTCTCCAAAAATTTCTCTGTTCAGGAAAAACCCCATGAAAGTAGTCTGTGTGGTGTTTAATGGCGGTCATGGAGCAAGATGGGTCTGTAAAGAAACCACCAAAACACATGTATGAAAATAATGAAAGATAATAAAACTCGAGTTGTTTATACCTTTTTGGTTTGCCTATTTGAATTCTGTGTCAATCATGGTGAACGTTCGTGCTGCTGCTGTACCTATAAACAGATTTGTTCTGCCTTCTGAGGAAGTTGTTTTTAGTCAGCAGTTTGGCCACATCTCTCCTTATATACAGTTACTGTGTTATTTCAGCTGTGAGGAAGGGGAAGTAGTACAGCAGACTGTGTGTGAACCGTTTTAGTTCTGCAGCATTTGTTCACATTTACAATGTAATGACTAAACTATAGATTGTCGTCCACAGAGAAGAAAGTGGCATTTTAAAAATAAGATTATATGCTTTTTAAAATTCACCTTTGCCTCCCTATAGCAGTGGTTACCAACAAGGGACCTTTTTCTATCATTGAGTAAACTGATGACCCCTGACTAAGAGACATATTTTATGGCTATTTCATAATATATTCAATTCTTAAAAATAACAGTACAGAACACCTGATAAACTTTACAATTAACCCGAATAGTGAACACAATAACTGCAGGAAGTTTGTGTAAAACGAGCGATTTGGATGAATTTTGAGCAGATTATTTCCTGTAAATATTGCAACAGAGATGGATTTTCCTGTTATTTTTAGGAACTTTTAATATAATTATTTGTAGGTACTATGTATTCTTTTTATTGTTAATTATTCATACATTATAAGCTTCTTTTTTGATAAATTCAGTGTCTTCTTCTCCCTGATGCTTGGTCATTGTTCTATTAGCTCTTAATGCAGGACGAGGTTGTTTAGCAGAGAGGGAAGACTGTGAATATAACTCTGTGTTCAGGTCTTCATCGTGTCTTTATCCTGTTTATATCTTAAATAATAATGCAAACTTTAAAAATAACAATTTGATTTAGTTTTCCTCACAGAAATGAATGAAATGCTGAGATATAGGCCAACTGTATATATTTTTAAAAAAGTTGTATTACACGCCCAAAAAATCAAGAATACCTCACAACCCCCTGTGAAGCTTTGGCGACCCCTAGTGGGGGATGGGACACCCTTGTTGGGAACCAGTGGGCTCTATAGTTACACACACCCCTGCTACTGCTGGAGGTGAATTGCCTTGCTCAACTGCACTGAAGTAATAATGGCTGAAGAAGGGTTTTCCATTACTTTGGGAATTCAGAGGAGCTTTATGGCATCATTCTGATTTATGAAAATGGCAATATTGACTAGTAACAGATAACATTATCTACTGGACCCTCCCTGCTCATGACCACATATATTACACCATGTAAGTTGTTCATGCAGCCTCCATCTCCTCGTACTCCACCAGTTCCTCATTGCAGGGAACCCCCATGTGACAGAGAAACAAAAGAGGCTCACCAACCAGGACTCTGTGGACGCCATCCAACCTCCATCAGCTGGCATATCTCACCTCCACACGATCGCAGTAAATAACAGAGCTGAAACAATTAATCAATTCATCAACAGAAAATAAACAAGCATCAATTTTTTATATTTGATTGTTTCTTCTTTCTTTTTCTTTTTTTTTAGTTTTTAGCAAAAATACACTGGTTCTAGATTTTCAAGTGTGAATATTTGCTGGTTTAAAGTGGCAATCCTTTAGATTTCCGTCCTATTTGAGTGAAAACAATGGAAATGTTCTTAGAGTTTAGCAGTCTGGAGTCTTTTTGTTGATACATGAGCATAAAAATAAAATAGAAAGATTCTATTTCTATGTACATGAGCTTCAAGTTTTGAGAATTGAGTGCATATTTTCAATTTTTTTGTGTGTGCACAATAGAGAAAAACTAATACAGGATTTTTTTCCCCAGACACCCATTTCATAATGTTGCAAATATATAAATAATGCAATACTTACATCAGTGGGCTCAATCACCATTGTGTTACCTCCTTCAGCAATAAATAGTGACTTAACAGACATTTATTTAAATGAAAATCCTTGAGATTGCCACTTTAAAATAATCAGTGCAACCCTAATACATAATTAAACCCATAGTGACAGCGATAATGAGAGATTTGTTTTATAAAAATAACACATCTTTAGCTGGGACGTACATTTTGAAGTTATGACACACATCAAAACAAACAGCTTTGAGCTAATATTGCATTTTTTTGCTTTTCCAATACCTTGTGTGTGCACAGATGTGTTCTTCACAAAAAAAAATTCAAATTTCATCTAAAGTCTGTTTGTAAAATCATCCGAAGAAAACCATGATTTGATTTAACCCATCTGTGTAAAATTTAAGTTTGTTTTCACCATAATTAATTAATAATAGTAATAATAATAATGACCCAGTCCATCCATTCATTCATTGAATCACCATATAGACAAAATAGTAAGCTTCATAATAGTTTTCCTTCAAATATATCAAGTATTAACTTTCAAATTGCACATTATCACTGAAGACACGGTCACATAAAACAATGATTGCACGATACAGTAACATGCAGCAGAAAGATCATGTGAAGAAGCCACACGGTTAACACTACAGTGTTAATTCTGCTGCTGCACAACATCAACACGCTGTAACCATACTGAATAATAGAGAACAAACAGACAAGTGTTTGATTGATAAATAATCAGGACCGGAGTGCCACCGTGTAGCCTTCAAAGGCCCAAACACATAACGTGCTCAGGTTGAGCCCCTTCAAATCAAAAACAACATACATAAGGGTTACAGAGAGGTGTGTGTGTGTGTGTGTCTGTGGCAGAGGTGTTGAAGAAGGAGGAGGAAGAGGAGGAGGCACGTCACCCAGACGGTCACCACTGTGAACAAGTTGTGCAGATTGGGAAAAGTGAAATGACCTCAAGAGTCCGTCGTAAGGGAGCGAGAGAACGAAAGGTCCGACTGCAGTCAGAGGTGAGCGGGGACGGTCTGCAGGGCGTCTCGTGTCGTACGATGGACGTTCACATTCTGGAAAGAGGAATGATTCGGTCAGATGCCTTTTGAATAAATATGAAATGTGTACCAACAAACGAAGAAACAACAAAGCGTTGCAAGTTAATTACACTTCTAGAAAGGTAGATGGGGTGCTGTAGTCTGTATACCATGTGTCATGGTTTTAAAAGACAGATTGTTATATTAGAAACGTTATTTTTTGAATGATGCCTCTACAGTTTGGCCATAGATGTTTCAACATGTTTGAAACAGTACTGGATGCTTCAGGTTACTTTGAAAACTCATTCAAATGCAGATTACCAGACCTATTTCATATCTAACAGACATCAGCATAAAGTGACTTATTATTATTATAAGCATGATGTGTTTATTTGGATCACACCATGTTACATGGCAGCAAGTCCTGGTGAACTTTTATTATATTTTGGAATCATCTTTTATCTTCTAAAAATGACTAAGTCTTTCAGCAAAGTGCCAGCTGTGAATATCAGCGCACAAGAAATGTGTGTGTGTCACAGTGAGCGTCTTGTTGAGGCTGATGAACGGCAGCAGCGGAGTCTTTGCATATGAATGAATGAATGTGGAAATCTGAGTCTTCAGTTTGCACAGCAGAGGAAGCAGGAAGGGAGCTGCACTGAACATCTGATCTGTGGATAGCACGGTTAGGAAGGAAGTAGTCGGCCACATTTGATCTCTAAGTAGTACGAGTAAGAAATATCCAGCTCAGCAGTCTAGATGTAATTTATCTGAAGATTTACTATCAAAGTAAAAGTATTTAACCCAAGATCCTAAAGAAGAAAAACTGCTTTCATGTCAGATTTTCTAAAAATGAAGCACAAGGAGAGTGTGGTAAGGATACATGAAATGGTTGAGTGGAGTTTATTTAGAAACAAACAGAAATATCTCCTCTTATGTCTGATCAGTGATATGAATAAACTGTAAGAGCCTTCACATTGTTGAACAAAAAACAATAAAACAAAGTCTGTACTTCTTCATTTGACAGTGTTAGACATCGTAAAACTAGAGACAAACTGTCAAAGAGGACATTTAATAAGGAAGTAAACAGTTGATTTTATTTATGTGCAAAATGGCACAACCTTGTTTTGTGTTGTGCAGTGCTGTAAAACTAAGATTAAAGTGTCCTGACTTGACAGAAATATAAAGTGATGAGACACTGCTAAAAGTTGACATTTTAAAATCAGTTCCAACAGACAAGATCAATGAGAAAACATCACTAATCGCTACTTCAACAGAAAAGGTGCAGAGAGTTTCACTGTTTCACAGTTGGGATTACAGTAAAAACAAAACAAAACAAAAAAACCTTCATTGGCTTTTTATTCATTCTCCAAAAATGGGAGAACGAGCTCGAGACACAAGATCCGTGTCATAGGATTAATAATGAAAATTAGAAACTGGATTCCAGTCAATTACCACCATCATCACGTCTTAAAATAAAAGTGTAGTAAAAACACAGAAGATCAGAGCAGTGAGGAGTGATTCAATCAAAGGAAGGTGGAGAAGAAAGACTAGATGGTTGCTGAGTGTGGCAGGTACATTGTGCGTCTGTATGGTACAGTGTGCATAAAGGAGGGTAAAGGAGGATGGGGGTGGAGGGTGGGGTGAGGGGGGATAACTGCCTCATTGGTGAGCTGGCACTGTTAGCAAAGCCTCCTTTGACATCCGCGACACTTCTACGTTCTGTTTGATGAAAAAAAAGCACACAAAGAGGGGGAGGGATCAAAACACATGGGAAATATGAAATCCACTGCACATAGACTGGACCAAGACTTGGAAAGACAGATTAAGTTCAGAGGCGTGTTTTTGTTTCCATCTTCGTTGCCAGTGTCTGTCAGTTGTGTGTTAGCAGAGCAAGTCAAGAAGAAATGTAACCACTGCAGACATGATTACTTAGAAAATCAGACAATTTCTCAGCTACAAAAACATTACGATCCCAGAAAAAGAGGCTTAATGGATAATCATCTAAAAATAACAAACTTCACCCTCAAGTGTGAATGAATTATCCTGATTGTATAGATTTTCTAAGCCTAACATTACATCACATCACTCATATAAAAGGGTACATATATTCACTGCCATAACACTGTCGGTCTTCTCTTTGTCGATTACTCAACTAATTGGTCATTTTAGTAATTTTTTAATGCTTTTTTTCATGCTGAATGACTTATTTCCAAGAAACTTCTGAGCACATCTCTGGTAAACACAAGATTTAAAGAGGTGCTTTTGTGTGATTCTTTGTGGACAGATCTTGTGGAGACAGATCCGTTGATTATAGGGATGTCACGATACCAGAAATTTGGTAGTCAATCGGTGGCCGATTATAGTGAAATTCCACAATTCTCGATACCAAGTCGATACCACGAAAAAAAGAAAAGAAAAAAAATCTCATGTACTTCAACATACACTCCTTTTATTACCGTTAGCATGCTGTTTTTTGTTAGGAAGTTAAACAGGTCATAATTCCCTCTCTATTATCTATTTTATATTGTTGTGAAAACATCTCCTTCAAACATCTGGATTTATTCAGGTTTCTCCCCAAAAACGACATTTTACAAGATTACATTTGAACACATCATGATAATGTTAGAATTCACCTTCGCCCAATACTCATTTTTTTCTGAACGCATCATAATGTAAATTGATGGCACCTCCCGTGTTGAAATAAGCAGGACAAGAGCTAGTTAACTTTAGCTGTTAGCAGCCGGTAAGCAGCACAGTGTTGCACGGAGCTAACAGCTAACGCTAACTGCATCTCGTCCTGCTGATTTCAACACGGATTAGTTGTTCACATGTGTTGGTTGGAGCATAATCAGGGAAAAAATAGGGTGTGTCTTCTGAATGCGTCGATAGTGAGTTTACTGCGTCCCAAACACATTTTCGCCATTAGTGTCGAGCCCTGACGATACCTACGGTATCTGCGGTACTGTAGAAAAACGAGTACAGTCACATTTTCTGAAGTTTGTAATCAACTTGGTACCAAAGTATCGGTTCTCGTGACATCCCAAGTCGATTAAATAAACTAATCAATTAGTTAACCAAATTTTGTATGGCATTTCTTTGGTTGAGGACAGCCCTACGTAACACTTGCTGCCAAAGCCAACATTTGCATTACGTCGGGTAAATTTCTCTGAGAACAATCATTGTGACTGTTATCAGAGACTTTCAGCATCAAATCCTGTAAGAAACTGTAACATGATCCACTCCTAGGTGTGTTTATCTAAAAGGGTGTGAGGGTGAAAATGTGGAACGTTAGAAGCAATCGGAGCATTAGTCATTGTTGTCGTGCTGATAACATATAATCCACATATAATCTCACACAAATCTACTCTGAGCTCATTACCGTTTCATACCACTGCTTATAGAAACACGGCCATCAGAATGAACTGTGGCTGCTGTGAAATACCACATGTGACTCCATGATGTTCAGCACCTGAGGCTGTCGAACCGACTGTAGCTCAGATGTACTGTGTGTGTGCTGACTGCGTGTGTGTGTGTGTGCTGACTGTGTGTGTGGCTGTATGCCGTCGTTTTACCCACCTCTGGTCTTTCTCGGTGTGTGTTGACAGAGTCCACGTTTAAGCTGATGGACTCCACCTTACAGCCTGAGCAGACAGAAGATTTGTTTCATTAGTTCAGGCGGCAGGAGTATGTTTTATTACTGTTCATTAGAAATAGATTTATCAGGTGCATCATGTGCTAATAGGAGAGCAGTCGTACCGTAGGCCACTGGCGTTAGCTTCAGCACCGTGTGCAGCGGGCACTTCAGGTAGGGCAGCTCCTCTGTGTGGAGACAAACGCAAAGGTTCATGAAAATACCCGAACAAACAAAGAACTCTCATTCCATTTCAAATTACTTCTTTTTTCTAGCAAAGACAACAGTAGAGAAGGAAATATATTAATTGAGTTAACAACTATGCTCGTTACAGAAAGTGCAATAAAATCTTAATGAGTAAAAAGACGGGAATCATTTATCAAAATGTCTGTTCAACAAGCAGACACTTGCAGTTAAGTTTATGTTTTCAAAATTTCGACTGTTGAGTCCACAGTCCGCATCAGGCTAACAGTAAATCGTTATGAACAAGCTAATCCACATTAGCAGCAGCAGCAGCAGAAGGTGACTGGGCTGGTGACTGTTCTTCATTCTTTTTAAGCTTCACTCAGTTTTGATGGCAGCAATATTATTATATTTAGATTTGTTTCCAGGGAGATTATTTATATTGTGGCTTTGCTGTTGTAAACATTGCTGCTCTAGAAACAATATTTTTGATACATTTAAAATATTAGTACATTCAAAACCTGCTCTTAAATAATTATTTTTTATATAATATTGTTTTTAAATAAAAATTTATTATTTCATAACAATATAAAAGAGCTGAAAAGTATCTATAGAGCCGGACTGATAAGGAATATCAGTAAGAGTAGTAGTAGTAGCAATCCTAATGATACACTTCCCTAGTCATGAGATACTGTATACACCGTATTCTGAAAAAAGGAATGAATAAAAAAGAAATTATTTTTAATCTGATATTTTTGCTACAGTGCCCACAACATGAAATCAGGTCAGTCTGCCATTAGTGAAACACACTTCTTAATCTGGGCTCTATGAAAGTATGTCACAGCTTTACACAGAATGCCTCACAATAAAACATTTTATTCAAAACGAGGCATAAATACTTTTAATTTGCACGGCAGCTGGATTCTCACGATAGCACAAGATCAAGCGAGAACTATCACACGAAAGCCCGCCTTGTCGGGTTTCAAGTAAGGAGTTTGTGTCCCGCCAGCCAGATCAGCGTCCTGTGAGGAGCTACTGGCAGCTACGAGCGTGGCCTATAGGTGTGTGAGACGCGACGACACGTAGAGGCAACGGTTGGTTCCAAACAACAACAGCGGCTCCTGAAGAGGTTAGCGTAGATGCTGCAATAGCATCACTTATATCAGAACTGGAGAGCATTTCTTCATTGAAAGAAGAGCAAAGAACGGCACTGAAGGCTTTTCTCAACGTAAAACATGTTTTTGCTCTTCTCCCAACTGGCTTTGGTAAGAGTTTGATTGACAGAGGTTCATCCAATCACCTGCCAAGTATCTTTTTGAAAGTGCCTGCCCTTTTCCAAACGGTTTCAAATGACGGCTTCTAAGATGGTGGTTCTTACAGTGAAAATGTAACCATGTGACTAACAGGAAAGATTTGCCTTCAAGATAATCTTATTATGTGATCTGTAATCTTCACTCAACCGGTTTCTCTCAAATGACTTGATCTACTTCTACTTAGTGAATTTGGTGACTTCCTACAGTTCTCACAGTGCTGTTCAACAACTTCTGAAGAAGTCAACTAAACAGAATTTGTGTTTCTGTATGTTTGTTTAAATGTCCTACTTAAAAGACATAGACAGCTATACTATGTACTATAAAATTAGTTTTTTTTCGATGGAGTCTGGTGGTTTTAGCGAGAGCATAGATGGATGCAACGGCTTCAGTTCGCCATCGGAAAGGGCTGTCTGATGGCGAGGGACAGCACTGAGTCCACAGCAGTGCATTGCTTTGGTTTCGAGTGGTAACTCCTGTCTGCTTCTCCAAACCCGTCATCTACTGTAGGTAATACACTGACTATGGATAAGCACCTCATACAACCCCACTTCAAAACACCCGAACTATCCCTTTAAGGACTCCTGCCTTCAGGGGTTCAGTTAAAAAGGACTAACCTGCCGTCTTGTCCAGGAAATAGGCCAACAGGCAGCGCATGACGGCCTGGTGACAGACGACCAGCACGTTCTCTTGCCGCTCCAGCTCCATGATGACGGGCTCCAACCGCTGCACAAGGTCCTCGTAGGACTGAGTCAGAAGAAACACAAAAAGAGACTAATCAGACAGACGGAAAGCAGAGTACGATTTAATCTGATAATCATTAAAAGCTAATGATAGCTTTGTTCAGATTGCAGATATTTTGAGAAGAACATTTTTACATGTGAAGTAAAATTAATGAATAAATGAAACGGAGAAAGAACTTCCATACAATCCATTTTCTTCTCACATCCTGCTGAGTAATCCATCCGAGTTAAACAGATTAAGCAGGTGGAAAAATCCATACAAGCTGTCTACACCAACACCATCTTTAACAAGATTCCCCAGAGCCTTACATCAGCACTGTCGGCCTGGGCAACCCAACTAATGCCCATATCCATCTTCCCCTGTTAGATTAATGGAGAGGTAATGGGATGAACTTAAAGTGAGAACAGACCAGCCGGCATTCAGACACACAATTAGCCTGACCCGACACACACCCCACACTCAGACTAATGTGAAGTCTTTGTTTACTGTAATCTGGTGTTTAGCCAAATCTGTCTAAGAGGCTGCTCGTCTTAGCTGAGGCTCATTAGCAGAGAATAAGTGGCCCGTAGCCATCTGGACGCCGTTTAATTGTGTTTGTGGTTACGTGTGAGTTTCTAGGAAAGAGAGTGTGTCCTTAATATTCACAAAGGAGGACCGACTCTGCTTTAGGAAATTCCAAAATTTAAACAGAGACACACTGTCCACAAGCATCAACATTAACATACAAAAACAAACTTTAACAGTTACATAACCGCATCATTAGACAAAATATATTACGTTGGATTTTAGCCACTGACCTCTCCTTTCGGGTACCGATAGCGGTATTTGTCCTGGTCTCTCAGAGCAAACTCAAGGGGATAGTGATCCTGGATCTCCTCGTACATCATCTCCTCACACACGCCCTAAAATGACATCACACACACAGATTAAAACGTTGTTAACACCGCACACATGTCAGCAAACAGCTGTGCTTAGCAGCCAAGAACACTGTACTCACTGCATCGATCTCGTTCAGGACCTTCCACTGTTCGTAGGGCACACTGAGAGCCTCGGCTGTCTGGATGGTCCTCTTCATCTGACTTGTCCACACCTTCAGGTCGCTGATGCCCTGCGCCTGGATGAAGTGGCTCAGCTTCTTCCCAAACTGCATAGAAAAGAAAAATTAACTCATCTAGTCAAGAAAAACAAAACTGAAGACCTATCTCTTGTTGAAAAGGTTAGACATACCTCTTTGCCTCTAGGTGTGAGGCCCGAGTCTCCTCCGATTCGACCGTTGACATTGAGCTCGCTCTCACCGTGGCGGCACAGGTAGATGGAGCGCGGCGTGATGTGAATGTTCATGAGGTAGTAGACAATCCGGCTCTGGATGTGGTCCAGCACCCTGTTGACCAAGTACCGCTGACCCACGTCCATGATTTTAATGAAGGAGAGATCCCTGAGAGGAGACCACAGACCCGTTAAGTCTACCGTTCAACACTGTTTGATGTGACTGAGCCAAAACCAGCGTATAAATATAGAGAACAATGGCATTACTAGTTGTTTAGGAATACAAATGAATCACTGCACAAGCCTATTATAAATAATGATGGTACCAATAATACAATATGAATATCATTTGTTATTTCAGCAACAGTAGAAAGACTGCTAGAAAATCTTAAACTCTCCCTTCTCTTAGATTAAGTGATTATGTGAAAACACTGTTCATGTTGGGCAACATCTTCATTCTAGGCAAAAGGCAGGCAAATGTTTGTTCCTCCTTCCAAATAAGAGTCCTGATCTTATTTGGAAAGCAAATCAGCGCTGACACAGAGGACTATCCTACATAATTAATGTCATAACAACCTTTGGAAATATTTCTGAATTGAATAGATCTGCAAAACATGAGCTAAACCAAAATACTCTAATTTAGGGGCTGTCCGGAAAGAAAAACTAAATTTCTGCCCCATTGTTCTGATGAAAAGACCAGAGCGTACTTGCATATGCTAAGTTAGTTATTCCCATATTTTTACATTGCAGTGTCATTCCTTTCCTAACAAATTGTCCACACCAGCTTTCACCTCACCTGTCCAGGACTTCATCCAGCGTCTCGTAGGAGTTTTCATAACACTTGATTCTCTTCATGAAATCTTCAACTGCTTCTTCTGTGTTACAGTTGGTGTAGTCGGGGCTCCCCAGCTTCACTTGCTGAACAGAAAAAACAGTAGAGGAGTGAGTACAACATGGACAGAATGTAATTTTCTCTTGAGATAAAATCAACAAGTAAACTTACCACTATGTTCTCCTGTATGACGTCT
The DNA here is from genome assembly GCF_043250625.1 of Sebastes fasciatus. NCBI lineage: Eukaryota > Metazoa > Chordata > Actinopteri > Perciformes > Sebastidae > Sebastes > Sebastes fasciatus. The sequence continues at coordinate 7,824,446 of NC_133795.1, forward strand.
GGGTCTTCACACACAGACTCCACGAAGAACACCTGAGAGAAGAGGAGGAGGAACAAATCAAGTTTACTGTGAATGTCAACTAACACAGTATGACCTCCCAGAGTTGTGCCCCAACAAGTTACCTTAAAACCATTCTGTTCTGCAAACTCAATGATGGTTTCCCTCCTTTCTCTGGTGGTGTTTGTTGCATCAAAAACCTGTTTAACACAGACAATACGGATAAGCTTTTTAGCATTGCACGCTGTGTTTGAGCTACCGGAAACACCAAAACCGAAATAGCATTTAACATTTGACCCACCGCCACTTGGCCTCCTTCTTCTGTGAGATACTGTCGCACATCGTTCAATGCTGCTGAGGCACATTGTCTGTAAAGATCACAGACAACATCAGTCCAAAATGTCACATGGTTGTTGGTGGCTGAATAAATGAAGGCAGCACGAGGCCAGTCGCCACTCTTACCGTCTGATCTCTAACCCCTCCTCGTTGTCTGGACGGAAGAACTCAAAGGACTTGTAGATCTTCACAAACTCTCTCCTGTACTGCCCGACATTGAACTCTACGGTAAAGATGGAGGCAAGGACACTTGAGATCATCCTTGTCTTAGCATGAAACTTTTGATTTATTCTCTAGAATTCATGTTTTTATTCACTGGAGCTCGAAAAGTCATACCTCTGGTGGGCACTCCGATCCAGTTGAGATAGCGAGTCAGCTTCTTGGAGATATAGGTCTTCCCCCTGGCAGGAAGGCCCACTGTCACGATCAGGGTGGGACAGTTGGTCATACATACTGGAACGACAGGTGGAGAGGGGGAAAGAAAGTTTCTGTCAGCTGATCACACATAATGCGATGAAAAGGTGTAAAACTGATTTCATTGTAAAATGTGTAACACCTCAGTACAAGCATATTAGTGTATCTCAAGGTTTTGTTCAACAATTCACAGTTGCAAATATGCCTCCAATCTGCCCTTATACAATCTTGCATCTTACACCATTTATAAGAGTTAATATTAACTTAAATATTAGATTGTCCTTTATCGATGTGTGCGTGATCCAGTGTTGTCTGTGCCATTTAGACAAAGTCCCACATCACACCACTCTGAGACTGTATTAAACCAGGAGCAGAGGTCACGGTGGCACCAGGCTGTGCCTGAGGGGTTGTGAAACGCTGCACTTTTAACTACTCAAGACATCTGGAGACAGCTAATCGCTAGTTTCCACACTCGGTGTGTGCACAGATGACTGGGTCAGAGGGCGAGGTCGTTTTTATGGGTGCTATGTGTATTTTCTAGGGATGCACCGATACCGGATCGGATACCAGGCCAATATTGACTCAAATAGCTGGACCGGGTATTGGGGACAATGGAGCCGATCAATTCAATTCTATTCATTCAATTTTTTACGGGAATTTTATTTCCGGTTTAATTTTTTCCCAATTTGTTGCTGCATTAAAAAAGTTTTACACTTGAAATATAATTGCTGTTAATTTTGAAGAATTTTTTATCAAGTTGCTGGTGTACGATTTATTATTTTAATAATAAATAACAATCCAGTAAACATATATGTATTTATTTGTTAGGAAAGCAATGTTTAAGTCAAGCCTAATGTTGCCTTACACATAAAAGAATGATCTCAGTCACTTCCACACAGTGAGACATTCGGCTTATTAATTAGACATCAGATCGGTACTCTGTATCGTCCGATACACAAAGGAAAAACCTACCCGCTGTCCCATGCAGTTTTGGGCAAAAACCATGCAGTTCTTTGCATGCAGTAAAACATTTCCTATTTTCGCGTATTCTGATGTGTTCTTTACACTATGACAATTTTCCTGATATTCGATTTTTTTATTTAAAATCGCAATATATCGCCTTGCTTACAGCATCGCAATATATTATGATACGTATTGTATCGCCAGATTCTTGCCAATACCCAGCCCTATGTTTTAACATTCCCTGTCTGTAAAAGCATGGCAAAAAGACTATCAAAGAAGGGCACAACAGTCTGTCCAGGTGCATGAATTACAAACATTACAAAAAGGTACCTCTCACAACTACCTCCCTGATTGTATTGTGTTACCAACCAGCTTCACTCCACACAAACAGACCCATTTACCCACCACAAGCTCATGATTTCATTGGTATTTTTTAAAGCCTAACTGATTCAAAAAATCCTTCCTCAGTCAGTCCACAGAGAGGAGACACTGACTGACCATTCACACCAAATGTGAGAGCAGATCACTCACATGACTGCAGGGATAAACAATTCAGCTGTTTACCAACAACAGCTAACATTAGTGCTTGACTTGTGCACACAATGAGATGGACACCCCATCCCTAGTGCAGGGGTCTGCAACCTGCGGCTCCGGAGCCACATGCGGGTCTTTAACCCCTCTCCAGTGACTCCCTGTGGACTTTTAAAAATGGAAAACAGTTTTTTGTTTACATTTTCATTTTTATTTATCATTGTTGTAGGTCGACGGTACGACGGAGTATTAGGGCCATTTCGAGAATAAAGTCATAATATTACGAGAAAAAAGTCACACGTTTATGAGAAAAGAAGTAGTAATATTATGAGAATAAAGTCATAATATTATAAGGTAGTAATTTTACGTGTTATTTTCTTTTTTTCTCATAAAGTTATGACTTTATTCTCGTAATATTACGACTTTTTTTTTCTTGCAAAGTTATGACTATTCTCATTAAATTACGACTTTTTTTCTCATTAAGTCATGTCTTTATTCTCGTAATATTACGACTTTATCGTAAAGTTATTACTTTATTCTCGTAATATTAAAAAAAATGCTCGTAACGTTATGACTTTATTCTTGTAATATTACGACTTTTTTTCTCATTAAGTTATAACTTTATGCTTGTAATATGACTTTTTTCTCACTTAAATTTATGACTTTATTTTCATTAAATTACGATTTTTTTCTCATTAAGTTATGATTTTATTCTCGTAATATTACGACTTTTTTCTGTAAATCTCAGATGTTTTTTCCCTCAATGTGGCCATAATACTCCGTAGTACATTGTCTCTTTGGTCCTCACTGCATTATACTTATACACTAAGACTATAAACTGTGTTACCTTCATCACAATGCTCAAATGTTTTGCAGCTCCAGACAGATTGTTTTTTGTTTTATTTTGCCTAAAATGTCTCTTTTGATAGTAAAGGTTGCTGACCCCATCCACTACTAGTACCAGTCCTTTCTCCTCCATGCGAGCATCATGTGGATCCTTATATAACATAACTGTGTGACCCAGATGGCTGCAGCAACAGCAGCCAGACATCATCTGAACTCTGCGACCCACGTGTTTACAACCGTTAGAACCGTTCCAACCGTTACTAACGTACCAACCGTTACTAACGTACCAACCGTTACTACCGTTGGAGAGCTAACACATCACTGCTAATGGAGGTGTGTGCTACTAGCAGGCGGGTTAGCAGTAATTATGAAGTTCCCGCGGTGCTTCTGGCTTCCTACGTGAACTTAGGTCGAAAGAAATGACATCTCTTAGCTAGATATCACATCTTTTTAAATAGAGACGTTAACAGGTGACGCCACGTCGTCATACGCACCCTTCCTCTGAGAGATGTGTCTCTCTGGAAGGCCGTTTCTACACCACGGCATCCAGATCTTCTTCAGCGGGTTCTGGGTGAGTTCCCGCGGGTTGGACGGGGTTTTGTCCTCCATTGAGTCTGGTGGTGAGGTGGTGGAGGAGGAGGAGGCGGCCGCGGCGGGAACACGGGGCCTTTTCCCGTGATGCTGTTCTGAATGTGACCGGTGTTTCATCCGCGCTGCTCTCTGCTCTCTCTCTGTGGTGATGGAGATGAGCCGGTCTCTCTTTCAGCGCTGCTGTCACGTGCTCTGGGTCTGTCAACCGACGGTCGTACCGTAATGACCGCAGTACAGGCGCAGCGCAGCTTCTGCTTCATTACCGTAAATGACGTGAGTTGTGCTCAGCCGCAAAACATAAGCTTTATAGGGCGCAAGGAAAAAACTATGTAGTGATGCGTAAAAAGTCAAGACAGAGCACCCGCCAACAGCTGCCTTTCATCACTGCCAGTGTACTACAGTACAGGTCCGGCCGGACGTCAGTTCCACCTGGCTACAATACATTGTTTTAGATGTATTTGTTACCATAACAACAGTTTGTTTGATCGCGGAGATGTAACTCTGACATGGCAGGTAGCCTCTATGGTAATATTCCTTCATTTATAAAACTTGTGCTAGATGCTTCAGGAGATATTGCTACTTTAATAGAGACCCTTTTCACAGAAGAAGTTTTGATATGTCACAACTGGAAAGGCAACTAGTAGCCTAACAATAATGAAGGCTGCATGAAACTGAGTCATCTTTAATTTAAAGGTCCCATATTATGCTCATTTTCAGGTTCATATTTGTATTTTGTGTTTCTACTAGAACATGCTTAGGGGAGAGTGGGGTAAGATGAGCCAATTTTTGCTTATGCTGTCCTCGAGGTTAGGAAAAATGAGACAGAAGCAGAATGAAAACTTGAACCTTAAATTCAGGATCTCTCCTATCAAATGAAATGATCAGCATGCATCCATCACAAAGCTGTCTGGAAAAAATGACCTTCCCAAAAAAAGTGCTCCTGTGGCTCAACTTGCCCCAGGTAAGGGGTAAGTTGATCCGAGTCAGTGGGTAAGTTGAGCCATCGTGGGGTAAACTGAACATCTGAGTTTTTAAGTTTAAACCTCAGCATAAGTGTGTTAACAAACAGTTTCACAGTTATGAACTTGTGAGAACAAACCACCAGTGAGTTTCAAGACCATTGAACAATCAAAATATCATTCAATATTCGACTATATTCCAGTCGTCAAGGTTGCAGTGAAATATGAACTGTTGCTCCCTCCTTGCAGTTCCTCCAGCCTTTTGAGGTTGAGGTAGCTTCTTCAGCACATCACTCAGTGGAAAAGATGCCTCATCCTTTTCCTTGAATACAAAGGTGGGCTTCTCACGTCAAGTGTTCCCCCGGATTCTTCTGAGAAATCTTGCACTCACTTCGTTGCCCTCCAGGCTCTCAACCAAGCCAATGTAATGGTAGCTTCTGCCTTTGGATACAAAGTTTACTATGACAAAGTCACCAACTGACAGATCTGAGATGTCTGATTCATTTCTCTCATCATTAGAACTCTCATGCTCAGAAGTGTCATCAAATGGGATGGCATCACACTCTCCTCAGAACTGCTGTACGCTGTGATTTTCGTCTTGGTCTTTGGTTTGACCTAGGCCTACCTGCTAAACCCTTCTCTTTACAGTTGTTGGGGACAGGAGTGTTTTTTCTTTCTGCCAATTCCAATGCCAGTTCACAGCATTTCTTTGGAGTAAGGCCGTGGAACTGTTCAGCCAGCTTCTTGATATGGTCTGCAAGCTCCTTCTCTACCTCCTCTGTGAGGACCCTCTTTGCCTCTGCTGTTCCACTATAACCAACTGTTTTAACTTCCTTTATCTCCCTCTTCTATAAAGGTTAACACATAAAAAAATCAAACCAAGTTGTGTAACACTCAACAGTAATACCATTTTATACATCAGAGAATTAATTTGGTTAATTTATGGTGGGGTAAATTGAGCCAGTGGCTCGGAATAATAGTAGAATATTAGTGAGCCAGTGGCTCAACTTACCCCATAGCCTTTGGCTCACTTTGCCCCATAGCTACCATTTTGGAAAAAATGGCCCAGTTTAGCAATTCAGGCTAATCTTTAGCGAAGGGATTAACATGGTGTTATATCTTAGTAAATCACCAACATGTATAATATATTTTTTTAGACCTGGATAAATTTGCTTTGACCTAACATTCATTATTCCTGACATGCAGAAAATTTACTTTGATAGGGAAAAAACAGTTTTTGGTGTAAAAAAGTACTTACTACTTCTCCCATGTGCTTGACTCCATCACAGCAAGATAGAAATGATGGGTACTTCCTGAATTTATGGTCACATGACAAAACATAATCACAGTTGCCAAGATACAGGGGGTGGGTCAACTTACCCACTGGCTCATCTTACCCCACTCTCCCCTACATGCTTTAATGTTCAAAAAACACATTATTTTCCTCATCCTGTCTGTCTGAATATACCTGTATTTCCCCTCTGTCTGAAACGCTCCGTTTTAGTGGATTTCAACAGAATTGCAACGGAATTGTGTTGCTAGGCAACAGCTTGGGTCCATGTTTACTTCCTGTCTGCTGATGTTATTTACATACACTGCAAAAGGAAATAAACTGGGACACATTTAGAATGTTTATGTTTAAAACCATGTAAATATTGTATATTTGTGACATCACAAATGGACAGAAATCCTAACTGTTAATTTCGAACGCCCAATTTCTGAATACGGGCTGTGTGTGTTTCTCCGTATATTGAGCGTTTTGATAGTTTAACAATATTTATGTAGCACTTAAACCTGCTTTTTAATATAAAAGACATGATCACTTTTTACAATATGGGACAAGGAAAGGCACAAGCGTAACTAGTAGCCTAACAGTAATTCAGGCTGCATGAAACTGAGGCATCTTTAATTTTATTGATTTGAATTGATGTAATTTCCTGCTATAACGACTCAAAATGTCTGCTGTGGAAAAAGGTCCATCGCATGATCTAACGTTGCCAATTAAACCTGCATTAGGCAGAATATTTTTGGCATCATTGGGCAAAAATTCAATAATAACCTTTCAGCATATTGTAATTCAAGTGGTCTGATAGAAAACTAGACTTCTGCACCTCCTCACGGCTCTGTTTTCAGGATTTAATGAATCCAGCCCATGACGGGAGACTTTGGCCAATCACAGGTCATGCCAAAAATATTGTGCCAACTGCAGGTTTAATAGAGACCCTTTTCAAAAAGACACTTTGATATGTCACAACAGGAAAGGCACAAGCATAATTAAAGCTGCAAGCAGAGATGATTGGGCCATTGCACCTTTGTTTAGTTAGAAGTTATTTCCTGCATGGATTGAGTGGCACAGGAAATGACAGCGTCACTTTTTGTGTCCACTATGTGGCGCTATGACTATGAGTCCATATTGCTATGTAGATGTCCTCAGGCCTGGACTGCTATGAAGTAGGTCAAGTTTGGGGCAGATTCGACCAAGTACAGTCGAGTTACAACAGTTTGTCGTTCAATGGCTAATCATGTAAATTCTCTGCCACGCCACGTCAATGCTGTTTCATAAAAAGTCAAGCTTTTAACCACTTTTCATCACAAAGGTCTTCAGATTGCACTGACCAAATTTGAAGTTGATTGTGTTAAATCTGTAGGAGGAGTTTGTTAAAGTACAGAGCTTGGAAATGGCCATTACTACACGAAAAAAAATCACACAAAATAAAAAATGGCCAACTTCCTGTTGGGTTTAGAGCATGGCCCCAAGAGACTTTTTTTTTAAGTCTACATGTGATACATGTGCCTACCAAATTTCGTACATCTAGGTAAAACGTACCGAGAGGGCTGCTTCGTTGAAATTTAGTAGGGGGCAGTATCGAGCCACCTCGCAACACTAAGCACCAACAGGAAAGGCACAAACGTAACTTATAGCACCAATGATGGCTGCATGGAACTGTGGCATCTTTAATTTAATTGATTTTAATTGATGTAATTTCCTGCTATAACAACACTTGAGGTCAGCATGACAACCTAAACTCTGGGTCTCTTGAAAAGAAGAAACAAGACAACTGGCTGTGTGTTATATAGAATACAAACTCAACCACTACGTTGAGTATTGATTATTTTCTAACTGTCCTTTTTCAGCATTTCTCCTGATTCTAAAATGTACTAGACATTTTGTCACAGTAAGAAAAGTAAAAAAATAACATTAGTGATGGCTGAATTCCATTTAGCTGCTTCAGTATCTTGGTATTGTGCATACTGACTCACTATCTCACTGTCACGACTTACTGGAACATGTGAATATAACGGATGTTACTAGTCATGCCTGTGCCTTTCCTACTATGACAAGTATTGTGACAATAATGCCATCTACAGTATCTCTTGGTACTGCAAGTTTTCAGATCGGCAGTCACTAAGTGACAAATATTTTAAACCTCTTATCTTATTGAGGCCATTAACCCATTTGTGCCCAAAGACTATATTTAGTGTGATCAGGAAAAATGCCACAACATTTGTTCTGATTGGTCAAAAATCCTGTAATTTGGTACGGACATACTTTGAAATCACACTTTTATCACAGTAATAGTCAAAGTCAGGATTTTGAAAAATGAGGAAAAACACTAACATTGTTTACTAAATGTTTTCCATGTGAAATATATTTTACACTGCATATGTGTGCATATCTTTAATATTTGTTATGAGTTTATAGATACCATATACCTGATTGTGCTCCTTGTAGTTTCTGAGATACAGCTATTTTCTTATCATACTATATCTAGTATTTGGGCACATGGGGCAACTGTTTTTTCCTAAAATATAATAGAGTCTACTGCAAAAACAGTATTCCCATGAACCCAAATATAACTGTAGATATAGTATCATAAGAAAAACTCACTTTTCAGCCAAACCTTTTACCAATTTTGAAAATTTCCTCACATTTGTGCTTCAGCAAGCTCAGAGAACACTTCCACCGAAGAAAATATAAAAACTCAGTTGCGGGCACAAATGGGTTAAAGTTAATCCAAACATTATTACATACTACATTTCTGTTTACACCTCAGTGTACATATATTACTTCTCATCATGCACATACATCCTGCCATCCTGCCATCCTGCTGTCAGTTTACCTATCTGAAATACCGAACTTACCGTTATATATTTAATTTAACTGCACTATTTTATGCCTTAGATCCTCATTATGCTCGTGGGATTTCCCTTTTTATATCTACATGTTTTATGAGCATTGGTAAAGGATTTTCATTGCCAATGACTGCTTTGAACCTCGAACAAGCATGAGCTGACATTGCCCATGAGATGGCAGCATTACTCTCCCTCTTCCTCTGTATATGTGTTCACCTCAGTTGACCCAGCCTCATAAACTACCAGACAGTTTGTAAGAAACATCTGTAATGCAGTCCAACTCAACCACAGCCCTGCAAAAATGTCCATATTTCCTATATATAGATGTAATGCTTGTAATGTTCAGATTTTTAGGGGGAATTAAGGTGTCAGAGGATTCGTATATAAGGGTGTTTTCTAATATTAATAATGTAGTGCCTTTTAAATGAATGCAGACCAGTAACTCCACCACATCACAATGGGCAAAGAAATTACCATGGAGATCAAGCCACGCTAACATATTATCAACAAAAATAAACATTACGACTAGGACTGATGCGTCGAAGCTTCGACCGTTGCCATGGTATTTGACCTCCAAATCAGTATTCGAATGCTTCGGGGGGTTTTGTTTTTGTTTTTTTAATATATATATATGTATATCATAATAATGTATACATCCCCAAATAGCTCATGAAATAAGGAATAATCCCACAAAATTATTCATTATTCATATTCAACATTCATTATTATTAGTTTTTCTCAGACAGATATCACTGTTTGTTGTGTGTAGAGGTGTATGTGTGTTCAGTAGTGCAGCAGAGGCACTGTCCTGGACACTGAAACGTTGGAGATGGAGACAAAAAGACAGAAGAACATGTCCGCCTGCTGTACCTTGAAGCTTCGAATACCTTCGAATATTTCTCACCGAAGCTTCGAAGCCCAAAAAAAAATAGTATTTGGGTTAGCCCTAATTATAATTAAGCTTTACAAAGAAAGGACATTTTGCAGAGGTGTTGTATTGGATTGAATTACACTGTGCAGTTGTGCATACAATAGTGATAAGTCACTGTACAATCTGCCCATCTATTCTCCTTATAGACTTATCTGATGCACTGACTATATTAAGCTTTAGTGAGTCTTTAGAGCAACAGGGCCTGTGACCTAAATATGGCGAGATGGAGGTTTTTCTAATTAAATACTCTCCATCAAATTCCCTAACTGCTTGTAGACTATAATATATGTCATCAGCTCCATAAATAAATGGCACACTAACTCAGGGTGCTTATTTTTACCTTTAGGTAATATAAAAACACTGCAGTGCAGTAAAGAAAAGTGTGGCACATAACTGGACAATGTCAGCTGCATAAAAGTTCCCATGTCATTCGCATGCGCACTGTGTGAAATAAGTCAGATAGTTGACAGTGAGGTTAAATGTGGTGTCATCATGCATTCTTTACACTGGGACGTGAACAGGAAACGACTCTGAGCTCCTCCTCCTCCTCTTCCTCCTCACAGCTGCTGCCAGATTGCAGCTAGCTACAGCCTCTTATACTATACAAGTCATTTCCCAATATAAATATAGTATATTAACTTTACACTCGACATCCACCAGTATGATGAGAGGCGCGCTTTTACGCACGAACCATCATACATATATAGTGCTTAGAATAAGAAGAATAAATGTTATTATCGCAGCAGCCCAGTCTGAGCTCCACAACAACAACAACAAGCATAATTTATGATCCATAAACACAACAACCATGCAGAAAACGCAATAAAGCATATAATAAAGCATCAACCTCTGCAGCAGCAGCTTCTCCATCATAATCAGTATATGGAGAATAAAAAATAACTGAGAAGAAACCGATCATCTTCAGGCGACATGAAGCATTTAGATGTTTTAAAAAAATATATTATTAATATTCTCCTAAAGCACAACTCCCTCTGCTTTAAATGAGGCTGGTTATGATAATAAACGCACAGATTTGCGCGTGTTGTTGTAATGTAGGGTAAAGGTCTCACGCTCTTGTTTACGTCTGCTCGACCAGCCTCTCTGTCTGTCATCCGTTTCATTAAACATGCACAATCTAAACTCTGACATGCACTAAAGCATCCACAACTATAGAGTATCTTACCTGCTGTGTCCTGGTTGTGAGTGAGTTTGGTGCGGCTGCAGCCTCTCATCGTAGAGCGTCTGGTCTGATGGTCGGTGTGTGTGTGTGTGTACTTGCGTCCAACAGCAGCAGCAGCAGCAGCTCTTCTTCACTTCACTGATGCTCACCGTACAGTAGAGTAGCCTGCGCACACCCACTTCAGTGTGTGTGGGTGTATGTGTGTGTGTGTAGGACCTGCTGGAGGAAGAGTTTCTCCTAAACTGGATGGAGATGGAGTGAGGTATAGTAACCTACCTGCACCCTCCTCCTACTACACCCTCCTGCTACACCCCACCCACCCAGACACCCTGCCACCCTGTCACTGTTGAGAAATGCCCCCACAAGTCCTGACAGCCCCCTTACCAAAAGTGTGCTATTAGTATACTTCTTTTAAGCTTGGAATAAGAGAGTATATTTTCAGTTTCCTTTTTTATGTACTTATCAGAGATATACTTAACAAAAGTCTACTTGGCTTATACTGAGAAGTATACAGAAAATAAGTATACTTGGCTCTCATACTGACAAGTATACAGAAAAGTCTAATTCTACTTGGGTTGTACTGACAACATATACAGAAAACTGTAAGTATACAGTACTTAGATTATACTGACAAGTATACAGAAAAATGTAAGTATACTTGGCTCATATAAGTATACAGAAAAGTCTAATTCTACTTGGGTTATACTGACAAGTATACAGAAACGTGTAAATATACATGGCTTATATTGACAAGTATACAGACAAGTCTAAGTATACTTGGCTCATACTTACAAGTATACAGAAAAGTCTACTTGGCTCATACTGACAAGTATACAGAAAAGTCTTACTATACTTGGCTCATACTGACAGAAAAGTCTAAGTATACTTGGCTCAAACTGACAAGTATACAGAAAAGTCTAAGTATACTTGGATTATGCTGACAAGTATACAGAAAAGTCTAAGTATACTTGGCTCAAACTGACAAGTATACAGAAAAGTCTACTTGGCTCATACTGACAAGTATACCGAAAATAAGTATACTTGGCTCACATGACATTCAATATACCGAAAATAAGTATACTTGGATTATGCTGACAAGTATACAGAAAAATCTAAGTATACTTGGCTCATACTGACAAGCATACAGAAAAGTCTACTTGGCTCATACTGAGAAGTATACCAAAAATCTAAGTATACTTGGCTTATAGGCCTACTTGTACTTAATCTTTTGATCGAGATATACTTAAGAAAAGTATAATTAAGTATGCTTGCCTCAGGCCTACAGAAAGGTGTACTTGACTTGTAGTTGTGCTTACTTTTTGATAGAGGAGCCTACTGAAGTGTCAAGTTGTACCGTTTTTCATGACACTTATGGTTCAATGTACGATACTATATACGGTGCAGACATTTCACAGACAGTATATACATTCTCCAATATTAAATACTAAAATTCTCAGACAATAAGACATCTATAAATACTTACCTTACAGGATACGCTTTAATTAATACATAAAATAACACATGCATGTTCAGGATACCACATATTCACTGTTGAATGTTGCAATGTAAAACTTATTTCCATACAGGAACATAACAGGAAGAGTTGGAAGTTTCTCAGCAGCAGTGTAACTCGCAGAACTTGTTTTGCAGCAGAGCCTGTAAAAGTATTCACTCTACTTTCTTTTCTGTGTTTAAATGTGCAACAACTTAGTGTCACTATTGATTAATCAGGCTTTTTGCATGTAAACAAGCAGAACTCTTTGATATCCAATTGAAAGCGAATCTCTAATCTGAGGTAATTGCTTAGAATTGGATTTGCGTAACTGTGCACCTTTTTATTGAGACACACCTTCAAACTCACTGGTGCAGCCTTACAAAGTTGTTTTTCTACGTTGAATACTTTTGTGTAATTAGGGCGTGACAGCATATCCTGAGGATTAATGAATCTCAGGTCGCTAGTTGCTAGCTGTCTGCCCTGCTGTGTCACCCGACCCGCCTCAGCTCCACCGACGATCCGCCTCTTTGCCCATTTGGATTAGCCGGGTGTTAAGCCATGTCGTCACTAACAAGATGGCGACGGATGGAAACACCCACTTTGAGCTTCACAACGGCTCTTCGGAAACCTTTGGGTGACGTCACGGAGATTACGTCCATATTTTATACAGTCTATGATTTCAACCAACTGAGTAAGCCAGTGTTTGGTTTGTCCGTTCTGTGCTACTGTAGAAACATGGCGGAGCAACATGAAGTGGACCAGCTCCTTGTGTAGATATGTAGGGCTCATTCTAAGCCAACGAAAACACGATTCTTAGTTTCAAGAGATTATACGCGAATGAAAGCTTAGTTATGAATATCATATTACATTTCTGCTAATAGATCCCCCCAAATGTTACACACTGTTCCTTTAAAGGTGGAAGCATGTTGGGGGTCATCATTCACCCAGTTATCTTCCCCTGGAGGTACAATGCTATGATGTAAACATGGTAGCCAGGGAAAGCACACTCTTGACTTGAGGCTATTTCAGTAGCAGTAATGATACCCTGATCAGCAGACTGTGATATGATGACGCTAATTGTCAAGCACACGGCTTGTAACTGCACATCTGTGGATGAATGCGACAATCACACACACATAAAAGATAGAGAAGAGTAAAACATCTGGGAATCGTTGAGGACTACTCATCAGAAAAGTCATGAAACATTCAGAAAGAGAACGAATGGAGCTCAGACAACAAGGACTGAGCATGACAAAAACAGTCGAAGGTCAGATTGCTCTCAGCTGACCTTCAACACATTCCTCCCCAAAAGGGCAAAGTGATCTAACCCCCCCACACCACCTCCACCCATATATACACTTCCCCTGCACGCCTCACAGCCAAGCTGCAGGCAGCATGCCCAACACTGACACAGACTGGTCAGACCTGTCTCGCTGGTCTTTATCTATGAGCTCAGCATAAGATAAGCATTAGATAACACATTTTAGATAGTAGTGTAGTAGCTAACATGACCTGATGTAGGGCATACACCTAAATTATCTGGCTCCTTCATTTTCCTTTTTTGGGGGAGGACTTTTTGGCATCTCCCATAAATATAACAATCAATTGAAAATAGCTTTACATGACGATGAAAGCATCAATATTCACGCCTCATTCTGCTCCACACACCAGGCCAGTTCATACATCGACAGCTTTCATTACACAGTTTAGTTTTGAGAGAGATATAATGCTTTTTATCCAACAACTAGTCGCATACTGACGTTTTGTCAGGACCCCTTGGCGTCACTTTCTAACGCACTGGATAGCCCAGCATGTTAAACTATGAAGCTCCTCTACAGTCGCAGTAAACACGTGGTTAATGTTATGAATTCAAACTAAAAACACTTGCTTGGGTTTAGGCAACAAAACCACTTCGTTAGATTTAGGAAAAAAACATCATGGTTGGGCTTAAAATGACTAACGGGAAAGTGGAACGGATCGTTGTGAACACAAAGACAACTAAGTTACGTTTGTCACATATTTTTTAGCGACTTTTGTGACGTGTTTTTCAGTGACGTTTGTCAGGTTTCTTTAGTGATGTTTGTCACACATTTTTTAGTGACGTTTGTCACATATCTTTTAGTGACGTTTGTGACGTGTTTTTTAGTAATGTTTGTCACATATTTTTTAGTGATGTTTGTGACGTGTTTTTTAGTGATGTTTGTGACGTGTTTTCTACAGTTATGTTACGCTGTTTCTATACATATTTTACTTAGTTTACATACTTAATTTAAGCCTAACCATGACATTTTCCTAAACCTTACTAAGTGTTTCTTTTGCCTCAACCTAACTACGGACGTTACCTAATTTTGATGCTTGCCATACAAATGACACATGAAAAGCCTACAATGTGTCCTCATGACATGTGGAATGTCCGTGTAATGACTTCCTGTGAGATCAGGTTGCACACAGACACTAAAGGATACCTTGTTGTGCGTTGGTATCACACGCTGAGGAGCGTGACAAACGTCTGTATTTGACTCCCTGGGAATGAGAACGGGCTGCTTTTTATCAGGAGGTATTGTCTCTGTATAGCCCAGATTAAAGTATCAGTTGAGTCCATGAATCAATCAAAGACATCATCTTTCTTCAAAACTGGGCTGCTGCACAGACAGGCTGGGACTCGCACTGTCGCTTCACGAGAAGGCAAGAAGAAATCAATCATCGAACAGTTTTAAAAATCAATCTAAGTCCCAAAAGAATCAATAAATGAAAAGTATTTAAAACCTATATCTCTATGTCTCTCCTGTGAACAGAAAAAACTGACCCATGACTGAACCGACCTGCTGACATTTGACCTAATAAGCACTGTTGTAATCAGATGTGTCTCAATGTCAAGGATACAGCAGTGGGAGGATCAGCGACTTGATGTGTGGAATAATACAAGCAGGAAGTGTACAATGCACTGTTATTGTACAATGCACTGTCATCATATTGGTGTTACAGGCACATGTTGTAATCATGACTGCACTTGTCTGTACAAAATGACTAACAAAGGGAATTTACTCACCTGCCTCCATAAGAGGAAGTATATCATTTGCAACACGCTGTAAAATTCCACCCACAAATACACTCTAAGTCTTATTATCTTATTCTGAGAACTTTTATACTGAAAGACGAGGAGTGCCGAACAACAGCTGAGAGGTCATGCTCTATTTGGGCTAATAATGGCTGACATCCCATATAGTATTTACAGCGGCGATGCCAAGTAGTTTGTATGATAAGCTTCCCTTAACCCATCACCTAAATACTGCATGGGCACCATGTGATGGAAGTGGGGGAAAGGTACTTCACCATATAATCTAAACATAATATTGTTGACCTTTTCCAGTCGAACACCAAGTCAGATGGCTGCGTCCCAAATAACCACTCCACTGCTGCTATTTATAGTGGCCTCACAAAGCCTGAATGGCACTACTGTATTACAAAAACAATGCTTCAAAGGTCCTCAGAAAAAAAAACATGCAAGGGTTTACTTTATAAAGTTTTATTTACAACCGTATGGACAAATCCAGTCTCTACATGGAGTGGATATACCTGACAGATGAGGTTTCCATTATCAAAAGGCTGCACTGTCTTGTTTTAATGTGAAGTGAAACCCCTATTTACTGGAAGCATTTTACTCATAAATAACCTGCACATGACCTTTCTCAAGAAAAGTGTCACAACTCATCCATGCAGCACCACCAGCCATTACCCCACTGCTGCTGACATACAGCTCTCTGGCCTCACACTGACAGGTTATGTGCTTCCTCTCATAGCTCCATTAAGAGGACACAGTGTATACCTGCAGCAGTGGCACTGAGTAAGATTTACTGCCTGGTTATAAGTGTGGAGCCATTTTATTGTTGCTTCAATGAAAAATAGTGTATGGATGTTATTAACAAGACAGTCAGTGTCAGACGATGCTTTAAAGGGATAGTTCGGGTGTTTTGAAGTGGGGTTGTATGAGGTACTTATCCATAGTCAGTGTATTACCTACAGTAGATGATGGTTGGCACGTCCCCAGTTTGGAGAAGCAGACAGGAGTTAACGCACAGAAGCAAAGCAATGTACTGCTGTGGACGGGGCTGAGAGAAAAACACATTTTAGCCACCTAAAAGAAAGACTCACTTAAAAAGAAAAAATCAATATCAGTTTAAGTGTACGCTATATTTAGAATATTTTCACCAATTTGCCGACTGGGAACTGAAGCTGTTCACTATGCTCTCGCCAAAGAAACCAGACTCCATTGAAGAAAAACAGTAATTTTACCTCGCAGAACACAGGAGTTGCTGGCCTTCTAACCCAATGGTTTTCAAAGAGAGGTCAAGGGACCACCAGGGGTCCTTGAGGGGGTTCCAAGGGGTCCCCGGCAAAAAGGGGAATTATTTATTTTCAATAAAATGCCATCCATAAATAAAAAAATGACAGAATGTATGACTATGTTGGTCATGGGTTTCCATACAGTTTCTATAATAAAACACCTAAAAGAAAATCCTATCAGATGGAGACCCTGAGACAAAATCTTATCAAATGGGGGTCCGTAGTCTAATTTGTGTCAATTTAGCGGTCCTTGACTTGAAAAAGTTTGGGAACCACTGTAGTAACCAATCGAGGCTGTGGAAGACCAGCAACCCCCGTGTTCTGTGAGATAAAATTACAGTTTTTTTCAATGGAGTCTGGTGGCTTTGTTGAGAGCATACATGGATACAAAGGTTTTAGCCCCCCCTTTGGAAAGGGCTGTCTGACAGCAAGGTAAACCGGCAAACTAATATTGATTTTTTTAGGTGAGCCTTTCTTTTAGGAGGCTAAAATATGTTTTGTTGCCAGCCCCGTCCTCAGCAGTACATTACTTTGGTTCCATTCGGTAACTCCTGTCTGTTTCTCAAAACTGGGATCGTGCAGACTGCCATCTACTCTAGGAAATATACTGACTACGGATAAATACCTCATATAACCCTACTTCAAAAACACCAAAACTATCCCTTAATTTCCTGAAAGGAAGGCAGCAGAAGACAATATTAAGACAACGCAGGTAAAAGTGAGTGTTCTAGTTTCACAGTCTGTCTACAGCTGCTTTGTCTGTCTGTGTGTGTGGTTTGCACACCAGTGCATAGTTACAAAGGAGACCACAAATAGGCATTCAAATGCACAAAACATGATCACTACCAATACTTCATGTCTGCAGAAAGACACTCTTACAAACAGTCAAGGTCTAAAAATGACATAAGTACATAAAAATAGTTAAAAACAGCTAGACCCGCAGTGAGCAGAGACTTCTACCCCTGATGGGAGAAACAGGTCTTGATATGTCTTATAAATGTCCAGCTCTGGCTTTGCTGTTGTTCCTATGTTGTCCCTTTTATTTCAGAGAACGTTTCCTCAACGTCCAGTCTCTCAAGAGTCTCGAGCAGGTCTCTTAATGATCCTCTCCTGCTCAAATCAGCTTCTCCTCCTCTGTGTCTCACTGACTTTGGCAGACAGTGGACCCACTCTTGGCCCCGGCGGCGGCCTTCTTGCGTCTCTTGTTGAGCAGCGGGTTGCTGGAAGTGTCGAGATCTTTGATCTTCACCTGGTCGTAGTCCACGCGCATGGTCGCTAAAGCGCTGGTCATCTCTTCCTGTGAAAGACAGGACATCTTTGTTGAGTCCTATTCTCAACCAATCTTTTCAAATGTCAAATGATTTAAACTGGTGCTTTGGGAGTTTTTAAATGAGAGATGTTGCTTCTTTTTCCCCTCTACATCCAAGAGATTTTAACTAATCAGTGCTGTAGGAGCTGTTTATTTGTTGTTAGTATTTAATGTTTCTTTTACTAATAATAAGTAGTATTGTTTGATTAATCATTCTAGATGTTTGCTTTATTTAGATTCAATTTTGAGTAATTAGTATTTTGTTTTCTTTTGTTTAAGAATTGAGTAATACTGTGGGCACCTGCGGTTATATACTGTAGGTAGGTAGGACCAGCATGCACCTGGGTGGGTTTATGTTTTTTTACCAAAAACAAGAGAGGTGGCGACATCCATGTTTTCTTTGTGCTTTGTTTGCTTGCTTGTTTTTGGATAAATAAATCATCAGAGACACAGACATTTTGCATGGACAATGGACTCTTTTGTGTGTGTATACCACATACCCATGGTGCATCAGTGGCCCTTTGATTTAAGTTTGATTTTTCCGACAAATGGCCACTACAAGTGCATATCGTCGTATTGCATATTATGCAATAGTTTGACATTTTGGGAAATACGCTTATTTGCTTTCTTGCAGAGAGCTAGATAAGATGATTGATACCACTTTCTCATCTGTACAGTAAATATGTAGCTTGTGCCAGCATAAAGACTGGAACCGGGGGGGAAACAGCTAGCCTAGCTCTGTCCAAAGGTAAGAAAATCTGCCTACCATCACCTCTAAAGCTCACTAATTAACAATTAACATCTTAGCTCATCTCATTTTTATAATCCACACAAAAAACGATGTGTAACAAGGTCAAGTTGCGATTTTACCGAAGGCTATGCTCCTGGCCAAGACATAGTCCGGCACATCACACACCCCCAGTAAAACCACAACTTTACATTTTTACACACTAGCTTTAGAGATGCCGGTAAGTGGATTTTATTAACTTCGGACAGAGCTAGACTAGCTGTTTCCGGTCTTTATGCTAAGTTAAGATAACCTACTGCTGGCTTTAACCCTAATATACAGACATAAGAGTGGTATCAATCTTCTTAAACTCTCAGCTGTTGGAAAGTGAATAAAAGTCTTCCCCAAAATGTCAAACTACTCCTTTAAAGGCTGTTCCATAGTACACAGTAATTCACTAAATGATTTGTAGTGCAGGGAAAAAATAACCAAAGATGGACATGTTGTCAAAACGACACTGGCCGAGGCCAAGAGAAGCTCGAGCAAAAAGAGGTCTCAGACCGTAAAGGTCAGAGGCCTGGTCTGCAAACTGGAGCTGACAGCTACAGCCCTGGAAAGGTTAACCCTCAATCTCTTCATCCTTTATTAGTTCATGATATGAGGCCACTTGTCAGTCGTAATCCATGCTAGCTATGTAGAAAGAGTGTAACGCCTTTGTGCTTTTCGAGAAGTGGCTGTTCGGAAGTGCAATCCGTGAAATGTTTTGCACAACGTAGCATTGCAGCACTGAACAGTGGCGTATTGTTTGCGTATCATTTTGGAGAAATGTCCTTTTCATACCTTATCGCTTCAAACTTGCTCATTCAGCTGCTGTGAAGGAATGTATCATTCTACTCATGATTTTTGCTCACATTTACAGCCACTGAAAACACATGTGATAGCACAACTGAGACATTCTGTACAATACTGAGCGTTAACCCCACGGTGACTTGATGAGAGCAAACAGCGCTCTTGTTCTTTAAACACATTTTTTTGTGTAAATCATAGAAACAGCGCTGCGGAAAACGGCAGCTGAGCTCCTTTGTGTTTAAGTGTGTGTGTTAAATGCAAACTGTGTGTGTGTGTTTAAGTGTGTATGTGTGTGTTAAATGTAAACTGTGTGTGTGTCAATGTTACAGTACAGACTAGACTGTGACCACTGCTTCCCCCTGCTGGCCATTGGAGGACCATCAAGATGTTGGTATACAAAAAGAAACTTTGAATTTTTTAAATTAGAAACAATTGAATTAGTTTCATTTAATGAAGACAATTTTTCTTTGATGGTTCTTTGATTTAACACATTTACTAGTCATTAAGAGTAGTACTGAGACTGTGAAAACAGTTGTGTACTGTATGGCCTCTGTGGCTCTGTAAAGGTTGAGGACATGACCCAGATGATGTCATAGTGATGTCCTTTTCTCTATGCTGTGTTTCCACTGCAGATAGTACGCCCTCATTTTAGGCGGGATTCTCAGCTGATCGGCGAAACGACGGCGCATCATCATCTTCAACTGGACATTCGCTGAATCATTTAAAACGGAAACCAAACAGAGAAACGTCTGCACTTCGTCAGTCGTACGGTGTAGTTTTGTAAGCTGTCATTTTTTTTTTTAAATCTGTGTCGAGTGAATTATTGACAGCAGCTTGGCTATTTAAAAATCGCAGGTGCGTGCCGGTTTGTGCAGGATGTCCCCTGTCGCGCTAGTGACGATTCTCTTTGACCAATCAGTGGTTTTAACTCCAACTTCTAGTATCAGCTCAGCTCGCTTGGAACTTCGATCGATGTGGTACCAAGAATGGAGCGGTTCTATTGGTACTATACAAATTTTGCTAATGGAAACTGAACTGCTGAACTGAACTGCTTGGTGGAAACGTGCCATTAGCTCGGGTTTGGAGACCCCAAATTTTAACAGAAAGTATTACAAACTGAGGGAGATGGGTTGGAAAGATATGGGTCTTTACCGGGCATGCATGAAAGATGCTCTTGAGTTGCATTATGGAAAACCACAGCTTACGGAGCGTGCCCCATAGAGACAGAGTGCAATTAAGTCCCGCCCGCACAGGAGGAGAAAACAATTCAAAGTTTTTTAAGCTGCTGATCAAAAAAACTGAGCCTTTAAGAAGACAAAAATGAGGCATCAGCAGCAAGAATTGGAAAACTGTGGGGCCCTACACTCAGTACGGCGACGTGTGCACCAAGCATTTCGTCCAAATGTCAGTTTTAGGCTAACTATATTTCTGTAAGTTAAGCTAAAGCATTTACAGTGGATTGTGAATAAATCAGAAAGCGGATTTATTCAGGTAAACATAGTTTATGTTTGCAAGTGTCTTAGCTAACTGCAGTAGCTTGCTAACAGATAGCTAATATTACTTTGCCATCAGCTAGCTGTTCAATCATCTTCATCGTCAACCATCATCATTTTAGTTATCAACTGCACCCCTAGTAGACATAGGCTGCTAAAATAGTCCATTGATATGCTAAAAGCTGATGTTTTTTTACTAGCTACAGGTTTTGTTAGCATTTCAGCCTATGTTTCCATACTGTGGCTCCGATTGCTTTCCCCTCTGGTGGGTGCGGTTTTCAGAGTATTCTCTATACTAGAGACTACAAGTCAGGATATCTCAGCTTCTGCTCCCTTGATTTTGACCATTCTGTTTTTTAATCTGTCTCCCGGTTGCCCCTAAGTTATACAGATGTGTAATACTTAATTGCTGGAGCGCTCCTGTAACATTGGGGCCAACCTAAAGCTTTGACAGCTGAGCAGTGACAGGTTGTAATATATACATGTGACCAGAGGGGGTCAGTGTTGTTGTGCGTCTGACCTTCACGTCCTCCCACATCTCTCTGTCTTCAGTCAGGACCCGGGTGGTGTGGAGCGGAGTGGAGGGAACTACCATGGACTTCTGCAAACACACACACACACACACACACACACACACACATAAATGTACATATGAGCAAACAGATGTACAGACAAACAGGAAGCAGTACAGGAAGTAGACAACGTCTGTCTGTACTTGACCCACAGATACTCACATTAATCCAGGGATGGTTCATAAACTGAGTGATGGTCATTCTCTCGGTAGGGTCCGTCTTCAGCAGCAGATGGATCAAATCTTTGGCTGGAAGACCATAATTACATTATTAGTGGAAACACACACGCACATGCAGTTCTTGTGTCTTGTGAAGCTTGTCCTGTACTCAGGGACAGACTGGCCTACTTTCACAGGAAATAGGATTACTTGAGAGAGAGAAGAGTGAAAAAATAGAAAAACGTCAGCGTGTGCAGAGAGTCATGCCCCGTTGGTTAGGAGGAGGAGGACACCAGCCGGCTGTTGTCTCTTGAGTTAAGATGTCTCATAGAGGGGTCTAGACATGATAATCTGTCTTTAGAAGTAAAACTCCAGGAAAGCAGCAGGAAATACGGTCGGTGAGTGCGGTAGATGAACCGGAGTGACCCGCAGGGCATCAAACAGAAACCATAGTTTACCTAAACCATAGTTGAAAAATGATTTCTGTTTGAAGAGACTGCACTTAGGTAAGGACATGAGAAGCTTAAAGAAGTGATATAACACAAAGATGTAAACTGAAGCTAAGAGCAAAGTGCAGTGTTTCACCCACATGATGTGATATTTTAGACCAGCTGCATCTGATCATGTACTGATGTGTTCTACAGCATATGAGTAGGTCATCCTGCAAACCTGTACAGGCAGGTTGTTTTACGATTTCCTGTTTTTGTCAGGGGTGCTGCAAGCCTTACAATGAGACCACATGTTCACATGTCCAGTGGTAGAAGTGTTAAGATCCTTTACTACAGTAAAAGTACTAATACTCCAAAATACTCCACTACAAGTAAAAGTCCTGCATTCAAAACCTTACTTTACTGTGTAAATATTATCAGCAAAATGTACTAAAAGCATCAGAAGTAAAAGTAGTCATTCTGCAGTAAAATGTTCCCTCTCAGTATTTTACTATTATATCTGATGTTTCTGGATTAATATGACTGCTGCATTAATGTGTATGTTGCATTTTACTGCTGTAGATTTTTACGGTTGTGCTAATTTTAGTTTAGATAAATCGACAGCAATGCACATATAACAATGTATCTCTGAAAAGTCAATGAGCTCAGATAAACAGCCTGTTTTCAGCTTTGTGGCGATGAATTTTCCAGCTGATCTAAGAGGGTTTTAAATAGTTTATTTGGCTTAAGAAGTAGGAGAACTTTCTCAACACATAAAGGAACACTTCATCCTTCAGTTTGCCAGAAATATTCAAAATCATCAAATGTGGAGATACATGGTTTTCACTGAACAAGAACAGGAAACTGTAATCTGAAATGTAACTCAAGCTCTCAGATAAATAGTGGAGTAAAAAGTATATTTGTACTTGAGTAAAAGTACTTAGTGACATTCCACCACTCTGCACATGTCAGAGAGGGTGCTTTGACACCAGCGTTCATTTCGCTGTCCACAAGAAAAACGGCAGTTGAAAAAAGTTAAATTTCGTCATCTTTCTATTTCAGCTGGAAAACAACAAAACTGTCCGTTGCCACCATCATCTGGTAAAGAGCTGAATGAACACTAACATCTTTGACAGACAGACTCTGCATGGTCTCAGCAAGAAAAGTTTATTTTTTAACCTCTGACTCAGATGTATTGTGTTGAATACAACTGAACACAATGCATGTGTTGTCACTGACATACCTTTATGTTTGTGTTGTTAGATGGCTGCATGACAGAGTATAAAATAGGGATTTAATAGCATAGACTGTATATAAGAACCGGACGTTATCACCCATTGGTTTGTGAACTGCCGTTTTGAAGCCTTGAGTTCGGGATTTTGGCTGTCGCCATCTTGTTTTTTTGCAACCAGAAGTGACATGAGAGGGAGGAGTTAAGTACAACCGAACACTGAATAAGACATTTTTAGGCGACCAAAGTGTTACTAATTAACTTTCATGAACTGAAAACACACTGTGAAAGGGTTAAAGTTGTAAGACGAAAACACGGACAACTCCCAGACCGGACAACGCCGTGGTAGTGACCTGTCAATCACAAGGTAGCCACGCCCTAAAGCATCCCCTGCTTTATGATCTATTTGACTCTAAATGGGACCATAATTTACTGAATGAACATCATGCTGTGTTGAAGAAGACTTGAAACTAGCGATTGAGACCATAAACTCATGTTTACAATGTTTACTGAGGTAATAAATCAAGTGAGAAGTAGGCTCACTTTCTCATAGACTTCTGACTTCTTTTTGCAACCAGCTGGCCATTAGAAAAAATGCAGGTTTAAGGCACTTCAGCATTTGCTTCGTACCCGGAGGTTGCTATGGGACATTAAACTTTTAATAAATATGTAGTTGAATAAAGATATTTAATATTCCATAGATTGCAGGTTGTGTTCTGGAAAGTGTTTTTGAAAACCTACATTTTCAGGGCAGAAAATGGAGAGAAAAACAATAATTTTCCAATCATTTTCAAAAGGCTTCTCACCTTCCTGTGACACGTCCGACCACTCTGGGTTGGGGAATTCGTACTGGCCCATCCTGATCCTCCTCTTCATCCCCGGAGAAATAGCCTGGCCCGTGTTGGAGTAAAAAGGAGGGAAGCCACACAACCTACAGCGACAAACATGGTGAGACAGTAACTTTAAAACCTAATACGCTTTGTTTGAAGGTATCCATATACAGAACGCATCATACAAAAACATTTATTGTGACATCCACGCTGCCACCCACCCAACCAGTACTCACAGGATGTACATGATGACGCCCAGAGACCACATGTCACATGACTTGTCATATTTCTCCGGACCCAAAACCTCAGGAGCTTATCATCGGCAAAACACAAACACACAGAAATAGATAAACATTATAAATATAGAGATCAGTGGTATAAATATTGTAAATTGTTTTTCCTATAAATCTTTCAAACCCCTTTGAACTTGAACTCCCTCAAACAGTTTACCGGACATAAAGCGACTTACCCACATAGTACGGTGTATAACAGGGCGTCTGTAGAGGGTTGTGTAACGTCGTCTCCTTTGCAAAGCCAAAGTCTGTTAATTTGAGAATCCCGTTTTTTTCTTTAATGGTGTACAGCAGGTTCTCTGGCTGGTAAGAAGGCAGAAGAAGAAGAGAAAAATATGACAAAATGTCCTATAATGACCCAGAACAGAACATATTCTTCATGATCTTGATCTTTCCGCACCTTGATGTCTCTGTGGGCGATGTTGATGCTGTGGAGATAGTCGATGGCCGTGCCGATGTCCCTCATGATCTCAGAAGCCTCTGGGAGGAAAAGAGGAAAACACACTCTCTCAAACCAGAAGCTATTCCAGTATCACACAAGAAAAGATTCAGATAAAACAGATTATGTAAAAAGAAAGGAACAAATGTTTATATAATTTTATATTCTGTTCTTTCCCTGTCTAATGTTATTTAAATAATGAATCTTTCTTTCTCTCTCACATTGTGTGATGTGTTTATAAGACAGTCCATCAGTCCTCACCTTTCTCAGTGAAGGCCTGGTCTCCTCTGGCCTGGATTCGGCTGAACAGCTCTCCTCCCTCCATACTAAAGACACACACAAACACAATTTACAAAGTTATTTATATATATTTATAAAATTAATAGCATTTTCTGAGTATTTCTAAAAGCTTTTGTGATCACTGTGCGGATTAGTGTTTCCTTATTTTGATATTTTCACCTTCTGTAGAAAAAACAATGTGATTTCTACTCATGCCATGCATCGCAGTGAAGACACTGGGAAACAATAGTGTGATTAGTAATGAATCATTCCATAAAACGAATAAATAAATGTGGTTTTTTAGACATCAACAGGTGAACTCCACAGAATGACATGTTACTGTCCATAGTAAAATGCAAATAACAACAATAAATCATTACCACAATAAGTTTTGATAAAAATATATATTTCCTACATCTACACAGTTTTACACTTTGAGCCACCGGGTAGATTTTTGCAAAGAGAAGTGAAATTGAAATTCTAAAAATATTGAGTGAGTCTTCTTCAGCAAAACCGAGAAGAGCTCTGGATGGAAAGACGGGAAGGGAACCTGCGGTTTTTATGTGAAATTATACTGTATTTCATTATTTTAACAGTAATGTGGCAGTCATATTTGTTTCCTCTGTGGTCTCATTCATTTCTCTTTTTTTGTAATGATTTTTAAATTGGCCAAAAAATACAGGCAGAGCGCAGTTGTTCTGTTTTTAACATTTTCAGCAATACTGATTGAAGCAAAATACACAACAAAGTAGGAGGAAAGAAAACAGAAAAACAGTAATGTACAAGTAGAAATGTACAATGCACCCTCCTTTAAAATAACAGTGACAGAACAAACAAACAACCACCAACCCCCATCTATAATGCATAAGTTTGAAAGTATGTTAAGATTTAAAATAAAATTACAGATGAAAGTAAAACAGTAACTGAGTATCAGCCATCAAATCTGAGTCGAGGTATGAAAGCTCCTCAAATCTTCTCAAACATTGTCGGCCTCTTTCTTACATTGTAGAGGATCTTCTCTGGAGTACAGTAGTTAATTCATTGATCCAGTGTCTTTGAGAGGGAGGGAGGTCAGATTTTAGTTTACTAAAATGCACTTTTCCCAGCTGTACTGGCAAGTAAAATAAGTACTTAAAGTGGCAGTAGGCAGTGTATTTTGGGCATCATTGGGCAAAAATTCCATAATAACCTTTCAGCATATTGTAATTCAAGTGTTCTGAGAGATAACTAGACTTCTGGACCTCATCATGGCTCTGTTTTCAGGCTTTAAAAAATCATATTTCACAATGGCGGCGGCGTCACAAACTTTCTAATTTTACAGCTAAACCGTGCACTACAAGATGATTCTGAAAAGATTTGAGGCAAGAAATAGGCATTAACGTAACATAATATTGATTCATATTTCATCAGCGCGGCCTAGTTTGACCGTTTGGTCGGAGTTCGCGAGTGATTGACAGCCGGCTCTCATAGACGGCAGCTGGACAGCAGACCTCAGATCAGCTCTGACTACTTGTTTTCCTCCGGTCTGTGAAATCTTGCAGATGCCGTTAGGAGCACTGGAGGACACAGAGGCACATGATTTTTTTCAGGTTACCTGTTTCATGTACCACTGTCACGATATAGTGACCGTTTTATAAAAATAACTTTTTTTTAATCATATTTGCTCCAATCTGGCCTACTTCAGCTTTAAAGCTTTCAGGTTATGCAAAGAGAAGTGAAATTGAAATTCTAAAAATAGTGAGTGAGTCTTCTTCAGCAAAACCGAGAGGAAAACTGGATCGAAAGACGGAAGACGGGAAAATAATCTGCAGTGTTTATGTGAAATGATACTGCATTTCATTATTTTAATAGTAATATTGCTAATATATATTAATAACTATATTTTTTTTATTGGTGAAAATACAGGCAGAGAAATATTGTTCTGCAAAATACACACAACAAAATAGGAAAAAAAGGAAAAACAGTAATGTACAAGAAGAAATTTACAATGCACCATACTTTAAAATAACAGGCGGCAAAAACAAACAACCACCCACCCCCATCTATAACGTATAGGTTTGAAAGTATGTTAAGATTTAAAATAACATTAGTTCCATAGGAAAGTAAAACAGTAACTGAGTATCAGCTATCACATCTGAGTCGAGGTATGAAGGCCAAATCTTCCTAAACATTACAGTACAGTACGATGTCAATTCATTGATCCAGAGTCTTTGTGAGGTCAGATTTCCAGTTTACTAACACGCAATTTTTTACCTGCTGTAAAGTAAAATGAAGTACTTAATAGAGTTATTCAATTTCAATAGGTTCAGGTCTCCTATGATCCACATTTAGGATCCTGTGAAATAGTCTTTTCTATAATTTCTGAGGTAGTTTTAGTAATATATTTCCAAAACTCTGCAATCATTGATTCATTTTTGTTTTTTTATAACAAAATAATGTGACAATAATACACTGTATAAGGATATGATAGCGGATGCATGTTGATCACATTTCCTACCCTGTGACCTAATTCCTTAAAATTTCAGACTCTCACCAACAAAACAAAAACAGTTTCAGAATCACAACCGCACCTCAGACTAAAACTCTCCCCTCCTGTCCTCAGAAAAATGTGTTTGTGCTCATTGTGACGTGGATGCGAGCTACTGTGCGTTAAGTAAGAGCGGACTTTTTGTGGTTCATAAACTCACAGATGATCTGATAGCTGAGAAAGAGATGTGTGTGTTTGATTGTGGTGGGCTCTACTCTCGTCCTCCTCTGACCCTCACTCATACAGGAAGCAGTGAGAGATAACTGAGAGCACACACACACAAGGTCACTACATACAGTACAACACAAACACTTGCTGTGTCAATAAATGTGATGATGAGAACCAGTTAGTCACTGTTTAAAATCCCTTTGAACAGAGTCATTCCTCTGTTTTCACCCTCTGTGGTTTCTCTCTTTTTCTCTGAAATTTTACTCAGTTTGTTTTCCATTTACAAGTGGAAGGCAATAAAAAGTGCAAAGTTTAACTACATGTATACACGTCAAAGCTCACACCCACAGTGTTTCAGCCCCGTCACTGAAGTCTCTCGGGTATTATTATGGACAGTTTGTCGTGACATGTGAAGCCCAGATAGAATTCTGTATCTCACCATCAGGGCTGATGTCTTCACTTTGTGTCAGGGTGTCAGATCTCATGACTGACCTTTAACGTGCCCTCAGCGGCACAAAGTTTATGCTTAAGGCTCTATTTTGAGTGAAAACACATGAGCTCATTAGATATATTGGAAAAATGTATTTCCTACATAATTTTCAGGAGAATTGCTTTAGTTGAGTACTGTATTATTTTGTTGAGACACAAACCTCTTGTGGATAACATGTCAGGTTTATACTGAAGCAACAGTTTTAGCTTTAACCTTTTCCACTCCACTCCTCTTTTTCATCGACCTGTTTTTGTCTATTTTTAGGGGGCACAGGTTTTTTAGAGGGAGATAGCAGGTCAACTGTAGATGTCACATACCGGTACGTATAAGCAGTGTACATTATCTGAAAGCTGGGAACCTGAAGATTAATTTGAGATGCAGCTCAGCACTGTGTGTCAAGTTGTTCTAGTCATGACTCAGAAATAAAAAATAATTGATGAATTAATGAATAAATTAAAATAAATTGTGAAAGTACAGAGTTTAGTTTTGGGTTGATACCATTTGTTATACAGATGGCCTCTGAAAAAGGTTAAGTCGGTAAATGTTAATTATGATCAGAGCTGAAACGATTAATCGATTAACCGACTATTAAATCAACCATCAACTATTTTGATAATCGATTAATCGTTTTGAGTAATTTTTTAAGCAAAAAAAAAAAAAGTCAAAATTCTCTGATTCCAGCTTGTTAAATATGAATATTTTCTGGTTTCTTTACTCCTCTTTGACAGTAAACTGAATATCTTTGAGTTGTGGATAAAACAAGACATTTGAGGACGTCATCTTGGACTTTGGGAACACTGATCGACATTTTTCACCATTTTCTGACATTTTACAGGCCAAACAACTAATCGATTAATAGAGAAAATAATCAACAATGAAAATAATTGTTAGTTGAAGCCCTAATTATGATACCTGTGTGATTCAAGCATCATACAAAGTGTGTTGACTTGTGGAGATGGCAGTAATAAGTGGTGTGTCACACGTCTGTATTCACTGCAGAACTTGTGTTCTTTATTTATCACAAAGAAAATGCAAATATTCCAGTGGAAACTTGGGGAATCTGAGCTGTAACTTCCCATTTTCTGGTCCACATTTGTTTAAAAGAGGCTTGCTACATAAATCATCATTATCCTCCTTTTTAAGATCTGCGCTCTGCAGAGTGAGTAAGGGCTGCACAATCTATTATTTATTTCATCGTAATCGCGATGTCAACTTGCACAATAAACACACCGCGGAAGACTGCTTAATTGCACTCAGGGCTTTTTTGAGTAAGTTGAAAGAGAGTATCAGGAGAAAACTGCACTTTAAAATGTAAATATCATTCTTTTTTTTTATTGGTGCCTTTTGTGTTCAGCAGCAGCAGACGTTACGCATACGTTATTGCATATTTTCCTCATATTGTACAGCCCTGGAACAAGTCACGCAGAGCTGTGACTTATGGGAAATTGTAGCTCTGTTGCCAGTTTTGAGCCGGATATTAAAATAGCAGGACTCATCGCTGTCCAATGAAAATAATTTAACTAATCACATAAAAGCACCACTTTAAATCTTGTGTTTACCAGAGATGTGCTCATAAGTTTCTTGGAAGTTATTCAGCATGAAAAAGCATAAAAGAAATTACTAATCGACTGAAGAAATCTTAGTTGACTAAGATGACTGATATCTGATAAGTTAACAATGAAATACATGGTTGTTAAGGAAAGTATTCAGGGTGTGTAAAGTGAATGTGGTGAAATGTGACTCCTACCACTCCATGATGATGAGCAGGCACTTCTTTCCATGATGCATGTTCTCATACAGGCTGAGGATGCGAACGATATACGGCCCTCCTGACACTTGCCAGTGGAGCTCCACCTCTCGTCTGGCTTTGGGGCTGTCGTAGAGAATCTGGGAGACAGAGACAGAGAGAGATGTGATATGATGAATATTTAATTTTCAGTGTATGACAGGACTAAATTCCACGCTGGTTTAATATTGTTGTTGATCGAATTTCAGTGAAACCATGTCACATTTATACAATCGTGTTATAGTTCTACAAATTTCTGTCGTCCAAATTAATGTTTCAGAGCAAACTGTAACAACTAACAAAATTAATTACTTAAGTTTTTGCTTTACATATATGAAGCTTTTGGTCTCATAGAATGAACAATGGGAACATATGAGTTTGCGCATCGATTAGTGGATCAACAGAAAATTAATCTGCAACTATTTTGATAATCGATTAATCGTTTGAGTCATTTACCTGGCAAACATTCCCTGGTTCCAACATCTCAACTGTGAAGATTTGCAGCTTCTCTCTGTTTTGTATAATTGCAAATTCAATATCTTTGAGTTTTGGACTGTTGGTTGGACAAAACAAAACATTTGAAGATGTCACTTTAGGCTTTAGGAAAATGAGATGATATTTTAAAATATTTTTAGAGTATAAACGATTAATGGATTAATCGAGAAAATAATAGATTAACCGATAATGAAAATAATCGATAACTGCAGCACTAATGTTGATATCAGAAAGAATCCTTATTAATGTCGTAGTGACAATATCAACCATATCACCTATAGACCTATTACAGCATCATGTCAGATATTATACTCATTTGGTCAACAAACGTTTTTACCTATACCATCAATGTAGTCTTACATTAGGGGTGAGAAACACCAGAGGTCCTACGATACGATATTATCATGATACCTAAGTCACGATATGATCTTATTGCAATTTGAAACATTTTGTGATAAGTTGAGTATTGTGATAAGATATACTGCAATTTATTACCTTTTTTTTTAACTTCTTCATCTATTTTATCTAATGAAATACAGTTTTCACTCTGTTCATCTCAGTTTTCATTCACATATATCTTGAGGTCAGAGGTCAAGGAAGGGACCCTTTTGGAAATGGACATGCCAATTTTTCCTAGCCAAAATGTAGCCCATTTTTGGAGTGTTTTTTAGCGTTCTTCCTGACCAGCTAAGATGACTAGTGAATTGTTAAGAGGTTAATAGTTTATATAATAAAAGATTGATACTTGACGTCCGTGTATCGATACAATATTGCTACGCAAAATATTGTATCGATACTATGCTGTATCGATTTTGTTTTAGTTGGTTAACAGTGACCCTTCATAGAGTAAGAGAAAGAAAAAAATAAAAGCTTATAATAATAAAACCATTGACGCAATTATTGACCGTCTTCACTGATCCACTATGTGTAAGCTGAGGACAAACACATATAGTCCTTAAGGCAGCCTGGTCACATGACAGGATATGTGTTTGAGATACACACGCACACGCACACGCACACACGCACACACACACACACACACACACACACACACACACACACACACACACACACACACACACACACACACACAGCAGGTGGCGGACCTTGACATAGCACACATCTTCAGTCAGGGTGTATTTTTGGACGTGACAGGGATGGAGTGATCTCTTGCTGTTCACCAGGCCTGAGCCTGGAGTACACAACACACTGACTCACTGACGTATGACACACACTCACACACACCAAACCCATGTTCTCTAAAAGGTGGTGACTTTAAAAAAACTTTTGAAAAAATTTCACTTTTCTTGGAGACTCCAAATGTCAGAGCAGCTCACAACATTGTGTTTCAGCTCGCCAGTGTCAAAGAGGAAGTGAGCTGCTGAGTGTTTCGGAGGAGCAGGGTGTCGAAAGTAGAAGTTGAGGGTTTCCGGTGACTTATTTGTCTGATCTACTACTACATGTGTCCTATTTTGTAAAGCAAAGGAGCAGGCAGGTTTGTTTCTGCTGTGTCATTTACAGCTTTATGACTTTAATCAGATCAGACAGCATGTGCACTGCTTTCCTTAATTTCCTGCAGTGAACCAGAATTGGCTACAATAGCACTGTGTTGGATTAAATACACATATAAAACATTAAGGGGGAGACAATTAAGAGCATGAGACACACATAGTTAATCTTCTGATGGACTCTTTTGTTATGTGAGGCGATATCATGGAGACTAAACACACGCTTGTCCCTGATCCTGCTGTAAACCAATCAACCACATCCTCACGCTCCTCTAAACCAATCACATCTCTGTCCATAGAGACACACGGAGACACACACACCTTGACCTGATAATACCCACTGAGTTTAACAACACACTACTGAAGCTACACACACACACACACACACACTCATATGACTCCAACATGTTTACACTCTATTTAATATTAGTGGCTTAGAGAGCGCTGGTCCGTCTGTCTTGATAAAAAGGTGGTTTATGTTTACAGCTTCTACCAATAAAGCGCTGCTCATAAAGTCTACAGTAAAGTGGTTTAGGAGGTGGCACACAGTTCCTCAATGAGATGATAATGATTGTCTATGCCTGCTTTGTGCAGCGATAACAGTATAGCATGAGGGGATACTAATGCTATAGGCCTACTACTCCACTACATTTAGTTTACGACTAAAATTATGGCAGTTAATTAATACTAACTGCCCCCGGTGACAATAGTCACACAGCAGCTATTAGGCTATTTAAATATTTACAACCAGTTATAGTAGTAGTAAAATAAAGAGCGTACATGCAAGGAGTAGGTTGTGGTGGATGAATAGGCTTTTTTTCCCACACTCCTGCTGAGGCTGGAGGCCGGGGTGAAAGTCCTGCAAGAAGCCTATTTTTCAATTTATTATTAAATGAATTATTATTTCCAGTTTTCAGTCGCAGTTTGGTAAGGTTTACGCACCAAAACTACATGGTTAGATTTAGGAAAAATACACAAGCAGTACATATAGGGCCTACACATACAGTATCTAATGTGCGCCCGAGTCGGGTGAAAATAGTATTGTTGGCTACTGACATCTGGGTGCTAATAGCATCTTCCTTAAAAATATCCTAATATATATCATTGCTGCTTTTAGTTTTTAACAAGTCTACAGTCATGCTAGTGGCTTTGTGAGGCTGTGGTGTAGTGGTGCTTTGAGCTGAATGCTAACTCTAACAAGGCCACAAGCTCAATCTTAATTTAGCATGCTAACATTTGCTAATTAGCACTCAACACAAAGTGCAGCTGAGGCTGACGGGAATGCCATTTTATTTTTGCAGGTATTAAGTCGTAAACCAGAGTATTGGAAAAATTGGACCTGAGTTTTTGCAATTCACTCTGAGGTGAACATGAATGTCAGCCTCATGGCGCAAGAGGAAAAGTCAGGGGATAAAAATCAGTAGGATTCATCCTCTAGGCATCGTGGATGTCTATGCTAAATTTCATGGCAATACGTCCAATTCTTGTTGAGATATTTCAGTCTGGACCAAAGTGATGGACAGACCAACATTGCCATTGGAGCCACTCTGGAGTCAACCAGAGGTGGGAACAAGTCATTGTTTTGCAAGTCTCAAGTAAGACTCAAGTCTTCGCACTCAAGTCCCAAATCCTAAACTTTGAATTTTGGGTCCTAAACAAGAATTAATGCGCTCTTCACTAAATGTAATGGCATTTTAACGGCAGATAATATATCAAATTTACAAAAATCATGTATGCCTTTTAACAAGTTTAAACAAGTTTGTTAAAACAAAACGACAGAACTTGATCATAAAAAAAGATCGGGGGAATTAAGTGTCGACTTACTGGGAATAAATAGCGTTAACGTTAGTTGATTTAGGAAATTAATTGATTTGTGGCACACTTTTTAAATAACATCTTTTAATTTTTGGGCTTGGGGGAAGGTATGACGTATTTTCAAGTCAAAAGGCTCAAGTCCAAGTAAAGTCATGAGTCATTGGTGTTAAAGTACATGTCAAGTTGCAAGTCATTTATAATTTGGTCAAGTCAAGTCTGAAGTCATCAAATTTGTGACTCAAGTCTGACTAGAGTCCAAGTCATGTAACTCGAGTTTACACACCTCTGCTTTCAACTCAGGTAATAGTTTTCCTTGACATCAGAGGTAAACTGCAGTTTACATAAAACATTGTGAAATCCCCAGTGATGTCCCCACTAGGCAATAAAAACACACAGATCTGATACATCCATTTGCAACCCAGCAAAGACCCATACTGTTGACCTGTTTATATTTATGATCCATACTGTCGGCTGACCTGATTTTCTTTTTGACACTATATACAGTATATTGTGTATATTTTGGATTTGCACCTAATTATTTTCGATTTTTATATTTTTATATTTGCACTTTGTATTGCAACTGCTGCACAGCCAGTTCCATCTTATCTTATCTTAAGTTCCTCTGTGTTGTATAAACTGAACAGACGGCAATGATCAAGTGATCGACACTTCCAGCTGTTTTGAATACTACAAAGATCGTCAATTAGAAAAACTGTTGCATTCATTCAAGACAACCTCATGGTGCTTCAGTACGGCAGCATGTTTCCTCCAAAGCAGATAATGAGCTTAAATTGCACACAACGAGTTTACAAAGAGTCAATGGAGACTACTAAGCCAAAACCACTGAGACTGATTAACTTGTTCAACAGCACCGGTTGCCTGCAGCGAGCCTGCTTAAGATCTGATCGCAGTTTTAACACACAGGTTCTCTTCCATGCAGCGTCTGACCAAACCACTGAGAATATACATTATATGACAGTTTGGTCTCTGTGGGTCCGAGAGGAAACCCAGATGTGCCAACATCATGCCAAAGGCCTGACCACAGAGGTTGACACCCACAAACTATGAATGGAAGCCTGTACATGGATCTGTAGCTTGTACAGCTTTCCGTGCGCTAAGCTGGAAGGCACTTCGGGAGCTAAAATGGAACAATCACGTGCTTCCAGTGGTATTAACAGTTAATGGGGGGGTGCTCAAGAGGACTGCTCTCCCAGGTCCCTCTCCTCCCAGGAGTCAGACAAATCCAAGTTAAAAGAACCCTGATGACTGTAACTGAATTACATTAACAGGATGGCTCCCCTCCAGCTCTGCTGCAAAGTGGATTAAACCTATACCCATCCATTACGCTCAGCGCTCAGAGCAACACTTAATTAAAAAGCCAGTGAGCTGGTCAACTCTCCTCAGCCCCCCACCCCCACCCCTCCTCCACATCAAACACTCTCTTTGCTCTCTATTTGCCTTGAGATTAAAGAAATACATGCAGGGAAAGTCGTAAATTAGCTTGAATGGCAATAAAGTGGAATAAAAACTCCATCAGCAACACTCTGTCACTTCATCCAATACAATCCAGTTCACAAGCAAACCAACAGACACCAGTCTGCTATAGAGGAGGCATATTGTGATTTCATGAGTGTTTTCTTTTGTTATCTCTCTCAAACCTTTTAACAGAGTCTTCAGAGAGCAAAGGGGATTCAGACGCTGACAGTGGTGATTTCTCAAAGCTGGGGTCACCCTGACCTGCTGTTAGTTATATCTGGTGAAAGCTGAAGTCTTACGAGTAGCAGGTGATGCTGTCATGGATGCAGTCAGCAGTTACATGACTACACAGAAAAACATTTTAACAGATTAACACACCTTCTCTCTGTTTTCCAACCTGGACCCTATTTTCCCATGTTTTTGTATCTAAGCATAGACTGTATATAAGAAGTGGACGTAGTCACCGTGACGTCACCCATTGGTTTGTGGACTGCCGTTTTGAAGCCCAGTGTTCGGCATTTTGGCCGTCGCAATCTTTGTCTTTTGCAACCAGAAGTGAGTTAAGTACAAACGAACGTTGAATAAGACATTTTTAGGCAACCAAAAAGGTTATAATTAACTTTCATGAACTGAAACCACGCTGTGAAAGGGTTAAAGACGAAAACACGGACCACTCCCAGACCGGACAACGCTGTGGTAGCGACCTGTCAATCACAAGGTAGCCACGCCCTAAAGCATGCCCTGCTTTATGGTCTATTTGACTCTAAATGGGACCATAATTTACTAAATTAACATCATGCCGTTTTGAAGAAGACTTGAAACTAGCGATTGAGACCATAAACTCATGTTTACAATGTTTACTGAGGTAATAGATCAAGTGAGAAGTAGGCTCATTTTCTCAGACTTCTATACAATCAGACTTCTTTTTGCAACCAGAGGAGTCGCCCCTGCTGGCTATGAGAAAGAATACAGGTTTAAGGCACTTCCGCATTGGTTTCAGTTTTCAAAAGCGGACTTACCCACTGTGTCTAACTGACTTAAAGCGATAACAATTTCTGAAGTTGGTCCAGTATTGAGGGAGAACGCTGTACACGGCAGCTGCACACATGCTGCAATATGGTGCTTTTGGTAACATAAGAAAACATTTTATTTCTCTGCTTGTCAGTAGTTAAAACAAGCACTTTTAGCGAACGTAACATTACATTGACTTGCCCTCGCTGCTCGTTTTGCGGCTGCCGGTTACAGCGTTCTCCCTCAATACTGGACCAGTTTCAGAAATTGTTGTCCCTATTAGTCACTTAGACACAAAAACATGGGGAAAATAGGGTCCAGATTGAAAAATACCGAAGTTACCCTTTAATAGCCAACAAAAAGTTTTGTTAACACTTCATTTTACAGGTCCGCAAATTTCATGGTAATTAGGTGATAATTAGCAAGTAACCTATTTGAAATTTCTTTGGAATTACTGCCAAATAACCCCAATATTTACCTCAAAATGCGTCTAAAATTACTTTATTATAAACATTATTTCATAATTATATTTCGCTATTTCCCAATAGCTGGTGATTTATTTAATACATTTCCCAGGAAAAGAATACAAAGTTAATAGATATGCGTTATTTCCATGTCTGCTGGTTAAAATAGATAATAATTAGCAAATAACTTCTTTGAAATTTTCTTAAAAACTCCCTGAATCATTACATTAGCTACCAGTTTGTGTAGACAATAAGTCACATAATGGTGAGATTTGTGCCTGATCAGAAGTGTCTTCTATTAGTTCTGGTTTTCCATCTCCGATGAAGAGCAGCCGCTTCTCAAGCCTAAGGCCCTATTTTAACCATTATATGCTATTTTAGCATATAATTATTAAATAGTGTTTATAATAAAATACTTTTAGATACATTTTGAGGTAAACATTGGTAGTAGGTAATTTGGCAGTAATTCCAAAGAAATTTCAAATAGGTTACTCGCTAATTATCACCTAATTACCATGAAATTTGCGGACCTGTAAAATGAAGTGTTACCAAAGTTTCTATTACCATGTAAACAGCTCAGTGTTTTCAATTCAGATTCAATTCAGCAAGAAGCCTGAAGATTTTTTGGCAACATATATACTTTCATTATTCTCTCTGCTGTCATTTCTAAACCGTAATTGTGTTCTTCTCCCTCTCAGTCTGACATGATGCTATCAAGCATCCTATCCCTCTGGGCCTTTCGGCTTTTGTTTTTGAGTTCTTATTTTCTGCTGCAGTTCACTCTCCTTCTCCGCCTCTGTTTCTCTTTCTATCCCAGAGTCTACTGTGGGTCCACCATACAGCTCTACTTGTGCCACTGCTGCTGCTGTCTGGTTTGGCAGCTCAGATTCAGATGGATTACTGTAAGCCAGTAAATCTCTCCGTGTCTGTGCCCCAGCAGCAGTGGTGACAGCCTGACGACCTGTACTTGTGTGCCTCTACCCATGTATGAAGTTTCCACTGCTCCAAGGTGTCACTGTCAAAAATCCACGTGTCTCTATGAAGCAGCGTAACATGTCATAGCACATGGCTGGGTGACCGTTCGCCCCTTAACGTACATCTGATCCAGTGACTATCCCACTAAACACCAGCTCCATGATCACATTCAGCCTGTCCACGTGTAGAGCATGTGAGCTCAGTGGGCAACATGTTACAGTATGTCAAACCCAATGTGAACAGCGGGTACACGTACATTCAAAATGGTCAGTGTACTGTGACTGGAGAACAAAGATGGGTTTTGTTCGTCTCTATTAAAAGCTTCAGAGTTAGTCTGTGTAGTGTCCTCTATGTCTGCGACAGACATCTGACCTCAATAAAGGTCAAAGGTTTTGAATCTTGGCTACAGACTAAATAGTGAACCCACTTTCCAACCCTGAGATCGTAAACACACAGACCAAACTAGTATGTTTCCATCAAGATGTATCAAGATGGCACTAATAACATAGTAAATAAAAAACAATTACATTTCCACACACACTATTAACACTTCATCCTTGTAAACAACTTTAAATGTATATATATAGGATCAATTCAAGTAGGGCTGTGCAACATGGCCAAAATCTTTTATCACAATATAGGTTATTTCATATCTCGATAAAGATATATATCATGATATAGCATGTTTTCTCGTAGTTCAATAAATAAATAGTCTATATGAAATAACCACATGGTAAAGCCTATTTTTTTGTGAATTAAATAATTGACAAAAGAAAAGTATTTTCTCATTTAAATAAGAACTTAAATTCAAAACGAACAGAATAGTGCATGCACACAAGTACAGAGTAATCAGATTAAGACAATACTTTGATTTAACTGAGTTTGATCAGAATTTCTGAGAAATCTGAGTTAGTTTGTCCTTATTATCAATTTAGACGACATATTTGTGTGTCACGATATCTCGATATATGATTTCATCACGATACGATTCCATTGAAAGACAATAAATTATGATATTGAATTATCGCCCATCCCTAAATTCATGGTCTGAATCTGCCTGTTATTCCAAACTGACTGACAGTGACTAAAACTACTTCCACACACTGTCAAAAATAGCAACTTTATGTTTGTAAACACACAAGTAAAACTATTTTTTCTAGGCCTGTCCCGTCTTAGTCCATTAGTCGACTAATCGGTTGTTTTATTCTTAGTCGACGAAGATTTCTTAAGTCATTTTTTTTAATGTTTTTTTCATGCTGAATGACTTATTTCTAAGAAACGTATGAGCACATTTCAAACACTAGATTTAAAGTGGTGCTTTTGTGTGATTCTTTGTAGAAAAACTGTCAATTAAATCAACTAATTGATTAGTCGACAAAATAATGTGTGCGTCTTAGTCGACTTAGAAATTTGTTTGGTCTTGGGACAGCTTTAATTATTTCTAGTATGATCATTTGGAAAACAAACAAAAAGTCTTCAATTAAACTGTAAGGGAATATATTTAACTTCTATGGTTACAAATGCTGACTGGACTATAAGTGAAGTTTACTCATCAGGTGTGTAAAGTGAGCTGAAGGGGGTCCATCTATCCTCTACCTGTTTATAACATACACAGAGAGTGTCAGGTGACTTCAGTATCTTCAGTGTGCACTTCTCTCCTGTCTTCTTGCGGAAGCACTGAAGAACTTTTCCATTGATGCCTAAGCCCAGAACCTGACTGGAGATCTTATAATCGTCCGTCACTGCAAATATGCTGCTTTATGTAAATGTATGTATATATTATTATTGGAAATTAATTAACAACACAAAACAATGACACATATTGTCCAGAAACCCTCACAGGTACTGCATTTAGCATACAAAAATATGCTTGAATCATAACATGGCAAACTGCAGCCCAACAGGCAACAACAGCTGTCAGTGTGTCAGTGTGCTGACTTGACTATGACTTGCCCCAAACTGCATGTGATTATCATAAAGTGGGCATGTCTGTAAAGGGGAGACTCGTGGGTACCCATAGAACCCATTTTCATTCACATATCCTGAGGTCAGAGGTCAAGGGACCCCTTTGAAAATGGTCATGACAGTTTTTCATCGCCAAAATTTAGGGCAAGTGTGGAGCGTTCCTGACAAGCTAGTATGACATGGTTGGATTCTTTAGGTTTACATGAGGTGTGTAAAGTGAGCTGAAGGGGGTACATCTATCCTCTACCTGTTTATAACATACACACACACACACACACACACACACACACACACACAGAGAGAGAGTGTCAGGTGACTTCAGTACCTTCAGTGCGCACTTCTCTCCTGTCTTCTTGCTGAAGCACTGAAGAACTTTTCCATTGATGCCTAAGCCCAGAACCTGACTGGAGATCTTGTAATCGTCCGTCACTGCGTTGCGTTTTATCTCCACTTTGGGGTAATCGGGCAAGGCGAAGTGTGTAGGCTGGCTGTCCTGTCCGTCGGCTGCAGCAGGAGGAGCTGGAGGAGCGGGCTGCTGATCCGGCTTGTTCTCCTGCTTGTTGTCCGCCGGAGAGTCCGGCTCTGCCTCAGCCATTGGCGCTTGCACTGGCTGCTCCTTCCCGTTTCCATTTTGTAGCATGTTCACGCCGGCCTGTTGTCACCAAAGTAATGCTGTCCTCTGGTAATTGCGTAAAAAGAAAGCTGAGAGGAATCTTTACGCACCGGTGCTGCTGGCGCGTCTGGTTGTCCCGGGCACAGCAGCGCCTCTGTGGACTCCACACACTAACTCTGCTGTATCTACAATACAACCACAGCTTATAAAACAAATTAAACACAATAACTATTTTTCCTCACTGAGCTTAAATCCCGCCTTTTTTTTTTAAAGAACTATTATTCTGTCAACCGGTCAAAGCTGTCTCTTCAGAGAAATCCAAATATTTCAGATCATCTGAATGTCACAAAAAATAAAGAAAATCCAGTTAGAGAAGTCTTCAACAGACAGCAATTTGAGGATATTAAGTTGATTCTGCTGATCTCAGCTTCCCGTTGATCTGGAGTCCTTTGGTTGTGTTCACATGGCCAAGAAGTCCCTGTCACTGTTTGTTTAAGCACCACCCTCCTACAGTTTAGTCATATTCTCAACTGGTCCTGTGTGGAAGTCTTAAAGGAGCAGGACGTCTATTCAGCTCAGTTTTCAGTGGACACTGTGGAGAACAGGAGAGAGCTGAGAGGAGATTAGAGTTAAACTTACTCATAGATGTCCTGAAAAGTTACTGTATAGTATGTAGAAAACCACTCAAAGTGTGGTCTGTGCCACTCTGCCAGGGGGTCTGGGAAAAGTTTTCAGATTCATTGATTTAAATCATCATGATATGATTTTTTTTTTTCTTTCACAAAAGGCTTCATAGTCCAACGAATAAAATTATAATTTTTAAATCAACGGTAAAATAGTTCATAGATTAAGTTCTAATGTAACAAATCTATAACTCTTAGTATTTGCAAATATGTTCAATACATGTCTAATATCTTTCTAATACATTTCTCTTGTGCTCTCTCTAGGGCTGTCAGTGGATTCAAATATTTAATCGTGATTAATCGCAGTATTGTCCATAGTTAATTGTGATAAATCGCAAATTTTGTATCTGTTTAAAATGCACCTTAAAGGGAGATTTGTCAAGTATTTAATACTCTTATCAACATGGGAGTGGGCAAATATGCTTGCTTATGCAAATGTATGTATATATGTATAATTGTAAATAAATTAACAACACAAAACAATGACAAATATTGTCCAGAAACCCTCACAGGTACTGCATTTAGCATAAAAAAATATGCTTGAATCATAACATGGCAAACTGAAGCCCAAAAGGCAACAACAGCTGTCAGTGTGTCAGTGTGTTGACTTGACTATGACTTGCCTGAAACTGCATGTGATTATCATAAAGTGGGCATGTCTGTAAAGGGGAGACTCGTGGGTACCCATAGAACCCATTTTTATTCGCATATCCTGAGGTCAGAGTTCAAGGGACCCCTTTGAAAATGGTCATGACAGTTTTTTCATTGCCAAAATTGAGTGCAAGTGTGGAGCGTTCCTGACAAGCTAGTATGACATGGTTGGATTCTTTAGGTTTACTAGTTTCATATGACGATGCATTAAAACGCAGCTTTAAAACTGAGCCTGTTACAACTTAAAAATTGCAAGTTGCGGTAAAGAGTTTTTATTCGCGTCAACTTTGACAGCCTAGTTCTTTCACATAACTAAAACTATAGAAGTGTAAAAAAGAAGCTACGTCAAATTATTCCAAGGGACATACATGAGGGGTTCCCTGGTATGTTCTCTATCTTGTAATAAGCGGTCCTTGGCTGAAAAAAGATTGAGAACCTCTGCTCTAACCAAGCCGTTCTATCAAAGTTAATAATCGTAGATAACATTACACTAATATGGCATTGTGAAAAACAGTTTATTTACACAGAGTTTCAGTGAGCTCATTTTTAGTGACAAAATGTCTGTGTTTGATTTGATTCCGTCTCAGCGACCACAACTGCAATCATCACCGTTGTAGGCTGTTAAACAAAGATATAGTAAAGACAAGTGTATGAAAGTGTTTGTGTGTACGTGTGTGTTTAGTAGTCCAGTGAACAGATGAGGGCGACTCCCCGTTTGATCCAGTGTCTCTGACTTTGATCTGTAGGCAGCTCCACCGACATCACATAGTTGGTGGAGTGACCGGTTGTAGACAAAGTCCCTACAAAAGCACACACAGCAGCTCAGTGACATGAACACATTTCAATTGTCTGAATTTTTTTCCATCACTGCACTGAGTTACAGTAAGTGTGTCTGAGCAGTCTACCATGCCAGCACACAAGGTGTTGGCTATACTGTACGTGCTGTGGGTGGAAAATACAGAGCTGCACTTTGAGACGCTCCGTGAAACAAGACACTAACTGGAGTCTATTTTGGGTGAGTAATAACACCACCAAAAGGAGATAGACACAAACACTGGAGCGAGCAGCTCCACACCTCGTCAAACTGGAAAATAGGGTTAAAGCTGTAGTCGGTAACTTTGAGCGAATATGATGAAAAGTCATTATATCCTGACAGTAGTGAGACAGGTAATCTAATAAAAAAATCACGTTCTCCTCCTGCGCCCTAATGGTATCTGCAAGATTTCACTGCGCCCAAATCAAAACAACCAATCAGAGCAGAGCAGTCTCAAAGCAGCTGTCAATCACTGCTCACGACACTCACAAACTCTGATCAAATTGTCAAACTAGGCAGCGCTGATCAAATATGAATTAATATTCTGTTACGCTACATGTCCACTCAACTGGCCACTCAAGCGGTAACGTACCCTATCGTGGGATGCTCTTTATTGGTCCTTGGTTTTCTGCTCGCCGTTTCAAACAGGAAACAACATGGTGGCCTGCTCATAAAAACCCTGTTATATCGTATAAATATATATAAATATAAATAAATAATAATATTAATATAAATAAATATAAATATAATCCACAAAAACCTACTTCTGAAAACATTTAAGGCGAGAATTAGGCCATGCCACTGCTGAGTCACCTCTCATTTTAGAACTATATCGCCTAGTTTGACAGCTTGGGCCAAACTTCGTGAGCCGGGCAGACACGTTGTGCTGGACGGGCTCATTTGCACAAAGTTGAGATAAACTTTATGCAAATACAGACCCCCTCCAACTCGCCGCAACACTCCAACCAGGCACTGGACGACCGATTCTCCTGCTTTCCATAGGAAATGAATGGTAAGAGTTGAGACGCCCTCTGTCACCGGATCTGGTGGAAACGTGCTGTTACTGTAATGCCTATTTCTCGCCTCAAATGTTTTCTGAAACATCTTGTAGTGTACTGTTTAGCTGTAAAATGAAAGATTTTATTACCCGGCCTCCATGTTGAAAACAGTCGAGCCAAAACCAAGCACCGCCCACCGGACGGAACAAACTTTCTCATTTTACAACTAAACAGTACACTACAAGATGTTTCTGAAAACATCTGAGACGAGAAATAGTCATTACAGTAACAGAATATTGATTCA
This sequence comes from Sebastes fasciatus, assembly GCF_043250625.1. Classification (NCBI taxonomy): domain Eukaryota; kingdom Metazoa; phylum Chordata; class Actinopteri; order Perciformes; family Sebastidae; genus Sebastes; species Sebastes fasciatus. The sequence continues at coordinate 7,868,518 of NC_133795.1, forward strand.
CATTTGATCAGCGCTGCCTAGTTTGACCGTTTGACAGGAGTTTGCGGGTTTCGCGAGCAGTGATTGACAGCTGACAGTGAAACATAATGCACGGGACACGAACAGCGGTCTCCTGGATGAAAGCCCTGTGTTTGTTGGACCCATCCACCTCCCCTTCTGCCCGTCCCTGTGTGTCTTTTTTGCGCTCTTTAAAATACGTCATCACAGCACTTTCCCTGTGTGTTTACAGTTGCCGCAGATGGGTTTTCATTTTGTGGAAAGCCGTCGGTATTTGACGCCCTGGGAATGAGAACGGGCTGGATTGGTTTTCCTCCAGCCGGTGATATCTTGCAAATGCCATTAGGAGCACAGGACGACACAGAGGAATATGATTTCTTTACAGATTATCTGTCTCACACATTACTGTCAGGATATAGTGACTGTTTTATTAAAGTAACTTTTCATCATATTTGGTCAAAGTTATCGACTGCAGCTTTAACACATTTGAGCAAAAGTTTCAGTTAATCCATTTCCTTGACTAAAAAAAAGGAAATTCAAAAATCTCTAAATAAACAGCCACTGTTAGCCAAGTGCTATCTTATCTAACAAATAATATTAGTTGTAGTACAGATTAATCCAGTGTGTACTAACCAGCACGTGTGAGGGTCTTGTAGATGGGGCAGATGTAGACCCCAGATGTCGGAGGTTTGCGGTTGGGTTTGGGGATCAGCCAAATGACGGCCATGTCTGTGTGGAGCTCCTTGGGCCTGGCCTCGGTGAGTTGACCTGCCTCGTTATCCCAGCGAGCGCCCTCAAGGAACAGACCGTGGATGTAGCAACCAGTGTGTGGTTTCTCTGTTATCTCTGACGCTGACACTATTACCTGAGGGAGAAGGGATTACAGAAGAAATAAGGAAGAGACAGAGTAACAGTCAGTAAATGTAAATCTTCAAAGCAATGCTAACAAAAAGTGACGGTATATGTTGATATTCATACACAGCTATACATACTACGGCTTACTGTCTGACCTCAAAGTCAAATCCTATTGTGTCGATGGATGTGCCGGAGCGACGGGCATAGTTCTGGAGGGTTCCGGTGAGAAAAGCCTGGGGGAAAAAGAAGCCGCTAATCCAGAAAACAGGTGGAATGCCATTATAGATCCATCTCTGCAGGAAATTGATCCGCTGAAGCAGGTCAGACACCCAGGAGGCCAGAGGCTTCAGAGACGGGTAAGCCTGGAGGGACAGAGACACGTGGCCCGTCAAAGAGCTGTGTATTCTTAGAAAGCAGAGCCCTGAGTTATTAGAGCAGGACAGAAATGTCACCAGAAGTTCATCTGATGTCCTGTACACTGAATGTACAGAATGAAATCCCTCCCAAATGTCAAATGTCAGAGTCTCATCCCCGACTGCATCCAATAAAACACACACAGATGGATGTCATAATATTAGTTCGGTTCAAGGCACACTGCGGTATTGTATAGTGGTTTTCAAACTCTCTCTGTCATCCCCCCCAATGCCCCCTCTTTGGAGGAAGAAATATTTTCCCATCCGCAGTGAAACTGTTGTTTTTGAAAGGCTAGACAACGAAAAATATGAACTGAAGCAGAATATTTCGTTGGATAAAAACATGTTGTGAATTTTGGAAATAATTACGATCTCTCTTTTTTCAATACATTTTGTCTTTTGGACTGAGGACTGAGGCAATTACAGAGACGGACGGAGCACTGCGTCGCTCGCTCTGTGTGTTTGAGAGAGAGGAGGGTGTGTGTGTGAGTCAAGGTTTCTCTTTAAATTTATCCAGGGTGAGCCACCTGCCTACAGAATTTCTAAATGTATAAAAATATGAGAAGGTAATTGTTAATTTTCTCAATAGGATTTTGAAATCAGAAGATAATCAGATTTTAATTTCAAGGCTCATGTGCAGGGTGTTACAATAACAGCAATTTATCATTTAAAGAACATCTCCAAAGTGAGGCCATTTCTCTCTCTGGGCAACACAGCGAGATTGATGCTTTTATAACTAGCAGGCTAGACTATTGTAACATTCTCCTTTCTGGATTAGCGAGGAATACAATAAACTTCTGCTGCTCGAGTGCTGAGTAAGACCAAAAGGAGGGCACACATTACTCCTATTTTAAAGTCTTTACACTGGTTACCTGTTATTTTTCGTATTGACTTTAACATTCTTTCAGTAGTTTATAAGGCACTACATGGCCGTGAACCAGACTACTTCTCAGAGATGCTTTTGGTTTATGAGGCAGGAAGGCCTCTCAGATCCTCCGGTTCTTCTCTTTTAGCTGTTTCCACAAAGCAGAACAAAAACGTTTGGCGATGCTGCTCTCAGCCGTTATGCTCCAAGCCGCTGGAAGGAGGATCTGAGAGGAGCTGAAAAGATTCATATTTTTAAACGTAAACTAAAAACTCATCTATTTAGTCTGACTTTTATGTAGTGTTTTATAATTTTTGTGGTCTTATTATTTATACTTACTTATTGTATATCTATTTCGCTCTATTTTGTTTTATCAACATTATACTACTTTGAGCAACTGTTTATTATATATTTTTTTAAAGATATTTTTAAGGCTTTTATTGCCTTTATTAGTGCAGCTGTAGAATGACAGGAAAGCGGGGAGAGAGAGGGGATAACAAGCAGCAAAGGGCTGCGGGTCGGAACCGAACCTGGGCGGCTGCTAAGGACTCAGCCCACGTAATTTGGCAGTATTTCCAAAAGAAATTTAAAAGAGGTTACTTTCTAATTATCACCTAATTACCATGAAATTTGCGGTCCTGTAAAATTAAGTGTTACCGAATAGTTTTATTCTATTTTATTTTATTAACAATTTACTACTTTTAACATCCTAAGTTTTGTCAATCGCTTGTAAAGCACTTTGAAGTGTATTTGATTTGTTTGAAAGATGCTATATAAATAAAGTTTGATGCTTGATTGATTTAAATAAATGCAGCATATTGTGATGTGGGTTGTCTTCAACATGTTATGCTACATAATGTTATACAGTAGTTGCAACATGAGAAGTGACCACTGGGCACTGGTACCCACAAGGGAATCAGAAAAAAAATAAATTGGTGTGTGTGTGTCTTGCCATGGCTTTCCACATATCAGGCACCGCGTTGTTGAAGAGGCTGTTGGCCATAAGCTCCAGTTTTGATGACATCACCACTAAACCCTTCAGAGCCTTCACGATATCACCGAGGCTCTGAGAGATGACCGCCAGCAGCTTGTTATATCTGAAAGACAAAAGTACTAATGATTTAACCGGGCAATACCTGATTCAGTATTACTCAGTCATTCATGTAGCCAACACAAGAACAGGTGCATCACTCATGTTTATTAATTTGATCAGGACAAATACATAATTATAAGTCATAAAGGGAAGTAAAAATGTTAAATAAATATTTAAAGAATTCACTCCGAGGGGCAAACTAATTATGTAAGTAGTGAAATTATTTCCCAACCTGATGTTATAGCCTGATATTATAACTTAAATTTGTTTTTTAATACTGATAACATACCTGTTAGATAAAAAAGTAATAATATATAAATTACTATTACGTAACTATGATGGAGTTCATAAAAGTAAATAATTTCTTGATTAGTCCAAGAACAAACTGTACACAAAACTTCATCAAAATACAATCACAGACACACAATTTAAAAAAAAAGAAACAGTGGCCACCAAAGACCTCGTTTATAACATCAGAACAACACAGTATAAAAAGGAACATGATATATTTGTGAGAGGCTGATATGACTGTTGACCAATAACAATGACTCTTCAAACTCTCTCTGGACAAGTTGCTGACGTCACAAGCTACAGCGGCTCATACATAACCGAGTGAGCTGTTATTATTACAGCATGATCTCATATAATTATGATTACTGGCTGTGACTTTTGAAGGGTACAATTTCATTTACTGGACTCAAACAGAATACATCAAACAGTAATACATTACTGCTGGTTACACATTTAATTAGTATTTTGTACCTCAAATGTGAAACAATTTTACTTTTACATAGGGACGAATCACTGAACTATTCTGGGCCACTTGACTGAGCCACATATGTTGAAGCTAAATATTGCCAAAGATGCTTTGAATGCAGCACAGATGGAAGTTTCTTTCTCTGATCTCAAAGAATTACCAAACTGTAGACATGTGTTCTGCTGCTGGATGAGTATTTTCTTTAAATTTATAAAATGTATGTATTGATGTAAATAAAGGAGCTGATACGAGTTCTTGGGAGTCATCCAAGCTGATCCCAGTGTGACTGATACACAGTGCTGCTGTATCATAGCACTGCTAACACAGACAGAATAAGGAATGAAGGAGGTCACAAGGAATTATAGGTCTGTCCGGTGCTCTCAGAATAGTGCAATCTTGTAACAGGAGAGACTTCAGAGATTAGGTCCAAGTTGTGATGGAAGACGCACTTGGTGATGAAACGTTAGTCTTCTAATAAAGTCTGTTGCCTCATATCAGTGTGCTCCAGTATATTTTGGACCTAAGTCTCTCCTGTTACAGAATAAGGAATACCGTGCAAGAAAACTGTCTAATACACAGGACATGCCACCTGATTGTTCAACAACTACTTTCAGTTTCATATTGATACGAATTGTGATCAGAAAACTTACAGTTTTTACAATAAAAAGTTTTTTTTTCTAAATCTGAATTTTCCCTCATTCATTTCAGCCCTGATCATGAGTGTGCAGCAACAGAGCAGAGTGACGTGTATGTGACCTGCAGTGTGGGTCGGGATGTTATCTTATAGCTTAGCCAAGTGTTACCTGATGACCTCCTGGATGAGCACTGTGTTCATGGACTCTTCGTAGAGGACTGGGTACTTCTCCATCACCTCCTGAACACTGAAAGGCTGAGGAATCTTTTCAACGATGCCTGCCACTATCTCCTCCACTATCTACGGTACAGGAAGAGGCATATCACCAATGAAACACAACATGCCTCAGCCGTAGTCCAGGCATTTGGAAAAACACACACATCACAATCAAATTCCTGACAGGTTGCTCAACATTACTCAGTTAAATGTGTTCGGCCTCTCAATCTGTATTGAACTAGTGTACAAATTATAATATGAGGCAAGTAGTGCTAAAAAGATAATAGTAAAGAAAAGAAATCAGATCAATAGATAATATCTCTACCTCCTCCAGAGTTTTGCCCCCAGCAGATGCAGCTCGAGGCTGGAGACGAACCACGGCTCCCAACAGGGCGAAGGTCTCATTCTGGGCGAAGCTGATGTTGGCGTTGTCATGGAGACCAAAGATCTCAGGTGTATCATTGATGGGCAAACCACGGATGTATGCCAAGTAACCCTAGAGTCAGAATTGCCATGACAACAGGTCACTCGCTGACACCAGCTGTCATCAATAAGTGTGCTTCAATTTACTTTAGTATATCATCATAAATGCCACCCCGTCACTACTATCATCTTCATATTACAATCCCACTGTTGTCACTGTTGTTGTCTGTTTATTGGTTTATATGTCGTTAAGGTGGTCAGTCTATTCGCCCCTACTTTTTTTTTGTTTTGTTTATCTTATCTTGCTTATCACTACAAAATGGCAAACTCACTATAGTATAGTCCACTAGATAGTGAGAAGTGAGCGATTTTGGACACAGTCCCTGTCTTGGTGAATTGACCCTTTAATGTAATGAATAATTATTATTAACAATTATCTCCCTTTTTTAGTGGTATGTTGCTTATTACATTATTATTTTTGTCATGTTTCATAGATGGCTATCTTGCAATGTATCACGATTAGGTGTACTGCACAGAGAGTTCCCAACCTTTGATAATATGAGCAGTTTTGGAGAATACCAACTGATGCAGACAAAGGTCAAGTGTAATGCACTACTCTTATCACAATCTTTTGAATGCTCCTGCGTTTATCTAACCTTGATATCCTGCTTTGTGTCTATCTGCCGGTAGACTCCAGACGAAGAGTAGACATGATCGTTTTTGAGCACAGCGGGACAGTAGAGATCCTCCAGCACACTGAGGAGACACCGTCTGTCCCAGTCATCCGTCACGCGGCCGCCATAATTAATCTCTCCTGCAGTGTATTTTAGCACCTGGACAGGTGGAGGACAAAAAACACACACATTCTCTGGCTGGGACAAAACGTACGTGTCTTATGAAACATCCTGTATGTATTTTAAGCTCATACAGTACCTAAACTATCCACAGTGATAAGACACATGTCACAATAGCAATTAAATGTGAGCAATGGACATGTGTGATGCAAGACAAGTTAGGAGGAGAAAGGGGACAATATCAGAGTGGCTTTGAAGTTATTGTTGTCTTAACAGGTTGTTAAATACTGACAGAAGACTTCTCCCCCCCACCTTGTACGGGACGTCCTGGTACTCGTCCAGGAACATTTTGAGTTGGCTGATGCAGATGTTCAGGTCTCCGTCTGTGAATTCGTAGGGAATGTTGAAGCCCAGTGGGCCAAACTTCCTTCGCTCCAGAGCAATTCCATGGAAGAGACACAGAGACAGGAGCAAAGACTTGAGTTGTGTTTTCTGGAGAGGAGAGAGGAGAGAGGAGAGGAGAGGAGAGGAGAGGAGGGGAGAGGAGAAGAGAGGAGAGGAGAGGAGAGGAGAGGAGAGGAGGGGAGAGGAGAAGAGAGGAGAGGAGAGGAGAGGAGAGGAGAGGAGAGGAGAGGAGACAAGAGGAGAGGAATAAGTTGGAGATACCACTAGATAGCAGATGTTCTCAAAAACAAAACTGATCCAAAAAGGCAGGTTTTCTAATCCAAAGTATAATGCTGTATTCACACTACGAGCGACAAAAGCAATAAAACGGCCAGCGTGGCCAGCTACATTGTTAACGGGTAGCCGTTGAAGTGTTGCTCAAGCGCTGGTTGATGTAGTTATGTCGTTAAATAGCACTGGGGACTGGATAATAGGGTGAAACAAAAACATATGATTGGTAGATGCTTCACCGCGTCATTGGAGCGTTGAGAAAGTTGAGACCACCGTCAAGCAGTGACAAGTGTGGGGCGTTAGTATGTAGCTTCAAGTTACGTGTCGCTCGTAGTGTGAAAACAGCATAAGGAGGTAAATATAATAAGCAGGAACAGACTCAGTGGGGTGGTGAGTGACTGAAAGATGGGCAGACCTTAGTGGAAGAGGTGATAAAATCATTGGTGATCCTCAGGTAGGTTTTCTGTAGATTGGCCTTGATTCCCTTGGGAGGCTCAATGGTCATCTTGGACCCATTTTGGAGAATGGACACTGGGAACTTGTTGCTGGGAAGACTTGTGAGCCACAGACGGAAGTCCCTGTGCACCTGTTTGGGGGGTTGGGCAGTAAAGGAAGTAATTAAAGGAACAGTGTGTAGGATTGGGTAACATCTAGTGGTGTGGTTGCAGATTGCAACCAACTGAGTACCCCTCCGCTCACTCCTCCCTTTCCAAGACTGCGGTAACGTGAGCCGCTAAGTGCAAAACCGTGATAACGCTGTTCGCCTCGCTCAGAGACCATCCTTACCATAATCAAACTACTTTAGGAGCAACGGAAGTCAGACGGAAGTCAGACAGCAGCTGGCGGTACCACGGTTTTGCACTCTGCAGCTTACAATACTGCAGTTTCACAAGGAGAACTACGGTGGCCTTCCGGTAACATAAAAAAGCAAAAGTCTCTCTAGAGCCAGTGTTTTCTTTGTCCGTTCTGGGCTACTGTAGAAACATGGCCGAGCAATATGGCGGACTCCATGAAGAGGACCCGCTCCCTAAGTAGATATGAAGGACTCATTCTTAGCTAACGTAAACACAATGATTCTTAGTTTCAGGTGATTATACGCTAATGAAAACATAGTTATGAATATCATATTATATTTCTGCTACTAGATCCCCCGAAATGTTACACACTGTTTAACACTGGCAAAGTAAATGAAAATCTTGTGTAACGTACAATACTACAACAGTGTACAGTATAGTATGTAGTATGCATATGTTCTGACCTTTACTGGGTCGATATTTTCAATGAGCCTCTCGAGGGAAGGCATCCAGCTGGGCGCCAGGTGACAGTTCTGGAAGAAGACCCACTGACCTCTTTCCATAGCAGTGAGCATCAGGGTCTCAGCCCAGGGGCCCTGAGATCACACACACACACACAGCAGCAGAAGAAAGGGCAGATGTGAAGACAACAACAAGCCAAAACATCAGGCTTTAATTAAATAGAAAACATCCACGTTTCCTATAAGTTTGCTTTGTATTTAAAGAGTGATTAACGTGGGAAATCTCCCTACAGCCAGTTTGACATTCTAGGAGTCTTTCAGAAAGGCTTAAGAGCCCTCAGGTCAATATAGACTGAGGACAGAGTGATGTAACAGCCCGGCATGAGCCAGGATTTTAACTCACATAATTGCAAATAATGTGATAAACACACGCTAACACATATTGAACAGCCACAGGGGTAATGTGTTGCTGGGAGAAATGTTCAGCCAGCCATTAGGTTTCAGGTTTGTGGAGGATGAATCTGCATTTATCCTAAAATCTCCTCATGAGGTTTTTTATGGTTATTCTTTGAGCTCATTTATGGTGTCCTGGAATCTAGCATCTGCCAAAGTGGTATTGTACACTGTCCTGGCCTATGGCCATAAATAGAGAAAACAATTAGCACAGAGGTGGCCATTCTTAACAAGACAAATGAGAATGGCCTGGTTCTGTGAGAATGTGTTTTATAGCGCCTTTCCCCAGGGTCACAGAGAGTGTAAGAAAAAGAGAAAGAGAGAGAGAATTCCCAGGCACCCCCCCGGCCCTGACCTGGCCCTGGCCCAGAGAGATGGCACTCATTTTCTTGGAGAACTGCATGACGTCGGCAAACTTGTAGAGGTCTGCAGCGGGGTCAGTGCCAGGGGACAGGACAAAGATGAGGGGAGTGGAGCCGGTTGACTCCTTGAAGACCACGGACAGGTCTGAGGTCTGTGGAAGGATGGAGAGAGAAGGAGCAACAAGCCATAAATAGTTATCATAGTTAATTACATACTCCAAACATTAACCAATATTTGCACTGCTGCACACCCAGCAGAAATAAATGGAACCATTATTACCATGTTAATATTACCACACTTCTAAACCACTGCCAGAGAGATAAGACGAACCTTGTGTCACTGCATACATAGTGGTTTTAATATTAACGTTAAAGCTGGAATGCAGAACTTTTGTCTCCCCCCGCTGGCAGTGAAAGTAATTAAAAATAACATTATTTGAATATGAATTACACAAACACTGTCAACGTGCTTATGACATATGCCTACAGGTGAGCTCGCCACATCTCCCCCGCCCCCAGGAGCACTCTTTTGCCATCAATCGCTTTCTTTTTTGGACTTTAATCCTTCCTCTGAACGCCAAGTTTATTTTTTATCTGGAACATCCACTCAAGATACTTTTCTTGGACGCTTCTGAGGATTTTCCACCATAGCTTCCGCCATACTTCTAGCTGCTGCTGGTATGGTCTCTCCCCCCTTCATGCCCATCAAGGTAATGGGTAATACAGGTAGACTGACATACTGTGTAACCAATCAACTTACCAACACCAGGCACCACAACTTTGGTATACTTAGAAACAGAGAGAGCTTTCCCTGGTGGCGATAGGCTTAACAAGCATTGTGTGAACTTGTTTGGCAAGGGCTTGAATATAATGGATGTTCATTTAAATGTAAACATCACACACTCAGCTTTAAGGCAAGAGGGAGGAAGGTGACTCTACCTGAGGCTCTATGAAGCGTTGCCCCAGCTGAGCTGAGACAAAGTCCTGCATGCCTTGAACAACACAGTCAGCCCTCAGACAGCGCAGGACCAACAGCCTCTGGAATGAGTCCAGCTCTCTGTCCCACTCTCCTGGGAGAGGCTCCCTGTAGGCAAACATACACACACGCATACCTTGTTAGATATTAACAGCTTCTGCACTGCACAAATGAAGGAAACAAGTGTGAACATAGTGGTTATGTGTGCGTGCCTGTGAGGCTGGTTGCTGTCAAAAATTCTCTTGAAACCCTGCAGATGTTCGGTGAAGCTCTCTGCCAGGTTGCTGAAGTTGTCCAGAGCGCTGAGGCCCAGGATGTCCTGCCAGGCGCGCTCTGACAGCCAACTCACTGCTGGGTTGGTCAGCTCCTGGACGGGCATCCCTCCAGATAGCAGGTAGCGCCACTCAGCCTGCCAGAGAGAGAAACGCATATACATCAAATGTTCTTGGATTAACTCAATTTCTGTATGAGTTCCTCCAGGAAGTTGAAGAGGGGAGGGCGCCTGCCAACTCCCCTGTTTCTCACCATATCAATTTTGTTGTCGTTCATCGTGATGCGAGCGCACAGGAGAAAGGCGAACATGAGTTTGTGCTTCTCAAACAAGCTGCGGCACACGTTGCTGTACAGGCTGAAGGTGAAAAATGTATTGATGTTGGCGATTCTCTCCTCCACTGTGTCTGTGAGACACATGTCCAGAAAAAAAAATCAGTGGAAGCAGAAAAAATATATTTTTTACATTTGGTCTCAATGCCATAAATCTGTTCTCATGATTTTTCCATCTGCACAGAGTAGACATAATTCTGTGTATAATCCTGCAACCATAATGAAATTTACTGTAGAATTTCTTTCTACCTGCTCTCTCAGAGTTGGCAATGCCAGCCATGAAGATGCCAAGGAACCACTCTAGTGAGTACTGGTACATGGGGTCGACGTTGGACAGGTCCGACACACAGAAGAAGAGGACCTGTGTGCGCACAGCCACCGGCACATACTCCAGACGGGTGGCGTCAATGTCCTGCTCTGTCTTCTCTGCCGCCCTCACTTTGGCCTGCCAACAAAACCAGCTTGCATTAGTAGTTTATGAGTTTGATGGCACATTGCCGTAGTATCATATATGAGGTTTTGGAGGGAGTTATATATGAGAAAAAAAACTTTCCAAGCTAGTTATTTGAGAACTTCATGTTAGGTCACATCACAGTTTCACAATATGATATTAGCTCTCCCACTATCTTACCTTGATCTCTCCAGCTTTGACCTTGGAAGCCCCCAACACTTGGATGAGCTCCTCATTGTCCACAGGGTTTCCTTCTGTGGAGCTGAGTCTGAACAGGATCTCATCCTCAATTTCTTTTAGCTCCTGTTTCATCTTGGCGTTGCTGATGATCAGCTGGTTCTTCGCCTCCTCCAGGTCTGGACATTCCTCAGCCACCACCTGGCCGAGCAACTGGTCCTCTAGACCACTGGAGACGCACAAAATGCATATTTACACAAACACAGACAGTAAGACCGAGACATTATCGTTAGTATAAAGTGCATACCATAAATTGATTCTGAAAAAGTATTGGTTTTCTATCTGGTTTTCTTACATGTTCATTCTGTTATTTTATGAACATAATGCTGACCTCGGTATGTATTGTACTTTATCCTCATGTTAGACCTGTTGTACGTTTTATTTTTCAATGGGTTATCAGATAAATCCTTAAGATTGCTGTTTCTGATTTCCTCTGACAGATGGCTTCTGAGCGAGGTGAAGGTCCTGAAAGATACATACATGTGTTTTCTTTCATGTTCTTTCTGTGTTCTTTTGTGAACATAAATAAATACTAGCATAATTAATATATTTTTCACTCGGCGGCTCACTTTACCGCAGTGTTTAACGGTGGCGTCTGTGGTGTGATGAGGTTGATCCAACCTTGCAAAGTGAATCGATGTGGTTCCTTGACCAAAAAAAAACATTTCTGATTTTTTTCTTGTAAATTTATGACTTTATTATGTCAGAGAATATTCTATTTTTTTCGTAAATTTATGAGTTTTTTCCCATAATTTTTACCACTTTAATCTCAGAGAATAGCCAAGTTTCCTCTCAAATATTACCTCCTCCCCTGGCTCCGTTTTTTTTACCTAAAATGGCCCTAATACGCTGTTGTACATTTGAGACTGAAAGCCTGCCTTTTTCAAACCTACCAAATACACAAACTTGCATTATCATTGCTTTCTAATGTTACTTATTATTGCAAGCTTTGCATTTATAACATTTCAATGATTACACCACGTTAGCGCTGCCCCCTCTTCGTCGACTAATCGCTTGTTTTGGTCTTAGTTGACTAAGATTTCTTTAGTTTTATGCTTTTTTCATGCTAAATGAAAATAATGAGCACATCTCAGGTCAACCTAAGATTTAAAATGAAGTGGTGCTTTAGTGTGATTCTTTGTGGAGTAACTCAGTTTTACAGATCTGTTGATTAAATCAACTAATCGATTAGTCAACAAAATTGTATGAGGTCGAGGACAGCCCTACACCACTTGTGTATTTTGGATGCAGGGTCAATTAGGACGAGCAATACCACTTTTTCTGTCAGATCTCAGCATTGAAGGAGCTGAATAAAATGTGATCATAACTGATAGAATTGATGACAAAACTACAAAAAATAAGAAAACAGTTTTTTAAAACAAAACCGAATTGTGCTTTTATCGGTATAAAACATGTTACCTGGGTGACAGCGTGAAGTTAATGAGGGTGACTTTGGTGGAGACCTCTGGAGAGTAGTGTGGGTTCGGCAGCTTGGTGGTGATGTACATCTTGAAGCCTTTATGGTACGGGATGACTGAATCCCCCAGCTTCAGCATTGTGTTGCCTTGCTGCTTAAATGTCTAAGGGCCAAATAATGTGAGTTAAACCGACCAGTGTATTATAGATATTTGCATATAACACTGCCGTACAGTTCAAGTAATTTTTTTTTGTAATAGATGTGTGTGGATTCACCTGTTGCAACAACACAGGTTCTAGAGCCGGATCTAACTCCTCTCCTATGTTCTCCAAGAGGCAGGGTTTACCGAAGCGGATGGCGTTCTCAAGACTGCGGAGGAAGTCCCGGTCACTTAGCTTCATAACCTCTAATCCATTGTCCTGCTCCTGGGTGACAACAGGAAGCAAGTATGAATGAACTGTGGATTAAATTCAGACACTGAGAAGCTTTCCAGAGTAGTTGTCGTTGATGTGGAATAAGAGGTAACCCCAACAATATACTGAACCTAGTTTAACAACATATTGAACACCTGCACTGGATACTCTGCTATGTCAACTCTTGATACTCTTGATGTGAAGGAATAAACTAAAATCTTTATACAGCTACTTATCATGTCTTTTTGTCTCACTGGCACCCTCTGCAGTTATGAGTCCTCACCATGTTTTTGATCCACTTGTTGGCTTGTCCCTGAGGATCAATGAATAAAGCCCAGCGCAGAGAGTACTGGGTAATCACACCATTCTCCACTGAGAGGTTATCCTTGGGCAAACCTGATATCTATGCACATAGAAATGACAAAGTATGATGACAATAAAGGTAAGTTAGTCTCATGGTCTGACTATTAAGGAGCCGTGTCCACCAAAGCGTTTTTTCCTGAGGCCAGCGTATTTTTTTAATGCTTTGCAATGGGAGGGACGCTTATTTACGCTATGGTAAAAACGCCAGCAGTGTGACGAGGCGTTGCGCGTGTATTCTGCGCCGAGCACTGCACATTTGGCGTTTTTTTTTCAGATTTTCAGAGTTGAAAAATGTTTAACTTTGGGTAAAACGCTGCGCTCGTCATTGTCACTTTTTACCCAGCCGTCCAATCCCAGTGGAGGATAATATCCTACCACAAAGACGTGATCAAAAGTCTTTTATTATGAGTATGGTATGGTGTTATTGTTTATGTTATGCTATTGTTTTTATTGTTTTTACTGTGGACTTTATGTTGTCCTCATGTCTGGAGCACTGGACCAAACAAATTTCCCCATGTGGGATAATAAAGTTGATCTGAATCTGAACCAAATGATCTCGTTTACCAAACGATGCTCACAAAATCTCATGAACTCACACAGACCGGCGGGTCCGTCCTCTTTCCCTACATGCTTCAGCCTTCCCTTCATCCAGAGCAAGCACTCTAATTTATGCCAACATGTTTACTTCTGCGGATATTCCATATCGTAGCAACCAGACGCAAACAAAGCGTCTCAGCTGTAAAAAACTCTACACATCCAAAGCGCTCTGTTTTCAGCTGGGAAAAACACTTTGGTGGACACGGCCCCTAACAATTAAAAACTTAAAATGCTTCGACTCTGAAGGTCAGCTGATGACAGGTTGGTTCTGACCTGCCAGGAGCGGATCTTGACTCGATCTCCGAGGGTGTCGATCAGGTTGGGTTTGTCAGTGTGTGAAACATTTAGCTCTTTGAAACAATGCAGCCACTCCTCTGCCATGGCTGCCCTGTACTCTCCCTAAACACAAAAAACACAATGCCCCTTCATATAAATCATGCAATAGTGCTGCACTGATTGGGAATAGGAACAGTCAGAAAAACAGTGACACGCTATGGCTAAACTACTAAAACTTACTATTAAGATACTCATACTTTCAAAAGTACTTAATAGTTATGTTCAGACTTTAGGACTGTGATAGGTTTGATTTTTTAGATGAGTCTACTGGAATAAAAAGAACAAAAGTTAAAATGTTTTGGCAAAGCATCACAATGTTGAATCTTAAAAATGCTGTTGATTGTGATGGGAAATATGTATATATACATTACATTATGGGTATTGCAACCCATAATAGTCACACTCACACACCAACTGAGTTACAGCCCACTTACAGTGAAGGGTCCCAGGTATGCTACGTATCCTGCAGATAGAAGCACATCGCCGGCCACATTATTGACCAGGTATTCCAGATGTTGCACGGTTTCCTTCCAACGCACCTTCTCATCTGCCAGTCCTCCTATAAGCTGGAAAAAATTAACACATCATCATTATGCAACTATCAATATTAAAGGAGTTAAATATTTTGAGATTAATATTAGAAAAATTGTTATTCTCATCAGACAATATTACACTGCATTTCCTCTAGCCTATTTAAGAGCAAATACTGCTGCATGAGTCCTAAAACCTAGAAATGAGTTAGCATTTTAGCACTTCCGGTTCCCTTGTCTGGAAATTAATGGGTTTTTGGTTAGATGTCTGAAGTAAGGTCTGTGGTTAAGACAAGCTTAAGAGATTTTAACGTTTTGTTCTCCGACATAAAATACATCAATAAATACCACACTCGCGAATTTTGAAGCTTTTACATGTCTTAAAAAAGGTGGTTTCTAACAAGTGGCTCATTAGTCTGCCTTTAGCTTAGTTGTGGTGAGGTGAAGTAATGCGACCGTGGTGTAGTTTGTTTATAGCCTAACGTTAGCTTTTTACTTCTGGTGATTGCACTCACACTTCAAAAACATAAAAGAGGTGTTTCTTTGTGGAGATTATTTTACGGAACAAATGGTGTAAGTAGTATCATAAATGTGTGTTGGCCACAGAGTTTATTTTCTGCAGTAATCCAAAACCCACTACAAAAATCCCTTTGGCTTTTTGTTGAGGGAACTCAAGCGATTTTTAACTTCCGTGCTGGCCTACAAAAATACGTCATCCCTGCAGCACTCCATAGCCTGTTACAGTAAATCTTTATGTCTGTATTCTGCTATCTCATACTTCTTATTACACTGTTTAGGGTAACGTACAGTATATAGCCTTCTAACTTTCATTTATTCTTTATCTGTATATGTTTTTCTCTACAAATCTGTGTCCTGTTTCTAACCACCTCTCTGGTCTGTTTCTTGTGCTGCTGTAATTATGTCTTACAGACGTAGGCAAAGTTGTTGGTAACGTTCCGTTAGAGAGAAAAACCCACAATGGTCACTGAAATAACTTGAAACTGACAAAAGTAATAATAAATAAAAATTTACTGAAAATGAACTAATGAAAATCAGATATTGTTTTTGAATTGTGGTTCAACAGAATCATTTTAAAAAACAAACTAATGAAACTGGCCAGGACAAAAATGATGGTACCCCTAGAAAAGATGTAAAATAATGTGACCATAGGGACATATTAAACTAAGGTGTGTCCTGTAATTAGCATCACAGGTATCTTCAAACTTGTAATCAGTCAGTCTGCCTATTTAAAGGGTGAAAAGTAGTCACTGTGCTGTTTGGCATCATGGTGTGTACCACACTGAACATGGACCATAGAAAGCTAAGGAGAGAGTTGTCTCAGGAGATCAGAAAGAACATTATAGACCTTCATGTTAAAGGTAAAGGCTATAAGACCATCTCCAAGCAGCCTGATGTTCCTGTGACTACAGCTGCACATATTATTCAGAAGTTTAAGGTCCATGGGACTGTAGCCAACCTCCCTGGACGTGGCCGCAAGGGGAAAATTGATGACATATTGAAGAGACGGATAATACGAATGGTAACCAAAGAGCCCAGAACAACTTCCAAAGAGATTAGAGGTGAACTCCAAGGTCAAGGTACATCAGTGTCAGATCGCACCATCCGTCACTGTTTGAGCCAAAGTGGACTTAATGGAAGACGACCCAGGAGGACACCACTGTTGAAAGCAAATCATAAAAAAGCTAGACTGGAATTTTCCAAAATGCATATTGACAAGCCACAAAGCTTCTGGGAGAATGTCCTTTGGACAGATGAGACAAAACTGGAGCTTTTTGGCAAGTCACATCAGCTCTATGTTCACAGACGCAAAAATGAAGCATCCAAAGAAAAGAACACTGTACCTAATGTGAAACATGGAGGAGGCTCGGTTATGTTATGGGGCTGCTTTGTTGCATCTGGCACAGGGTGTCTTGAATCTGTGCAGGGTGCAATGAAATCTCAAGACTATCAAGGCATTCTGGAGCGAAATGTGCTGCCCAGTGTCAGAAAGCTTGGTCTCAGTTGCAGGTCATGGGTCCTCAAACAGGATAATGACCAAAAACACAGCTAAAAACACCCAAGAATGGCTAAGAACAAAACATTGGACTATTCTGAAGTGGCCTTCTATGAACCCTGATCTAAATCCTATTGAACATCTGTGGAAGGAGCTGAAACATGCAGTCTGGAGAAGGCACCCTTCAAACCTGAGACAGCTGGAGCAGTTTGCTCACGAGGAGTGGGCCAACATACCTGTCGACAGGTGCAGAAGTCTCATTGAGAGTTACAGAAATCACTTGATTGCAGTGATTGCCTCAAAAGGTTGTGCAACAAAATATGAAGTTAATGTTACCATCAATTTTGTCTAGGCCAGTTTCATTAGTTTGTTTTTTTAAATGATTCTGCTGAACCATAATTCAAAAACAATATCTGATTTTCATTAGTTAATTTTCAGTGAATTTTTATTTATTATTACTTTTGTCAGTTTCAAGTTATTTCAGTGACCATTGTGGGTTTTTCTCTCTTTAACGGAACGTTACCAACAACTTTGCCTACGTCTGTATCTCATCTTTATCTTATCCCTCCTTCTGACCTTGTCTGCTCGGACGAGGCGGCTCTCACACAGTTGATACTTGCTGTCCAGCTCCTCTTTCTTAGCCAGACAGTCCTGGTACGTGGCCTGCAAAGTGGCAATGCCGCCCTCCACCCCTGCCAGTTGTTCCTTGGCATCATCCAGGATGCGCTGGGTCCCCGCTAAGTCCTCCTGGGCCTCCTGGAGAGCTTGCTGTGCAAATATTTACATTTTTTAAATGTTAAGATGACTCTCTTATTTGACAAACTTGAAAGTACAGTGGTATCTTACATGGATAATCAATGGCTCAAATGTGGATTTCAGTTTTTACCCTTTTAGGCGCCACACCCTTGGCCACAAAGTGATATACATGCATGGCTCGCACCCACTGGCAAATGGAGGTACAGGCTTTGGAAACCTTGGCAATGGACGCCGGCTGGAATTCCTCATTATCTATGTAGGGCTGGACTAAACTGATGACGCTATCTGGGATGTTTTCCTGCAGAAATGATTGTTGGCAGAAAAAAAAGCTGCTTTTAATACATCTCCCGAGCAGGAAGTGACAGAATCAGCATCAAACACTGACATTTAGAGACAATAATCTTGTTTTAGCGAGACAATGACAACATACGTTATACTGTACATACAATGACATGGCAATAGATCCATTAGATATGAGCTCTACCTTATCATACTTGAAGAGGCTCTCCAGAAACTTGCCAGGGTCTTGTAGCAGACCCTTACCAGGTTCCCAGTAGTCGTCGACCTTGGTGCCAGGCTTCACTCCAGGCACCCTTTTGGGTTTGATGTCCTTCATAATGCACACCGCCTCAATAACCAGCTTCACCCCCTGGGGAGGTCGCTGCATGCCTCGCACCTGTGAAAAAAAACATTCAGGAGGTTATATTCTACGTATAAATTAACAATGCAGTACAATTGGAAAATTATCTTCAACCAATCATCCCTGACCTCAGTGACATCATTCTTGTTGAGTGACTTGAGGCTGGCGAGGGCAGCATCCAGGGCTGGCAGAGCCTCGTCCAAGTCTCTCTGGGCGTCTGCTGCGATGGCTCCAGCAAAACGGGCTTTCTCTGAAGCTTTGGCTTCCTCTGCTTGCACTGACCTCCGGGTCTCCTCTGCAACCACCGTGTCTTTCTGGCAACGTAGAGTATAAATCACACTCAAGGTTATAAGTTGGTAAGTTTTCCGAAAGCACAGCTCATGCACATGCACAAACACTAAAGAATAAAAACATTGGCCCCTGTTTTGCTCCACTATTACTGATTTTCTGTATCTTAGTTTTCCTTACTTTGATGGTCTCCATAGTGACTTCAGTGTCCTTAGCGGCCTCCTCCAAAAGAGGCCTCATCGTCTCCAGCTCCTCTTGCATCTTACTCACACCCTCCGCTGTGCTAAGAAGCTACAGGATCACAGAGCAGCAGGTAGTCAGATAAGAATGCTAATCATGCAGCATATGTACACAAATTACAAATTAAATTCCTATCATTGTCATATTTCCAGGTCAGTGCCTTGCCTTGTCCAGGCCAGTCTTCATGCGCTGACGAGCTCCACACAGTTCTTGCTTTTTTCGTCCAATGAGATTGGAGAACATTTTGAGCAGTTCCAGGTAGCTCTTGGGTGTGACATAGTTGTGTCGAGAAAGCTCGGCCAGGTACTGTTCACACTTCTTGGCTACCATCTGGTGGATCCTCACACACATCGATGTCTGGAGAAGGAAATCAATTAGGGAGAGACTGGGACTGCGTCCAAAATCACATACTATGCACTACACACCGTTCAACATACTTTTGTGTGAATAAACAGTAGCATGTATCTTTTCGGACACACTGAACTTTAATTACCACGTCACTTCCTGAGAGCCTCCTTGCCGGTTGGAGACGCGTAACCATGGTAACCCGTGCCAACCTCATGAGACCAAAATGTGATTTGTGAGAATGATAAAGTCGGAACTAATTAAAACCTATATTACGCCTATAGCAAAGTGGAATGTTATACTTAAATTGAAGCGTTATTGATGTTACAGAGATGTCCACCATTGTCTGTTATGAACGTTGTCGTCACTACCGCATTGAATTGTGGGATATTTATGTCGTCGTAGTGTCTAGTGTTTGCATACTGTAATATTCCACCGGAAATAGTATGCAATTCACATACTATTGGTTTCACACTAAGGTTTCGGATATGCTAAAGAATCTCACATACTGTTTTAGCGTGTTAAATAGCATGTTAGTATGGAATTTTGGACACGACCTGTGTTAATGAAAAGTTATTTCAGTATATTACTTTTTTGATTATAGTTTTAAGTTTGAGTTTCCTTTTTTCCTTTTCTTTTCAGGCAGCCAGTAGTTTTTATTTATTTAACCAAGGTATAAAATACATTTGCAGAGACTTAAAAGTTGCTTGAGTAAGGTAATCTCTCACAGCATCCTGCTGTAACTGTTGTCAACGTTCTATTATTGTTGCGTGGCAATGCAGTGAAAACCTTTCAAATGACTATACATATGTGTAGCAGAAGTCCAATCAGAGAGGCTAGCTTCCCCCAGCAGTCCTCACACTCACACACGCACCCACACACACACAGTATCCTCACCAGTCCCATCATGGCTGTGGGGTTGGCTTCTAGCTCAGGCAGTTCATTAAGAAACGATGTGGCCACAGCCAGCAGAGCC
Organism: Sebastes fasciatus; assembly: GCF_043250625.1. Taxonomy (NCBI): domain Eukaryota; kingdom Metazoa; phylum Chordata; class Actinopteri; order Perciformes; family Sebastidae; genus Sebastes; species Sebastes fasciatus. The sequence goes on from NC_133795.1 coordinate 7,888,492, forward strand.
TCCTCTGGCCAGGCACTGAACCAGTCTATGGTGCAACAGGTCACCAGTGAGGGAAACTGTCGCAGCCGTGCACGAAACACTTCACCGATAGGACTGCAGAGGAAGAAATAAAGAGGAGAAGTGTGAGTAGTGGAAAGGGAAAGAGACTAAGGATAAGGATAATTTGCTTTCCACCAGGTGATCAAAGCTTTGCACAGTTACTAACCTCATGCAGAGTACAGTGTGGATGTTGCTGCGGACCCTCCTGATGTAGGCGGCCATAAGGTTGGCTTTAGTTGGCTGCTGGCCCAGGTCTAGCACCACTGGCTTCATGGCTGTCAGGATGCGCTCCTGCTCGTCTGTTGCATACAGGTTGGGAACATCCCCAGAGTTCAAAATGTTGTTGATATCCTCCAGGAATGACTCACTCTTAATCTGGGACATTAACACAAAGGTGTTGATGAGTAAAGAGAACCGAGCTACATCACTTTATGCATTACAAACTTTACATGCTTGTGATAGGGATGCTATTAAACTACCACACACACACAGTTCACTGTAGCAGGAGAGAAGAGATATTACCTGTGTGTCAACAAAGAGGAAGGTGATCTGCTCGTTCTGAAGGCCGGCCTTCAGCATGATCCTTTTAATGTCTTCTCTCCACTCTGTCTGGCCGTAGTTCTTCGACAGCTCAATCTGGAAACACTCGTATTCTGACCTGAATATGGGCAAACGCACTATGAGAACTGGGCCACAAGATACTTATATTGGTGTTCCTGCATGTTTTAGCACATTAACAGTACATGGTGTATACTTTATGGTTGAACAATCTTAAGGCATTGACACACGGGGGCTATGATGAGTAAACTGCAAAACACTTGCTTGCGAATATTATATGTCTAGGGCTTACGAGTGGATCTGGTTTGGGCTTTCTTCTGTCAAGGTTGAAAGGAGTAATATCGGCTACGTTCCAAATTACATACTTTTTCTTTTTACTTTTTGTACGTACTGCAGCTGCCCTTCAAACTACATACTGTTGCATGAAGTATGCATACAATTGGGACATACTACTTCTTTATAACATTGTGCCTTGAACTTTGACCTCTTGCTCAGATATTCGCTGTGCAGAGGATTGTGGGTCAGAGTAGCCAGAAAAGCATGCTGGCTTGCATACTGCAAAATGTGACCAGATATAGTAGGACATCCTGGTATTTTCAGTGTACTGCATTTCACATACTATGTATTGGGACATATTAAATCTTTTTCTGGCCTACTGAATAGTATGGTAGTATGGGTATTGGAACGCACAGAAAGTTTGCCGTCCTGGTTCGGACTGTGGAGCCTCCGTGTTGTTGTTTCATAAATATAGACTCAACTCAACCTGTTCCACACAACATGATTGGTTGATGCCTTTATGCGAAAATCAATGTTGCTTTTTTGACGCGAAATATTTGCATTCTGTGTGAAAGTATTCATGACAAAAACAACAGTTCAAACTAAATATATTGACGTGTGAATTTATCGCAAGAAAAAATAAAAATAAAATATATATTTTGTTTTTTAAAACAGCGCCTGCTTGTGCCTGAGCTATCACTCAATAATCAATAAATAATGCAACTTTAGTATAAAACAAAGGAAACTAAATGTTGACTGTTAAATATTACTGTAAACCATCTATCTCTTGTCTCATTCTGATTTTTATAATATGCCATAAAGTAGGACATCAATCCAAAAATGTGTGTATGCTTTGGAAAAAGGTCAGCAGTAACATAATAGTATAGAAAACACACAAAACTAGCAGTGTGACCCTTTTAAAAAGCAGATATTTGGAGATAAAAACTGTTTCATGTATTCAGCCTGTTGTCATGGGAGTTGTATGAAGTGTGGGGATCTCACATATATGATGCCAGCTTAGTGAGTGACTGACGTCCGCTCCCACCCACTCCCAGCAGCAGAGCGTTGCCCAGAGGCTGGCGCAGGATGCGACTAATACGGCACACATGCTTAATGGCATCCATGAAGAGCACCAGCTTCATCTTGGTGTTGCTGATCTGGTTGTAGTCTTCCATGTATTCCTCCATCACTTTCACCAACTGAATAACATAATATAGGGGTGAAAAAAATATCAAGCATTTTGTTAAAGTATATAGTCACTCACTTATGCTGTGAAAATAACAGATTTAAGAGGGGCACAGGGAAATGAAGCACCTTCACAAAGCACAATGTAACTACTCATAAGCCAACTGGTCAGCATTAAGCAACAGAAAAAAACATACCTCAAACCACCACTCACCTTCTCCTTGTCTTCTATGAGTGTGTAGACTTTTTTGAGGACTCCAGGACTCATGAAATCTCCAAACAAAACAGGTTGGCAGGGCACAGCCTCTTCAAAGCTGCAGTCAAACTCCTGAATGCAGTCCTTCAGGAGGCTGTCGAACCAGTCCCTGTCCTCAGCACACACCAGGCGGTCTTGGAAAACCCGACAGCTTTCGTGGTACCAGAGCTGCAGCAGCTGCAATTTGTCCTAAAATCACCAAAGTAACACCACTTTTATACTGGGGGTTTTGAGATGTACTTTCATTCCTCCCCACATCTCCTTAGTTCAAACTTCTTCTTATATGATTATTCAATATTTGTTGCATCTGCTGATGCCAGGTGCTTCAAAAGAAAATTAATTTGTAAGTACTTAATGGATCAATCGACTAAACCTGAAAGGATATTCCAACAATATATTTCATAATGTAATTATGTCACATTCATTTGATTCTGTTTGATCGGACTACCTCCATCATTCCAGAGTCAGCCATGAGGATGCCCTGGAAGACTTTGGACAGATCTCTGAGGTTGAAGGTGTAATGGGACTTGGCTGGAGTTGGGAGGAGCTGGGAGGTAATGGTGGAGTAGACTCGGATAGTAGCGTCTACAAGAGGCTCAATCAGCGGCTCGATCGCTGACACCGGGCCTGATGAGAAATAGCAGGATAGAACAGAGAAGTGACAACACTAAAACATGAAATTCACGTGAAAATCTATTTAACTGGAGGGTTTTTGAGACAAAACTTTATTAGAAGACACTTTCACAAGCTTTGGTCAACATGTGTTGTTATTAAATGTGCTCTATGAATAAAATGAATTAAAATTACAATTATTCAGACGTGTTTTGTATCTTCTTATAGCATACTAGCTATGCTTACTGATGCTGAGTATTAAAGGGAAAATTTGCCGCCTTATATGTGGATATCCTATCAGTGTTGATGGTAAATGTAGTCAATTTAAACAATTCTTTCATCAGTTAGCAGCGGCAAAATCTGTTGTTCCTCCTGCATCCAGTGCCGTCATTTGATGTGACAGCGACGTAGTTGGATGCAAAAAATAACTACAGCCTGTCGGCTTGGATTTCTATTCTCCACCTCTGGGCAGCCAGGGGGCCGTGCATGCAGGGTGCATGCTCTAGATGCTGCTCAAAAACAGAACTCCCTTGTTCTCTTCACTTGTATTGCAAACTAGCTATGTGTCCAGCACAGCAAAGATGGCATCCCAAAATGTGAGTACAGAGGATGTTATGGACGAGGATACATTTTACAGTGTTTTGGCAGACTCAGATATTCATCCGTATTTATTTGAGCAAGAGTATGCCGCGGGAGAAGTGCAGCGGAGAGAGACCAAAGCTTTGGCCCTGTGCAAAAGAAGCGTCAGAACTGACACGCAATGCATCCTGGTACATGTAGGCTCTGCCAGCAGAGCTCTGCTAGCAGGAAGAACTCAGCTTTCTCTTTCAATATAGCAGGTACTGAGGAATTTATTGCTTCAACTGACTACATCTATCATCAACACTGATTGGACAGCCACATAAAAGATGGTGAATTTTCCCTTTAAATTACATTTTACACACTTTGCACTCTTAATCTACTTCCTTTCTCTTTGCCCCTGACTTACCGTCTGGTTCCTTTTTATTCATATTTCCATCTGAAAGAGAACAAAGATTCAGTTAGAAACTGTTGTTAAATTGTTTTTTACCTGCTAATGTAAGTGTTCTCTGCCCTGCAACATCTGTTCATACACATCAGTAGACCTGGCTCACCAATCCAACTGCCCAGAATGGTGGAGAAAATCTTTTTCTTGCTGGCATCTTCCATTTCAGTGAAGGACAGGAAGTTGAAGTGGCGCGTGAAGCGCTGGGTGATGGGGTTCCGGCCTCCACCCGGTGGTCCCATCGCACAGGCAAAATTGATGTCCACTATGTGCTTGAATGTCCCTGTGGAGAAAGGACAGGAAAACAAAAGAGGAGCTAAATCTAATGAGATGTTTCACATTTCTGAGGAGCGAAAATAACAAATCTATGTATTGAAACAGTAACAATCAATATTTTAGGCATGAAGAAACACTCTGGAGCAATGTACTATTAGTGCAATAGGACAATAAAGAGTCAACATTGAATGTAAAAAGTTTAAAGTAACAATAGGGTATTCTCACCTATCTGTTTCCTGTCGTACCAGCCTCCATGGTCCATCCACTGCCTCAGCAGTTCAATAGGAGGCTGAGCACCATAGGTCTCCAACATGGGCATGTTTAGGTCATCAATGAACAAGATGAAGTGCTTCCCCATTGGAGGTCCAAACACACCCTTCCGCCTGACACAGGCACATGCATCATTGAGATGGTGGGTCACAAACACATTATTGTATCGTAAATAGGGCGGCCCCCTCTTAGTCGATTAATCGGTTGTTTTGGTCTCAGTCGACTAAGATTTCTTGAGTCAGTAAGTCGTTCTTTTATGTAATTTTCATGCTGAATGACTTCTTTCTAAGAAACTTATGAGCACATCTCTGGTAAACACAAGATATAAAGAGGTGTTTTTGTGTGATTCTTTGTAGAGAAACTCAGTTTTACAGATCTGTCGAATAAATCAACCAATCGATAAGTCGACAAAATCGCATGAGTGTTAGTCGACTAAAAATGTCTTTGGTCGAGGACAGCCCTAATCATAAACAAGGGTTAGTTGGATTGACAATGTATTTATAGTAGAGCATGCATACCTTTTGTCTAGTTTGCTGTCAATATAATCTTGAGTCTGGTTGGCTGAGGTTCGGGCCGAGAACATGAGGAAGTGTGTGATGTATTCATCAGGCATGTTCTTCAGCAGCTTGTCTGACATGATCAGGGTCTTTCCTGTTCCAGTCGGCCCAATGCAGAGCACCTGGATCACACACGCAGACAAATATAAATCTAATCTATAGAGTGCTCATGGGAAAACATTTTTTGTAGGCCAACTAGGAAGTTTGCATCACCCTGGTTCCTCCAACAAGAAGCCAATGGGATTTTTCCATTGGCTTTTTGGATGATTGCAGATAATAAGCTCTGTGGCAAACAAACATTTATGATACTTACACGTTTGTTCAGCAAGATAATCTTCACAAATGAACACCACTTTATTGATTTTTGAAGTGTGAATGCGATCGCCAGAAGTAAAAAGCTAACGTTAGGCTATAAATAAATTACACCAGTCGCATGACTTCACATTACCACCACGAAACTAAAGGCGGACTAGTGTTTGGCGTAATGATGTTTAGTAGTCTCCTTTAGCCACTTGTTGGCAATCGCCTTTTTAAAGAAACGTAAAAGCTTCAAAATTCCAAAGTGGGGTATTTACTGACGTATTTTATGTCGTAAAACAAAACATTAAAATTGCTTGTGTTAACCACACACCTTATTTCAGGCATCTAACCAAAAATCCATTAAAAAAAAACCCATTGACTTCGAGACGAGGGAACAGGAAGTGCTAAAATGCTAACTCATTTCCAGGTTTTAGGACTCATTCCTGTACCACTCTATTGGTACATTTTCTTGGCAATGAAAGCATTTAAATGTAAAGCATTTATTGGTGGATTCTGAATACGTGCTTCAGTATAAAATGTGCACAGTTTACGCTGACAACTGATACAGTTTTGAACTTTTTTTTTAACATTTACAGTATTTGTAGACAGATGTGTGAAGCTCAACTACAATCAAAGTACTCACCGGTTTCTTATTGGTCAACAGCATATCCATGAGGAAAGACATTCTCACTGTGTCAGCAGTGGGAACGATGATGTCAGCATAGTTGGTCTCTGAGGTGATTACAACACTCTTTGAGCCTTTCATCCAGCTGACCCACTGGACCTAGAGGTCAGACAAATAGATGATTGAGTGAAAAGCAAAAATGCCTCTAATGCTTGATTGCATGAAAAATCTGTATAATTATGATTATAATCCGTTTACTTCTCTTTCTTCATCTTCATCCTCATCCTCAAAGTTACTAATCCCTGCATCATCGAGCCTGTAGTCATACACCAGGGCCTCCTCTGGAAAGCATAACTGAATCTGAAGGACAAATACATTTACTTTAATCAAAATATACCTCCGTAAAGAAAATAATACAGCTGTCAATACAAGAACTATTTTGGTATTGGGATGCTAAAGCGGAGATGCTGATGTGACCTTTTCCTCTGCCATCTTGTTCTTGAGCCAGGCACTGAAGCGCTTACAGCTGTCTGCGTCTCCCGTGGCTCCGACACTCCACACCAGAGAGAAAAAGAACCAGGGCTCAATCAGCTCCTTCAGGCAGTCCAATTTCTTTTGGGGCGGTGGCCTCTCGTCCTACAAGACAATAAAGGATTGCTGAGGGGATCACAACCAACAAAATTCACATAAACAAAAGTACAGAACAGGGTTTATCATCAACTTCAAGGTGAAATCAGTAACATTCACATTCATTTACACTCGTAGCATGATTGCAGATACATTAATTACTGAAATGGAATAGATGCAACCCAACAAACTCAATAAATGTTTTTTCAATAGTAGAGAATCTTCTGTATTGTTTCACCACACTTGACCGTACTACGGAAGCCCTGAAAGCTAAGTGAGAGAAAAAGTGGTGATCAGTTTTCTAAGTCTGATCTAAATTGTTTTCTCTCCTGTGTTTATGACTTAAGAACAGATTAAAAAAAAGTTTTGAGAGGATAATTTTTCTAAGTTACTTTGTTTTCAGTCTGTGAAAACAGGGGAAAAAAAGTTGTCCGTCTGTACATCCGTCCATACAGACCATTCTCGTGAACGCGATATCTCAGGAACACCTGGAGGGAATTTCTTCAAATTTGGAAAAAAAGTCCACTTGGTCTCAAGGATGTAGTGATTTGATTTTGGTGGTCAAATGTCAAGGTTAGCGTGACCTCACAAAACACATTTTTGGGCATAACTCAAGAATTCATATGCTAATTATGACAATTTCACACACATGTCTAATATGATTAAATGATGAAATGATGACATGTTGGACAGACATGGATGTAAACTGAAACTTGACTGGTTGGCGGAGACATACAACCACGAGGCGGTAATTCATGTTTTCTTCCAGGTGAGTTTTCATTTCTCCAGTCACTCCAAACACAAGGTACATGTATTGTGTGATAGCAAGTTATGTTAATACAACTCACCTGGAAAAAAACATGAATGCTTTTTAGTCCTACTTAGAACATGGCATAGTGGTGCACCTCAGCCTCTTGTGGAGAAAAAGGAGTATTACAACAACAAATGATCCTGCCAAAACTTTTTTTTTCACCTGTTTCACAGATGACATTTTTTTTAAAGGAACTTAGAAAGATAACCCTGGCAAAACCTTTTTTTCCATCTGTTCTTAAGTCAAAAACACAGGAGAGAAAACAATTTAGATCATTTAGATTGCTTCAACAGCATATTTGCACAGAAATCGATATAAATTAATTTCATGGGGGTTAATCTAACAGAGAGAAGCTGCACACACCTCACTAATGTCAAAAGGATTGAAGAAGCAGTCCATAAGTTTAAGCAGACTACAGGTGAGGTTGCTGTCCAGAGATGTGATGACCTCCTTTACTGATGTGCGGACAAATGTGATGGAGTCCTGGGTAAAAGTACAGAAAAATAAAAACAAAATTGTTTATACTGTCATCATCTACAATACTGTTGGTGTCTCTCTCAGTTACAGTATGTCTCCCCTCTCACCTGCAGGAACCTGGCAAACAGGGAGTCGAGCTGCTCTGTGAACGGTTTCAGGGCTTCAGGGATCCGCTTCAGCCAACACTCTGTAAAAGGGACGAGGCCCAGAATACTGGGCTCCAGGTAGACCATACCGCAGCGAGACACTGTGGCTGGAGACGCCACCGCCAAGTCTTGCACCTCAAACATCATGGTCATCACCTGCAAGAGGAAAACACTAGACGTCTGAATGCACACGGGACAGAGGGAAACACAGGGACAGAAACATGAAGACTGAAAACTTTACATCAGTGAGCTTGATGATTTCCCCAGAGCTAAGGCACAGCTTTTTGTTGTCATCCAGCACAGTGTTCATGTTCTCAATCCATACAGCATCCACTGGCCCATCAAACATGTACCACTTTTTCACTTTGTCCATGGATGCTGCACCTCCACGGATAACAGATGAGAGGATACCATCTGTCCTGTAGGGGTGTAGAAAAAGTGTGTATGTATAGTGTAGGTCTGACTTTCTTTTGTTTGTTCTGTAATTTGTGTAGAACAAAGAAAGCATCACTTACCACTCGTGTGTTAGTAAGTCATACTCCCCGTAGAGCTGTCCCATGGTGATAGATTTGGGGTTGAGGACATACGTCTGAACTTCCTCATACACACCACCACTCACAGAGGGCTGGCCCTTCAGAGCTGTCAATGCTGCACCTAGTATCTCATAACACTAACACAAGCAACAGTAATGCTTACATGTAGGACACTACACTGCAAAACAAAAACTTTGGGGAACTGTGAATAAAATAGTAAACAATATTGTGATAAGTCAAATACTAGGGGTGGGAAAAAAATTGATTCACGTAAGTATGCTTCATTTGAGTCTATGCGGAGGTAGAAGGAAGTTCCCGCATTTTTGTTGTAGTCTCAATCAGAGCTAGCCTTGGCTAAAGAAAGCTGCATGAAAACTCTGTCATGGACGGGTATCGTAGTGCGGTAATACGACGAACATGAGTGGCCATAGTGCTCGACTGCGGTCAAGCCAGCCATTACTCGCATCTCCGTGGTTAAATCAGCCAACGCTACAACTGTAGTGCACCCATATACTGACATTTGTAAAATGACCGATATATTTGACTTCAGGACATCACCGACTACATAGACAACATGCTGGAAATAAAGATTTTCCAAAGTACAAGTTGTATAATTAAACTTTTTCCCATGGTCTAGTGTTAAAAAAGTAAACAAAAATTAAATATCAAATTGCAATAACATCAAATTGGCACACAAGTATAGTGATAGTATTGAATCGGGAAATAAGCATATCATTTCAGACTCACCTTGGTTTTTCCTGATCCAGAGGGTCCCACCAACATCAGCCCATGTCTCACCACAGTGGTCTCATACAGCTGAATACACTTACTAATATACCCTGCAATCACCACAATAATATCATCCACCTATCTTAAAAATACAGGTACCTCCATATATGAAAACATATTTTGTGTAAACACTAACCATCCACATCTTTGAGGTTCTTCTTGGTGCAGATGTTACGCAAGGACTCTTCGAGTGCGCCATAGTTAATTGGCTCCTGTTTTGTCTTGGGGAAAAGATCAGATACGATACCGTGGAAGAGCTTCAGGTCGTCCTGTAAAAACTTTGGCACGTTGACGTCTTGAATGGCTCGCAGACAGATCAACTCCTGGGAGACGGCAAGATTGCAGAAGAATAAGATATTAAATGGACAGGTAGTTTTTCATACCCCATTCAAAATTTCTGTCATATTTTCTTTCTTATACTTTATTTCCATCGTAAACAAAAGAATTGTTCTAACCTCATTCATGTCGGGATTTTCTCTCTTCAGGTTTCCAGCAGCTGAGATCACAGTCTTCACAGCTCTCATACCAAAGTCATAATGATCCTTCATATAAACAAGAGCAACAGTCAGCACATCTTTATATCTTTGTTATTCTTACATACACATCTCTCCACCCTCTCAGGAATGTGTTAACTATGTAACTGTGTGTTATATGCCAGTATTTTATAGTATAATACTGTCAAATTAAAAAGATTGAAAAAGTAGTTCAACAGCAGTTTAAGTTGCTTTTTCAATAAAAAATTATGTATTTTCTTGGCAGACAGAAATGCATTTGGAGATGCAACTGATTCTAAGTCTGATCTCCTCTGAATCAATACAAATACCTGAGAGCTCAGCTGCTCAGAGGAGAGCTTAAAAGTGGTGGTGATCTTCCTCGAGAGGACTTTGGCATCACTGAAGCCAAATGAATACAAGGAGATCTCAGCAATCATAGCATAGTCAGGCACCATCATGGCAACAGGACGAAACAGCGCCTGTAGAAGATATAATAATCTCTTTTGTTGAGCCCCGTCTGCTTATCCTCAGTGTTATACTGTTATTTAAAATTAAATCTTCATTTCAAACCTTGAGATTGTCGGGCAGCTCAGTGCGTCCAGCATAACCAGGATTCATAGTGATGAATACAGCGCAAGATGGGACAAGAGGGATCTCTGTTCCCTCAAACACAAATCGCTCTGCCTGAAAACACAACATGCACACAATTATCTTAAGACTGACTTTTTATTTGAGGAATGCAGTGATGGTAAAAAATAATTAAAAAAATGTACTTATATAAAAACAATATATACTTTTTACAACTTCATAATGGGAAAGTACTCAACTAAAAGTAAACTTTAATGCCGGATCTTACTCGCAGCAAGATTGGTTTCACAATGTTCAGAATTTTAATTATTGACATCATTAACTTTAATTCTGTAAAATGCACAGTACAGTGCTGTAGTTGGCTGACCAACTGTCTATAGTGGTGAGTAATCTCTGCAAAAAAACTGCATATTTAAGGACAATTGTGCATATAAAACATTATTCTGTAAAAAACTAGCAATAATATATAATATATAATATTGAACTGTTTACTAATATCAAAGATAACTTTGTCATTTTCGCTGACACATAAGAAATATATGTCATTTTATAACAATACGACAATGTTTGATGCTTGATTCAGATACTGTATGTGTAACACAGTAATTTATCAATACCTGTGGCAGTTTTTACATAATACTACTGCATATAGTAATGCTTCCATGCCTCCATGTAATTGCTCCAGGAGGTTGAGTTTATTTAACTCAAATATATGAAAAATGTAAAATTTACTAGCCCATAACAAACACATTTGTTCTTTCTTGAAATGCAGTAGAAATAAAGCACAACCATGGAAATACAACGGAGCAGAACAGACATTGAACTGTTTGCCGTGGTAATTAGTACAAAGTACAAAAGAGGGTGATTGTTGTTAGTTGTTATGGTGACAACACACATCAGTGGGGCTGTATAATGTGTTGCCGCTCTGACCACCCTGATACATTGATTTGAATGGTAATGCCCATTCTGTTCCTCTTCTATTTCTATGATATACTATATACATATATAAATACACAAAATGGAAATACTCACTGTACTTATGCACAGTACTTGTACAACTCAAGTACTCTGCGGTTAAGTGCAGTACGTACCAGTGAATCAGTTACTCACCCTTTGCTGTTGGGCCTTTTGTATCGTGGTGATCTGTTGTGCCACCACAGACAGCACTTCCACATCAATACGATTAAACTCATCAAAGCATGCCCAGGCCCCAGAGCTGCAAACAGGAAGACAGACAAAAATGCAACGTTAAAAATTTGTGATATTTAACAGCAGATATTCTTTCATACTTTAGTAACTGCCTCTCACCTGGCCAGTCCTTTGAGAAACTTGCCCATAGCAAGGAAGTCCAGCTGATCAGAGCAGTTGAAAACAACTGTCTGGATAGCCAGAGCCTTCCCAAGATCTTTAGTGGTTTCCGTCTTTCCTGTCCCTGCTGGACCTGCAGGAGCTCCTCCAAACTTCAGGTGCAGAGCTCCTGTTAGAGTCAGGTAGCATCTGAAAGAGGCAGGAAGTGGTGTATTCAAAATAATATATGACATTCAGGGAAAAAAGAAACAGAGTAGATAACATTAGACTTAACGACTACCTGTCAGTGAGCGGGGTGATGACCAGACGTCCGGAGTTACCAAGGTACTCGTATCCATACAAAAACTCTGCATTCACTGCGCGGATGTACAAGTCATCTTTTGTCCAGTAATATCTGCAGACAGTATCAGATCAGTATCAAACTTACTCCTACAGTATTGCAGAATGATAAATACAGTGGACTCCAACGTCAGGAGTGACAGAACTGAAAAATGACAGAACAACAAAACAAAGAGATAACCTGAGCTGGCTGATCCACTCAAAGTCATTGATGCTTGAGACCTCCTCCTCCACCAGTTTTGCCGCAACATCCTTAGCGTGGACCTCTATGACGATAAGCGCAGACAGCACGGCTCGTTGCATGTTAGACAGACGTCCTCTCACCAGCTGCACTAAGTCACTTAACTTCAGAAACAAAGGGGGAAGTCAGTACACTGTAGTGTGCACAATGTACAGTGCAAATGTGAGCAATATTGGCCAGTCCAATACAAAGTCCCCACCTGTGTCTGTAGTTGGGGATAAAGGTGTTTGGCCAAGTCTCCCTGCTCCAAGGCCTCAGACACCTCAGCAGTCCAGAAGACCTGACAGCCAGCTATCACCACTTGACCAGGCCACGATAGCACCCACTCTGTACGAGGTTGCTGAGGGGTCCAGAGAGCACACACACAGATGATGTAAACCCTGAACAATTTAAATATGCCATGAAACATAGAGGAAAAATAAAGAAATGATCTTTGATTTTAGAAGAAACTCCTCTCTGTCCCCTGTAATTATGAACATAACCATTAAAAGTGTACGGGATTAAAAGTACCTGGGCACTATTATTGAAAGCAATCTCGACAAGAAATGCTAACACCAGTGTTAAGTTTGCAAAGGCTCATCAATGTCTCTACTTTTTAAGGAAACTTAGAAGTTTTAATGTGGACAAAACGATGCTGATAATGTTTTACAAGACCTTCATTCAAAGTATATTGACTTTTTGTATTGAAACAAATTAGACAGGGTTGTTATACTGGGTGGCAAGAAAACAGGGGAACCAATGTGCTGTATTACTTATATGACAGACCACTACGCCATGAATTTTCTTCACAACATCATAGCAGATCCACTGAATCCTCTAAGGCCTGAATATGTACTTTTAATCTTCAGGACGTAGGTGTAGTATGCCCAGGATGCGGACTAAAAAATGCATCTCATCCTTTGTCCCAAGCAGCATTAAGCTGCTTAACAAGCTCTGAACTCTGCGCTTCTCTTGAACTTGATGCCCTTTATTGATTTCCCAAATGATGCTTTTTTATGATGTATTTATGATGCTCATGCTGTATGTTGTATTATGTGCTGTCATATATGGTTGTTGATGTTTTCTTGATAGTCTTTAATGCTCTTTGTGCAAAGCAAATTCCCCTAGGGGCGATAAACATTACATTCATTCAATCATTCATTCAAATTGAACAAACAAGCAATACAAGAGTACACATCACAACACATCAAAAACATCAAAGCGAGAGTCAGGGTTACAGACCTCGGGGTAGACTTTGAGTGAGCGGTCAATGTTATCCCTCAACGTGGCCTTCATAGATTTCTCGACATCCTTGAGCCAGTCCTCCACATTTCCAGTAGGCCACACTGGCAGGGACAGCTTCACCTCCTCCCCTTCTCCGGAGTACATGTGTGTGATCTGTAGATCTGACTGGAATTGAAGCTGAGAGCCAACAGAAGTCTCAGTCGTATGTTGTATGCATGTTATATTTTCAGTAATATATGAGCAGAGTAACTGTAAAGAAACAACAAACCCGTGCGATGTTCTCAAAGCATTTGCGCAAGTGCGGTTGTACAGCAGTAGGATCTTTGGTCTGGGACAGAATCTCCAGGAGCTCATCGTCTGACAGGAAGTAAAACCTACACACAAATATTCACTGTATAGTACATTGATTGTACTAAGTCTATGTAGTCAACAGTGTGTCATGATTTAGTGTGGAAACTCATTTCTGGCCAAAAACTGTCCACATACATATCACCACTGATTCAAGTAGCCTTTAGTTTTTATAGATATTTGCTTGCTTTGCTTTTGGTATCATAGCTATCCCTCATTTATAACAACCATAACACGTTTCTTTGGCCACTCACTGATGGTGACGTTGTAGTATTATGTGAAAAAGTGAGATCAATGCATACCCTCTCCAGTTAATGGTATGTGGAATAACTCTCATAACTCTGTTATTAACACCATCAGATAATGAGAGCCGGGTGAATTTCAGGACACTTCGAGTGAGGCTTACCTGGGGAAGCGGCCTCGTTTTGTCTCCAAGTATTCACTGAGACCCTTCTGCACCTGCTCCAACAGTGCGTTGCACTTTTTCAGTTTGTCTAGTAGACTGACATCTGGACACAGCTCAATCACCTGGAGTGAAACAAACATTAACAGTTTACAAAAATCATGAGAGCATCTTCATCATCTAGCTATGTTCATCTCTGTATAAAAATGAAACCTTTGTCCTTTAACCCTTGTGCCTCACTTTAAAAAAGCTTGCTTGCTCTGATGTCCTTAGAGGACAAAAATGTAGGTATCAAAAAACTGCCATACAATTATATATATATATTGTTTTCCACTTTCACTGACTATATATTTTAACCAACTACCAACTATTCATTCACTTTCAGAATTTTAAGCCTTTACATGTTAGTTTGTTTACATACTGTAATGCCACTGTTATGAAAAAACAAACAAATAAAGAATACAAACATATATATATTTTCTGTAAACTAAATGCTACTGGGATTCTTTTTTTCACAGTCTGAGATATGTCAATGATGAGCAACAACATTGTTTTAGATGCATTTTTATTTTTGTGCAGGATACCAGGAAGAAAGCATGTATTTTGCCACACTGGGCAAACATGAGAAAATGACTCAAATGGAAAATAGTAAAATATTACTTAAATGTTGAAGCCAGGGCTCTAGATTGAAAGCCTGACATAATACAATGCATGATTTTATGCTGTAATGGCCCTGGGATAAAACATTGTGGTTTTAATGGGTTTCAAAGGGGACATTTTTGCCTTTATGCGTCTGAGTGTCTGTATTTTGGCTACACGGTTTATCAAAGGACTATTATAGGAGCTGAAGTTGAACTTCCAAAATTCAAAAAATACATTAACACAGCCAAAATGATCAAAAAAAAAAAAAAAAAAAAAATGTCCCGAGTGAGACAGAGGGGTTTTTAAATATGAAGTGTTATGGAAGCTCTGACCTTTGGATTATTGAAGGCATTTCTCATGATGGTCCTCCATGTTTGATCCATTTGCTCGTATCTTTTTCCTTCCACAGGCAGCTGCTGGTTGATATCATCAGAGCTGAAGATGGGCTCCAAGTAGAGCCAGGAACGCTGGCATGTCAGCCACTCCTCCAGCACATCCTGCAAGCACCAGAAGAGGGCAGTAGCACAGCATAAGATACTGCATGATAATGATACAAGACACAAGACCAAGTGTGAGTGTGTGCATGTGTGTACTTGAGTCATTCGGAGCTTGCTCTCCCAGCTGCTGATACGGCCCTCAAAAGTTTTTTTGAAGGGAGAGAAGGATATGCTCTGCGTCATGACAATGTGGTCGTCCAGCAACTGCAACGCCTCATCTGGGCTCTTCAAGATGTAGGTGCCTGTCTCCTTGTAGGACAACATGTCAAAGACTACTTTCGACCACTCTTGTTCCATCTTTTCCAGGGCCTGAGTGAGAAGGTGTGAAAAAAAAGTAGCAGCCACCAAATTTAATGCAGATATTCACACACTGATCGAGTGCGTCAGCCAGAAAAGTGAGTGGAGTTGCTTTGAACTAAAGAAACATGAGTCACTCAGCCTCTGTTGCACCACCATCATTGTGAGGTTGTAATACTTTTCTTAAGTGCTCCTATTGTGAAAACTGCATTTTAACTTTTTGTTCATGCAGAGAATAAAAATGATCTGCCCAAATTTTGCAGTTCTACAGTGACACTACATTCATCACACATCCTATACAAACACAACTTAACACTACATGAAACACTGCATTTAGAGTACAACTCCTTGGGCCAGTTGCATAAACTTAGTTTAAGATTGTCAGACTAGTCTAAGTAAACCTGTCTGTTACATAAATATTAAGACTGACTTAATCTGAGGTAGGAAAGTTAGCCACCTCTCCCCCTGGCTAAGCCTGAGATGAGAGCCTTGTTGCTATTGCAGCAGTCTGTCAGAAGGTCAGTTAGCTTACTATTTCAACTGTTTATCCATTACTTTTAGCTAACTTTTGGCTAACTATTTCAACTCTTTATCCTTTACTTTTTTTTTTATTCTTGTACCATATTCTTGAATTGTTTTTGAATATCTTTAGCGCTACTTATGACCTTGGATTTATGCTGTTTACCTGTTCTGATATTTTCTCTCATACTTGATGTGGTGTCGCTGTTACTGTTGAATCCGCCATTTTTTCTCTGTGAGTTATTTCACCAATAATGCATTGCGCATCAGGCTATCTAATTCAGTCAGTCTTACATTAGTCACTCAGGAAGGCTTTATGCAACAGGTAAATTTAAGTGTCTATAGCAAGTCTGACTTCAAGTTATATTCAAGACAAAGACTAGGTCTATTTTTATGCAACTGGCCACTGTTCAAAGGTACCTGTTCAATGGTGTACTCTTTCCCAGCCACCTCAGCCACATGAGCTATGTCATCCACGTGGTTCTGTAGGCCAAGCTCCAGGCAGCGAGTCAAGGTCAGTTTGGCTTTGGGCTTGACATTCATCTCAATGCGTTCTGAAAGCATCTCCCAGTGGCGGGTCTTCATCCCCGGGTTCCTCATGCCCTGAATCAGAGGAATATGAGGCTGGAAGTCCTCGATCTTGCTGCGGATTACAGTCGCCACCAGCTGGCAGTCTGGCGTTGTGTAAGACAAAGAAAGCGGGACCAGAAAAAAACACATCAGACATATTAACAATCACACTTTATCAAGTTAGAATGGTGATAGATGTGTCACCTACCAGGAATGTCCTTGAACTGTTTAATACATTTGTGCATGGTCTTGTGGGCATCTGTAACATTGCGCTCAAGCTGCTCAGGGTCTATGGAAGACAGCGGGTCATTGAGCCAGCTCTCCTGCCAACGTAGCCAATCAGAGGTGGTGGTCCATAGGTCTTTAAAAGGCTGTAATTCCTTTACCAGCTTCTGCAGCTGATCATACTGTAAAACACATTAACATTTCATTGTCAGAAAAAGCTTGACAAATATTATAGTATGTCTATATAGTATTTTCTTTCACAGTTTTTTTAACAGTTCAAAACAGGGGGGAATATTCTGTATGTAAATGTATCTAGACATCATTTGATCGATTCTCTTTCACTTACATTAGTGGTAGGAACACCAAACAGGCGTTCTCTGGTGTTGTAGGTTTGAGCCATTGTCTGACACTCCTTTAGTTGCTTGTTTGTACGCCTCACCTTGTTGGCCACCTCATGGGCATGATCGGGGTCTGTATGACCCGCAAACCCAGCAACCAGCATCTATAAACACAGTTGTTGCAATTTAGAACCAAATAACATCAACTTACTTTGCTAAATCAAACATTTCTAACATTAAAACATAATAAACTAAGATCTGTGTTGAGTGGATGATTTTAGAGATTGTTGATACAAGTTAAAGGGACTGTATGTAAGTTTTTACACGTATAGACTTTCTTTATTGTTTTTTATTGCCAATGTGTGAAAAGGTTGTAACCTAACTTAATAAAAGAGACCTTCAGCGACTTTCTGGGTTTCCTCTATCTACTGTGAAGAATGCGGGCCGTTTTTTCCGGGAAAATCCAATGGATGTGACGTCAAGCGCGCTCGGGAGTGCCTTTATTTTCAGCTCCGCTACAGGGCTAACAGTTTGCAACCAAAGCTAATGTTCCGTTAGAAATGGAGTCCCCTAACGCCAACAAACATACAGTCCCCACCACAACTCAGACTCCAACACAAACTCCACGGGAGCACAAAAAAAAACAAAGTTATATGTAGCGGACCAGTCTTGCAAAACAGTAATGTGACCAATGGAAAACTAGTGTTTTGGGAGTGACGTAGGTCATTTTGGAGAATAGCAGAGCCAGTGCGAAGAGTGTGTGTGCACGTGGAAAGTGAGTGGTTAAGCAAGAGAGAGAGAGCGACGGCGAGTGTGTGAGAAAATGAGCGATTAATTTACAGTAGCTCTGAGTATATCAAGTGAATGTACACTGGAAGTTGCAGTTTCTCAAGACCAACAGAGGTTTCCCGTGTCTTGTTTCCCTGCTGCTGAGTGGAGTGACGGGGGTTAACTCTAGAGCAAGTAACGTTATCGACTCCGACCCAGGAGACCAAAACTAATGTCTCCCCTGTGCCTTCACACCACGGTCGGGAGGGTGAAGCATGAAAAGTTAACACCAGGATGAACATCGGCCAGGCCTTCCATTCATGGAGGGACCTTTGTTTGGTAAGCTAACATTACTGCCAAAGCATGTGAAATATATAGTGATATTGTGGTTTTAGCTGGCTTATGTTGCTAACGTTAAGCAACATGATGCCTATCAATCATGTTTAAAGGGAGGACATATCACAAGAAGACCTCTGAAAAAAAGATTAAAATCTTAAAGGGGGTCTACTTTCAGTCGCGTCCAAACAAGGCCGCGAGTTCAGTTGCTGATAAACAATAAACCCTAGTTGGCTCAGCTGACCTTTAGAGAGGTTATTTGCTCCTCAAGGTTGTTCTGGTCGACCAGCTGGATCTTATGGAAGTGCTCCTCATCCTCCACATGCTGGACGGCTACCGCTTCAATCTGGCTGATTATCCTTTGAGGCCCACCAATAGCTTCCCACCTGCAGAGATATGTAGCAATCACTACAACAACTCCTCAGTTCCCTCTATTCATCACTCTAACCACAATGAAACCATCAAATCACTCTTAATCCGACATGAGAACGTACAAAATAAATTTCTGATTAGTTTTCAAAACATTAGCATGATGATGTTTACACTTACTTTTTACTAACATCCTCATCTGAAAAACAGTAGCAAAGTTCTTCTATTAGCTCATAGTCTGACTGGATCTTGCCAGTAAATTCCATCTGTGGACACATTGAAAAAATAAATCAGATTTATTGACAAAATAACCCTTCATATGACACATAACAACCAGTCCATGTATGTACATGTGCACCTTGTAACTCTTGAGCTGTTCTGGGATTTGCTTCATCCAGTCCCTCTTTTCAGTCAGTTCCTCAATGCTGTTGGGGTTGTCACGTAGCTTATTACTAATCGTGTTGCACTCTTCACATGCCTACACACATACAAGATAAAAACGTATAATCAAATCATTAAAAATGTAGGAAAAGGCTTTCAAACTGAAGTAAATGTAGGTCCTGTGTAATCAATGGGCAACCTCCGGGTCTGAAAAGTGAAGCCAATGCGGAAGTGCCTTAAACTTGCATTCTTTCTAATAGCCAGCAGGGGGCGACTCCTCTGGTTGCAAAAATAAGTCAGATTGATTTATTACCTCAGTAAACATTGTAAACATGAGTTTATGGTTTCACAAGTCTTCTTCAATACAGTATGATGTTCATTTTGTAAATGATGGTCCCATTTAGAGTCAAATAGACCATAAAGCAGGGGATGCTAGTTGTTTGAGTTTTCATCTTACAACTTTAACCCTTTCACAGTGTGTTTTCAGTTCATGAAAGTTAATTATAACATTTTGGTTCTCTAGAAATGTCTTATTCAGTGTTCGGTTGTTCTTAGCTCTACCCTCTCGTGTCACTACTGGTTACAAAATACCAAGATGGCGACGGCCAAAATGCTGAACTCGAGGCTTCAAAACGGCAGTCCACAGACTAATGTGTGACGTCACGGTGACTACGTCCACTTCTTATATACAGTCTATGTGTGTAATACATAACACCTATACAGTATTTACGGTATAATTAAGTACTCACGTGTTTTCTGGCCTCTAAACTAATGACTTACATCATCAACCTGCTTGCGTAGCTTCTGAGCAAAGTGGTCCAGCACTGCGTTGGCTAAAGCCTTTTTTTTGTTACAGAGAGCCTGACGTACAGCCTCAACACGCACAACAAATGGACCAATGACAATGGAGGATGGCAGAGAGCGCTCGAGCATTTCCTTTTCTTCGAGAAGTTGTTCCACCTCTTTCTTCACTTCTTGGGTTGTCTGTTCTGCATGTGTGTGAGATCTGGCAGAGAAGATTCAAATGATTCCATTTAATGAGGAAAGCATGCTGAATGGACCAAAAATCGGACTGACCCTGAACCTTGTGGGAGAACTTGCATACGTCATTTTAAACAGACTTACTTGAAAAGGGTTTCTATGTCCAAGTTGTGTAAATCTAAGTGTTTCTCATATTCAGCAGCATAAGCCCTAAGAGGTATGGCTGCTTGTATCAGAGCATTGCGGACCTTCTCTCTCAGCTCAATTACTTCTGGTTCCCAAAACTTCACTGACTCGATCACCGGATCGTCAGCGATGAACAACTTCTGCATCACAAACTGGCACGGACAAGAGAGGAACTGTTAAATCATTGTCCCTTAGATTCATTATCATCATCCATGGATAGAGGAAGCTTTCATGAACATTTTAAGTTAATGCTCTGGGATTCAGGTGATTTTGTTTTACCTTCTCAAGCTGTGGCACGTTGTACGTGGCCACAATGGCCTTATCAAACAGGTTGACGATAGATGTCTCAAAATTCGCCATTGGAGTGCTGTAATGAAACCCAGTCTGATCCAGAACCAAGTCCAACAGGAACAGAGGGTTCTTTTCTGGCCTGGTTATAGAGAATAGTGTAATATTACCGACACATTACTAAATATCTAGCACAGTAATAGGTTATGTCACACTCAAACACTCCAAGGCTGTGTCTGAAATAAATCACTCACTACTCACTATATGGTGAGTTCGCCATTCTGTAGTGCTGTCCGAATGTATAGTGAAAATTATTATAAAGTAGTGTACAACGATGATCACTAATCGAGCACTATATCCCATCATGCATTGCGCTGAAGCGGACGGACGAAAAGAGAGAGAGAGACGCGTGATTGCAATCTGCTGTACAAATGTAAATAAATATTGATATTGGGTGGCATTTCCACAGAGCTCTAAAAACTGTTTTGTATTATTAAGAAGTATATTCAACTACTTGTTGTATTTATTTATATTATATAATATATTTATTAGGGGAAAATACGCTCAGTATAATATCATGTATTTATGTTGGGATTTATTATGGATGGTCCACCGGCCAACGTTGACCTGGCACGCTTTAATTGTGTGACAGCAATGACGTAATTAACAGCGCAGAGAAATGACCCGAGTAGTGTCCAAAAGTGTTTCTTAATTTTGCCGATGAGCTCCCTATATAGTCCTCTACATAGAAGTCTCTAGATAGTGAGTAGGGAGTAGTGGCTAAGTGAATGATTTCGGACACAGCCCATGATATAACAGCATAAGAAAACAGTAACACGGATGCATATGAGCACAAAAGTGTGTGAAGATGTATATATAAATGTGTATCCATGTGTGTAAGTTCATGCTATCCTACTTGTAGGGGCTAGTTATGAGGTCGTTCCCCCAGGCCAGGTCGTGAGGACACGTCAGCACACTGTGGCAAGCGTTTAACAGCAGCTGATTCAGGCTGGCCAGCGAATCCTGCACGAGGAAGCGCAGGGAGTCCTCCAGGTTTATCCGCACCACAGCCATCAGTCTGTACAGCTTGGAAGACTTGTACGTGTCCCAGCAAGACTCGTTCACGTTGTAAGATCCCGAACCAATATCACCCAGGTTGGAACGGATACTGTTGCTCAGCGCGACTACCCATGTCTCCCTAAGATACAAGCTTATCTGAAGGAGGAGGAGGAGGAGGAGGAGGAGGAGGAGGAGGAGGAGGAGGAGGAGGAGGAGGAGGAGATTTCATGCATCTTTACTCATGTGAAATTCAGATGCCTTCTTCATCTGCAAGGTTTCTCTTTCTGGTAATCCACATTAAAAACAAAAATGGATCCATGGTTAAATTTGAATGAATGGGATTTGCACAGGTCTTTTCTTACCAGTACCACAGTGATTTAAAGGTCCCATATCGTGCTCATTTTCAGGTTCATACTTGTATTCTGTGTTTCTACTAGAACATGTTGTAATGTTAAAAAAAACCTTTATTTTCCTCATACTGTCTGCCTGAATATACCTGTATTTACCCTCTGTCTGAAACGCTCCATTTTAGTGGATTTCAAGGGAATTGCAACAGAATTGCGTTGCTAGGCAGCTGTTTGGGTCCATGTTTACTTCCTGTCAGCTGATGTCATTCACATTCACTGCAACAGGAAATAAACTGGGACACATTTAGAATGTTTACGTTTAAAACTGTGAAATGGTCTAAATATTATAGATTTGTGACATCACAAATGGACAGAAATCCTAACGGCTTGTTTCAAACGCACAATTTCTGAATGTGTGTGTTTCTCCGTATATTGAGCATTTTGATAGTTTAACAGTATTTATATAGCACTTAAACCTGCTTTATAATGTAAAAGACATGAAAATCTCACTTTTAACAATATGGGACCTTTAAAATAAAGAGGTGTTGCTGGTTTGACCATGATAAGCTGCAATTACCCTGACAATGACCCATTGTTTTAGCATGAGTAGTGGTTAAATTTGGGTGCTACATCTGCAGTGATTACCAGACAATCAAATAATGCATTCAAATTCTTATTTAAAAGAAATGACAGCTACTTTGAATTGATAGAACCGTATTGGCAGAAGAAAAGCTACAGCAATGCTACAATACCTGAGTGTGCATTTGAGACTGCATGACTTCAAACTCGTCCAGTCGCAGTGGTTTGACGGAGGAGACGTTGAAAAGCCTCATGGTTGCTACTTTGTTGCACTCGGACAATATTTCAGATAACACACAGATCACCTCTGGCTTTGTTAACAGGGAACAGCAGGCAAAAGCAGCTTGGTTCTTCTTATAGGCAAAGGGAGGAACTGGAACGCACCCTGTGCATAGATAAAACAGACAAGTGATTAGATTCTGAGGGAGAATGACAGGTATTGGGGTGGTAATACAGTACTTTAATCTTGACCCCATTGGCTCAAATAAATGTATACATGGATAACTGTCTTACCTGTTTGCGGTACATACTCAGGATCCTTCTGTGGCAGGGTCATGTGTGAAAACTCCTCTGTGTGGCTCATCACTACTTTGTCAAAGCTCATGCGGTTCATTGTACGCTCATATTCCAGTTCGACCTCCTTCTCCAGATCTCCTATACTCGTCTTCAGACTGAACACATAAGATTCCCTTTATTCTTAACATTTCAACTCAGAGGGATCTATTATAAAACAGGTCATACTGAACAAGGAGAGAATGACAGCAGAAATATGACATTGACATTACTTACATTTTCAGCCTGAGCCCAGGGGCTGAAAGGGCGTGTGTTTTGATACGCTGGAGACTGTGGGCATCAAGAGATGGTGTTCCCCTCCAGGTCGGCGTGCAGTCCACAGACAAGTGGTAGAGAAGCAGAGCTTCTGTGTTCTCCCGCCAGCGCAGGGCAAACTGGATCCGTTCCACAAAGATACGTGGGTCCTCAGCACTGAACACCAATCTGATCCTGGGTACCCAGAACTTAGTGCCATCTAGTATGGCGTTTACTCCTATGAAAAAGAAGGAGATGGAAGGCATACATACGTGGTCAACAATACAAACAGAGACGAGATGAAATTATGAGTGTGTCATTATAGTGCAAATACATAAAAACCAACCAGGAGATTTGCTGTTTTTGTGTTTTTTGTGTGGAATTGGATTTCCTTCTTCATCTGTCAGTTTTCTGTTTTGGTAAACTTTCTGTACCAGATACTGGCATTTCTCCTTACTGTAGTCAAGGACCCCAACTGAATGCCAACTGTACTCCAAAGAGGAGCTTTCTGTCATCTCGTCATCTGTAGGCAGCAGGGCTTTTGCAGGAATAGGTTTTCGATCAGGTTCAGCATTGCCAAGGGCAAGCCAGTCTTCTGGAGTCCGGCAGTCATACTCCTCATTGTCAAATACCTAAAGGAGAAACACAGGAAAGATGAGTGTGGGGTGGTGCTGTGCCCTAAAATATAGGATGTAACGGAAATTGGCAGCCCAAAATGCCAGAGAAAAGATTGCAGCAGGAACAGACTCACCTCCAGGGGGAGGTACTGTGATACAGGATTGTCAGTCGTAATCACATCACTACTGCTCTGATGTCTTGCCATTAGGAGATTGGAGGATATGCCTTTTTCTGCCAGGAGCTGTTCAATGTCAAACTTCAAATATTTCCTTCGACGTCTATAAGAAAACAATATGAAACAGGAAAATAAGTCTTAACAAAAGGCAGTGGTTAGATTATCCTCTAAAAAATCCAACAGCCTCTATTCTGTATTTCAGAGGTTGTAGTGGGCTCAGTGTTAAAGCTAGAGTGAAGATACTGATATCATATGAAACTAAAAAACCTAATGAATCCATTCGTCCCAACCCTGTCATGCTAGCTTGTCGGCAAAGTTACGCTAAATTATGGCGAGGAAAAACTTGCATGCCGATTTGCACAGGGGTCCCTTGACCTCTCACCTCAAGATATCTGAATGAAAATTGGCTCTATGGGTACCCACGAGTCTCCCCTTTACAGACATATCTAACATTTTCAGATGCAGTGACAGAAAATGGAGAGGTTTTTGAAACAAAAAAGTGATGTTGGAGACAACCTTGCACCAGTAAAAGCTTCAAAGCCTGTGGTGAGGAAATATGACCCTGAATATTTTGGATTCATAATTGCAGGCAGTGATGGATGAAGGTAAGCTGAATATCAATGTGGGTCATTACAGCTGACAGTGACATAACACATATTTATAGCCCAGTTTCTCATTTATTTTGGAAGGTGGTCCCTGGAAAAAAATATGTAAATCAGAAGTGGGCTTCAAGTTACAAAACCCCTGACAACCCCTGCCTTACAGTATGTAAATATGCTCACTACAGGATATGCATAGAACAGAAAGCTCCACAGCACTAGATGACTCTTCTGTCATACATGATGCACGCAAACACTGCATACCTTTCTATCTCTAACTTGCGGGGGATCTGGCCTTCAACAGTTTGGAAGGGCATCTGGACCTTGGATGTATTAACAACCCGGCAGAAGTAAGAAGGCTGTGATTGCTGTGAGGTAGGTCCATGATTGACCGTTGCAAGCTTGAAAGTTGTAACTAAAGAAAACAGTGCAGATGAACAAAGATTTTATACACAGCATATACAATATTGTATTTTAACGAAGCATATGCTCCTCTTATAAATACAAAGTAGGTGCATCAGAAATTATGACTGAAAATGCCTACATGTCTAAAATTGTCATGTAATACAATCTCACCTTTAATTGTGTTGGGATCACTGGTGGATTGGCCCTGTGACCTCTGCCGGATACCAGGTTCTGCTGTAAGAGACTAATCAATAAACAGTTAGTCTTGGATTTGGTCAGACCACGACAGAAGCTCAGTGTTTTGCATGGGCTTCATAATGAAATGCTTTTACCTGGAACTTGGATGGAGTGATGATATCTGAGTATGTGCCCTTCTGCTCATTCACAGTGCATTTTCTGATGGGAGGGAGTTTGCACCAGTGACTTAAAGTTGGAGGCTTGGGCTCTGGAGGTTTGCTGGGGGGATGAGGCACCAGTACACCGAAACCTGGCAAATATTTTCTTTCCATCTTCTAATAGAATCAAATAATTCATGTGTGATGTTAAACAATGAAGCCTGGATGTAATCCTGTTAGCTGCTTCGAAAATAATCTAAACTGTTGCCTCAAAATGCTTTCGTTACATGCAAAATGTGGATGAAAATTGTTTGTTTCTGTCCTAGAAGTAACATTAAATCTTGAATATTTTCATTTAATGTTAAATAAATGTCTGTTAAGTCACTATCTATAGCCAAATGTGTTAACACAAAGGTGATTGAGCCTATGGCCCACTGATGAAAGTATTGCAATATTCATATATTAAGATAAGATAAGATAAGATATTCCTTTAATAGTCCTGCAGTGGAGAAATTCGCAGTGTACAGCAGCAAAGGGGATAGTGCAAAAAACAAGATGCATCAGCTAACACAGTAAAAAAAAAGAGCTAAACAAAGTGTAACAAAATATGAACCATTTAAATAGAAGGAAGTATAAAAATAGGAGCAGTATATACAGTACCCAGCCAACATTTGTATGTGGGGCCCATGTGGGTAGTAAATGGGCTGAAAAATAGGCCTTATATGGGATCGTCCGTAGGTTTCATAATGGCCCCGTGCCAATTGCCCTTGTGGGTTTCATGCAGGGGTACACTGGGTGTTATATGGGCCCAATCTGGGCAACAGAAAACCAAAACCCATCTCGGCCCCAGGTTTAAGTTCTATGTGGAAACTACATGGGGGCTATATGTCCTGAAATATGGGTTGTAAGTGGGTTTGTCCACAGTTTCCATGTTGGCCCCATGCACTAATTTCCCAGTAGTGACCCAACTAGGATCCACACGGGTAGCCCACATGGGGAGCCCATGTGGGACCAACTTAATTGACCCAAGTGGGCGCCATTTGAGTTGCCCATTCTGAGCCCATGCACTAATTTCCCATTAGTGACCCACCTAGAACCCACTTGGTACTTAGTTGACCCAGGTACCCCCACCCCAGCATAACCCATGTGGGGCCCACATAACCATGTTGGCTGGGTATTGACAATAAACAGACAAATCAACAACATTGCACAATTGGAAAATGATATTGCACAGTGAGAATGAAATGAAATTCCACCTGAAAATATCAGGTCAGTTTTTGGTGTGTAAGTGAAAGTGGTCTACTGGGAGCAGCTTTGTGAAATAGGTGTCTGTGGTGTCATTAACTAACTCTTACATTACCTATATTTAGAAAAGGAGAATGGAGGAATTAACAACATCCACCTGCGAAATAACAGGACAGTTTGAGTATGTTTACAATAACATACCGCTGCTGCCAAATAACTTTACTGAACCAGCAAAAGAAGCATCAAACATACAGATTAAAACCGTAAACTAGTTAGCATTAGCACTAATTAACGTTCAGGTGTGACCGTTTGCTTCAGCTGCTCTGATTAGGTCAACTAACAAGTAACATTACGTAACGTTTGCTAATTTAAGATTGTAATCAAACAGAAAATATGTTTTTTTTTGTTACATACCTTATACTAAATTGGACTGTAAGTTGTAACGCTGCTCTTTAGTTTCCTCTAGCTGAAATAGTAATGTAATAGCTGATGAACTTTATAAATCTCAGTTTCTAACTGGAAGTTAACCGCCGGTATGTAACTGTTGGTAGACGGGGCAACGGTTGTCATGGAGACGGAGAGAGCCACAACACGACAGTCCTGCTTTGTGGCAGACTGAGGGAAGAGCTTTTAAATTAAACATCTAACAACAACTTTAGGACACAAAAATAAAACTAAAAGAGAAAAGAACAAAAATAATCGGAAAGGGACTTGAGGGAATTATTTTACGTTTTATTCCACTATTGGACAGCTGTAGATCCAGGTTTTAATGTGGCAATAGTACTGCAAAATATATAAATATTGCAATACTTTCATCAGTGGGCCATAGGCTCAATCACTATTGTGTTATTAATTTCAAAGAAAATCTTCGAGAACATGTCATCAGTTTATAAAATATATGCAATATTATAGACAATACTTTCATCAGTACTTTTGGACACAAAAATAAAACTAAAAGAAGAGAAAAGAACAAAAATAAAATAAATAAATGGACTTGAAGGAAATATTGCATTCCACTATTTGACAGCTGTAGATCCAAGTTTTAATGTGGCAATAATACTGCAAATATATATAAATTGCAATACTTCCATCAGTGGGCCATATAGGCTCAATCACTACTGTGTTATTGTATAATTTTTTATTTAAAAATCTTCGAGAAAATGTCTTCAGTTTATAAAATATATGCAATATTATAGACAAAACTATCCAACAATGTATAAGTAATTAATACAGGTTTTAATGTGGCAATAATACTGCAAATATATAAATATTGCAATACTTTCATCAGTAGGCCACATAGGGAGGGATGTCCCTTTTTTGTTTTTATTTCATGTCAAAGACAATGTGTCCAATGTGTCCTACATGTGATAAGATGAATTTTGCCATGTCTACAAAAACCCAATAAAAAAGATTTGAAAAAACTTTATTTGTCTCATACTGTCTGCCTGAATATGCCTGTATTTACCCTCTGTTTGAAAGGCTTTAGCTCATTTCAATGAAATTGCGTTGCTAAGCAACAGCTTGGGTTCATGTTTACTTCCTGTCATTCAGATACACTGCAACCAGAAATAAACTGGGACACATTTTTTTCTGAATAGGGGCGGTGTGTATTTCACGGTGGACTGAGTGCTTCGATACTTCTGCAGTATATATATATATCTAGGACTTAAACCTGCTTTATAATAAAAAAAAAGACATGAAAATCTCACTTTTTTACAATATGGGACCTTTAAGTAAAATATCTGAATAGCCTACTTCTCCTATCACTGGTAAGGGAGTGAAATAAGAAAGCCACGTGGGATGAAAGAAGAGAACAAAGACAAAGAGTAGTTGTACTTAAGAGAATTAAATAATTAAGATTCATGAGTTAATTATGCCTGTCCCTTTAGAAAAGGACTGTTTCCTCTGTAGCAGTAGTGTTTCACTGAGTAAGACCATTTCTCATTCAAACTACTCCCAGTCCCAAAGATCTTAGTAATTTAAACAGTTGAATAACGGCTAGATAAAAGCAGTTTGAATCTGTAAACAGTAGTAGAAGACCTAAAACAAAGCTCAAAAAGTTATATATAAATAGCCTACTCTTAAGGCCTACATTACAAATCTTAGACAGTTTGAGCGTCTGGGAGATTGGTTCTCGAAACTGTGAGTAAATTTACATAACCACCACAATACACTGTTCTCCACAGGTAGGCTAAGCACCAGAACAATCACATCCCATGCTGTTCCTGGTGAAGATAGTGATGGTAATGGCAGTAATGATAAGCTAATGGAATTTGATTGGAATGCACACTTGCGCAAATTTCAAAATCTTTTCCTCTCACACTCATGACAGCTCGAACGTATCTGCAAGGGAGGGGAGAACCCCGTTGACCCGTGCGATCCCCACACTCCTGGGTCACAAGGGCATCATAACCTCGTCTGTTTCCCATGGCAGATCACAGGCATCATGCACTGCGGCCCCTGCTCCTGCCCCTGGCCTCTTCAAACCCATCAGAGCAGCCTGACATTGGGTAGCCAAGCACAAATGAATAGTCTCATGTGGCTGCTGAACCCTCACGTGTCACTTGCGAAGGACATGCCGCCACGCAGATAGGGATGAATTAAGGTGAAGAGGGGACTGGAGAGTCACTGAAGAGGTGTAGTGTAGCAGGGATCGTGAGGCCAAAGGAGTCAGAGGTGACCTACAGCACTGTACTCGTCTTGTGAGGAGACAAAATGCTTTACAGTAGCGAGACTGGCCCTGTTCGGACCTGGTATTAACATGCGTCCTGAGTGATCCGATCACAAGTGGACAGCTCTAAGCACGGGTGTGAACGCACTCAAGACGCATTGAGATCCGATTGCTCAGACCACATTCAGAGGTGGTCTTCTTTTAGCAGCGTGTACGCGAATGTGTCCTGGGCCACATTAATTAGACTACTCCACTGACGTCCCGCTGGGATCCACGGGTCTCTGTGCTCCTCATGTGAATAGACAGACAGACGCGAGCACTTGTCTGCCTCGCAGCCTGGAAACGGCCTCTGTGCTCTACTGTATCCTGTCGGTACAATTGTATTTTATTAAGATATATCTTATCTATAGGCTACATTTCTACAGACTATCAGACTAGGCACGGAACGTGCATTATTATCATACTGTTGGAGATGTGTCTGTGTTTTTTGTTCCGGTGCTTTGCACGGAGCTGACATCTGCCCGCTTGCTCACTCTCATCCCCGGTTCAGAAGCTCTCTACCCCGCTGTTGCCTGGCAAAGGCAGCAGTGTCGGCGGCATGGAGGTCCCCGCGCACCGCCTACAATAACCTTTTATTTTGATGTTAATAAAATGTACCCAAATTCACGAATATGTAGGATATTACTACTGACATTCATGTAATATTACGTCACAACGGCTGCTTTATTAGCTATGTGTTTACGACGTTATTTGCATATAGAGCGGGGAAGTGAGATCAGATCACAAGTGGTCACTTAAGACGCATGTGGAGACGCAATGCCAAGTGTCAATAGACGCACCTAAAGCCGTCCACTCGAGATCAAATCACTCTGGATTCATGTTAATACCAGGTCTGAACAGGACCAAAGAAAAAAGATATGATATGGATGCAGTGGTCATTACTCAGGAGAGGCCTCTTGAAATGTTTAGTAAGAGGCCATCCGCTTCATTGGCTTCTTCTCAATGGAGCTCAGTCTTAAAGCAATGATCTCACCCAATGAAGACGCCTAAACCAAATGAAAGACTTCCCCAAGAGTCTAAATAACCCACATCTAATAAAGACATTATCATATCAGAGTGGCCTCAGCACTCAGAGCACCCTGACCACGGCAATGTATTAATCATTAGCACGTTTCTAATGGTATTGATTAAATCAGTGAGGAGATCCGGTTCCAAAGAAAACCTCACGAGAACCACAAGTCTCTGATGAGGTGGTGTTCCTCAAAGCATGGTCGCCTACCAATGTTTGGTAGCCATCTCTGGAGCCAGGAGCCCACCATGATGGGACTTGATTGGACAGATGTGGTCAGCAGCTCTGGGTGAGTGGAACTGATTAAATCCTAACAAGCTTTGTTAACAGCTTTGATCCACCCTGTGTTCGTCCTTTTTCTCACTCCTAACAGTCCAGCAGCAGATATATGCTAACATGAAAGATCTGGCTCAACATCAACTGTTGAACAACATCAATATTAGTCATTTACATCATCACTCAGATGTATAATCCATCCTCTCCCCCTCTTCATCCTAGAATCCTCTCATTATTCATCCACTTCTCTTCCTCTCTCTCTCTCCTGCTTTCACGGTGTTGGGATGTTGTGAGGGTCATGGCTCTGTGAATATAACTCCCATTTTACGCTAATGACATCAGCATGTGTCGCTAACTTTAGCTCCTCCTGAGGGCCAGATGTTGGCTGATGGGATCAAACACTGGCTATCCCCCCTCTCACTGTCACATTGTTGGGAGAGCCAGGAGGGTTTAGCATTTGCACATATTTCCACATACCTCCTGCAGAAACCCACAACCCAACCACAAAATGCTGGCACACCCTTAACTTGCAGAGTGATTTTATTTTTGCATTCGCACACAGGAATGGAAACATACAAAGGCATGCTGCGGTTTCCAGTAAAGGCTCATTAAACTTTCTTGAAAATAGACAGAAATTTAGTTTAGATATATTAAAAAAGTGTGAAAAACATGCAGGGATTATTTGCCACATGTCTTCCTCAGGACCTACCAGATCATTGTTTTGCAAGTCACAAGTAAGTCTCAAGTCTTTCCACTAAAGACCCAAGTCAAGGCCCAGGTCAAAGCAGGCAAGTCTGAAGTAAAAGTAGACAAGTCCATAGTCAAGTCCCAAGTCAAAGGAGGCAAGTCCAGAGTCAAGTCCCAAGTCAAAGGAGGCAAGTCCAGAGTCAAGTCCCGAATAAAGACCAGAGTCAAAGGAGGCAAGTCCAGAGTCAAGTTCCAAGTCAAGTCCCAAGTCCTAAACTTATATTTTTTAGTCCTAAACAAGTCATAATGCACTCGTCCCCAAATGTAATGCCATTTGCTTCTCCGTCTGTAATTTTTGACTCGCACGTTTTGCATAATGCGATTTGTTTTTTGCATAGTTTTTGAACGCGAATAAAATTATCTTTGGTGTAATTTTTTTCCAATTGGTGCTCAGTAACATATCGTTAGTTCTTCATGGTTCTCTCCTGCAACTTGACTGGATGCTGTCAGATTGGTTCGAAGAAAGTGGATCTGGAAATGCAGTAAATTAATTGATTCGTGGCACCCTTTTTTAAATAACATACTTTTACATCTTTGGGCTTGGGGGGGAAGGTATCAAGTATTTTCAAGTCAAAAGGCTCAAGTAAGTCCAAGTGAAGTCACGAGTCACTGGTGTTTAAGTCCAAGTCGAGTTGCAAGTCTTTGATTTTGTCAAGTCGAGTCTAAAGTCATCAGATTTGTGACTCGAGTCCACATCTCTGTGACTTACACATTGACACTACATTGTTAGAAACAAATACAACTCCTGGACATTGTAAGATTAATTTACATCGAACACTTACAACCTAATACCCATAACTGCACCCCATTTTCAAAGCACTTTTTCTCTTGACAACACCACTGTGGTCAATGAATGTCAGTTCATAGATGAAACAGAAGCACCATGAGGGCAGCGAGTGTCACATTAACACCACAGTGTTTTGTGGCGGCACGTTTTACAAGAGCTAAGCAGATACCAGCAACATGAGGCTGCTTCCATGCAGATTTGATTTTGCCCCGTCATACGAGGTACTGTTGTTTAACGGTGACCCCTGTGCTTGGCTGTACATTGAAGTTGCCGTCATGGCTTGGACGACTCACAGGTGGACTCTTGGCATGCCAATAAAGACTTGTTTAATGAGCTGAGAAGGGCCTCAAAGAAGCAAAAGTGGCCAGACATGAGACAGACTGGAACCCCCCAACCTGTGGCCCGGGACCTCAAACAGCTGCATTTGATTTTTCCTCTCATTTGCAACATTTGTTAGCGTGACTTTTAGGAGGAGAATCAAAGTCAGACAACATGGGTCACAGAAATATTCGACATAGTGAGACAATCTCAGTGATAAAAAGTGAAGAACTAAAGCTGTTGAGCATAAACATTATATGTGTATGCTCCCTGCTTTTAACTGATGTTGACCTCCGAGGAGTGTCCAGTATTTATCCCAGCCTCCTCATGCTGACCTCTGACCCCCAGCCAGGGTTATTGTAAACTAAAACTGAAACTAAAACGAAAAAAAAGCAGTGAAAAATATCGTTAGTAAACTGAAACTAAATAGAAAACTATAACCATTAAAGGAACAGTGTGTAATATTTCGGGGATCTATGAGGAGAAATGGAATTTAATTTTCATAACTATGTTTTCATTAGTGCATAATCACCTGAAACTAAGAATTGTGTTTTCGTCAGCTTAGAACGAGCCCTTCATATCTACATAGGGAGCGGGTCCTCTTCACGGAGTCCGCCATGTTTCAGTAGCACAGATCGGCCAAACCAAACACTGGCTCTAGCAAGAGCCTTTCGCACTTTTACGTTACCTGAAGGCCACCGAAGTTCTCCGACACGCTTGTGATACTGCGGTAACGTGAGCCGCAGAGTGTAAAACCGTGGTACCGCCAGCCGTTGCTGACTTCCATTGCTCCTAAAGTAGTGTCATTATGGTAAGGATGGCCTCTGAGCGAGGTGAACGGCGTTACAACAATTTTGCACTCGGTGGACGGAGGGGAACTCAGTTGGTTGCAATCTGCAACCACACCACTAGGTGTCGCCAAATCCTACACACCTTTAAGAAAAACTAAAACTAATCTGAAAAAATATTGTCTGGTTATAAACTAATACAAATAACATAACGTAAATGTATTTTGCTTTTAGTTTTTTAGCTACAAGATATCACTACTGAAAAAAAGGAGACAGCATGAATTTGCGTCAACTCTCGTGACATTGAACCACAGAAACTGAACGGACTTGACCTTCCAGGAGACGGCGCCATCTATGCCGCAATTGCTTCACATCGGACACTAAAGTAGCGTAAAGATTTAACATTAAACATTATGGCCATACCTACACAGTTCTCCAAACATGTATTTTGTATGTACAGTAGCTACATATTTCTGAGATATTATATGCAGAACAATCTAAAGCTTACCTCACTTTTATCCTTAGGGCAATTTTAATTTATTATTTCATCACATTTCACTTCCAGTTGTTCTTGTTTTAGTTGATTAATTTGCCTTAAATTGATTTGTTATTTTTCTTTTTTTTGTGTCATGATTGTTTGATATTTTTTTTAACTTGGCTATATCGTAAATGAGGTCTCTACCTCAATGTATTTCCGAGTTAAAATAAAGGTTGAATGAATGAATGAATACCTTGCCCTAACAAAAACAAACTACTGTAAAGCTCAAACTAAACCTTTCTGAAAACTAAAACTAAGCTAGAATGGAATCAAAAAGTCAAAACTAAACTAAAATAAAAACTAAAACTATTACAACCTTGCCGCCAGCACACTTGTTGTTAGTTAGATTTGTTCTGCTGGTTTACTCCTGTGCCAGACTTCAGAGCCTTTGAATCCATTAAAGTTCTTTGAGACAGTTAAATTAAATTGTTATGTAAGCCAAGTCGCTGTGCTTTATCTAAGTGGGTGTGCGAATATGAGCTGGAAGAATAAGAAAGCAAAGTGAGGGGAATCTGTAACATGTGTGTGTGTTTTGTGGTAACAAACCAGTGTGTGTGCTGGCATTCCAGTTTGTTTATGTGGGTGGGCGATGGAAAGCCAGGAAAGAGTTATCAAGAAATTGTGTTTGAATGTGTTCGTGTGTCAGAATGACAATGTGTTTATGTGACGCACAAGAGTAACTCCAAATGACATCATAAACAGATATAAAGAAGTCAGACAAGGACACGAGACTGAGGAGAGGCCGGTGGTAGGAGTGTATGTTTGCAAATGTGATTGTGGGTGGGCAGTTAATTTGTTGTCCAACATTAAACAAGAGTTTCAGCTATAAATAAGTCATCGCCGCTCAGCTGAAGCCTCCTCCAGTGAGCCACCCTTTCTTGAAATTCCTCCTCGTTAAGAATTAATAAAGAATAAATGGAAACCGCATAGTTTCCACTCACACATATATACCCACAAATCCACACACAAGCTCACAGATGCACACATTATTGGTTTGGCAAGCTGCCCGAGTGCTTCGCTGAGGCCTCAATTTGTCATCCCGCCTCATCTGGCCTCTATCAGTTTCTGGTCCGACAGCTTAATCTGTGTCATTCATCCTCTCACATCAAAGAGGCTACTTGCAATCGAAGCCTATCATGCAAGCACACACAAAACACTGTGGATGTGCACATTCACATGTTAACAGACTTTTAAACGGTCTCTTTGTGCTTATTAAAAACCCCTCTGTGACATGAGGATCATAACAAACATCCGCAGTGAGGACACCGTCTTTGTAAGATGTCCACACTGATTACTGAGCTCACAGTTGAAGCAACAGAACAACTCAAACTATCCTAAAGAAATACAGTCCTCTTGGTTTTTATTGGACTTGAACTGTAGACCTTTGCAGTTGACCTTGACCTTTTAACTTCTAACCATGTCAACTGACGGGCTTCAGGGTAACGTATTTGGGAATTGCTGTATTATTTTAAAGAGTGTAACTGTCTAAGCTGGAATTTCTTGGATCTACATTATATATCAGAGGTATAGGCAACCTTAGGGTGCTTTCACAAGCCATAGTCCATTTGGTCCAATTGATTCTTTTGGTTCATTTTCTATTTAGTCTGGTTCGGTTTCACAGTGCACAAATTAAATTGGACCAAATAAAATAAGTTTCTGAGGGGGCGTTTACGGAGCGAATTCATCTTTTTCATCTCAAGAGCTGCCACTTCAATGCAGGGAATCGTGGACTTTGAAGCTGTCGAAGTTTTTGCACTTTGACTCGGCACTGAATCCCTTCTCCTCCAGTTAATGACTTTATTAACGTCACTGTTTTTCGTGGATTTTATTTATCATATTCTGTATGTTCTCTTCGGCCCAGAGGTCAAGCAAACATCAGACTTCGGCAGAAGTCCAGGTCCGTCCACTCCTACTCATGTTAACCTGTCGTTTACCTGTGTCCATCTCAACAAATGCCCGCACATGCAGCCTGCGTTTTGATTCGCTTGGAAACGGTCCGAGACCACCTCTCACAGGCGGTCTCAGACCGGTTGTTTTGGTACGCACCAGAGTACGATTACTGTGTTCACAACTGCCCAAACAGACCTCAACAGATGTTGAACCGCACCAGAGTTCGATTAAAATGTTCGCTTGTAGAAAGCTCCCACCATTGTTATGTGATAGCTTAACCAATGGCATACTAGAAATATGTGTGCCAGAGAGTTTTTTGGAAATGTTGAAGTGTCCTCTCAATCCACATGCCAAAATACCTCTTTCACAGCTATTGGCAGTCGCACGTCCTGTTATTTACGTGGTTTGATTGACTTTTTTGGTACCGCCGCACATGGCACCCTTTAGCACCGATATGAAACACACCGGGCGTTCCATTAACTATAATGAAAACCCATTCGCAGAAACAGTAAATGCTCTAATAAAGTGCGCCGGGAGTGTGGCGACGTAGTTTAAAGAACGAAAGAGACACACAACAAACACACGGCTTTCATCCAGGAGACCGTTGTTAGTGTCCCGTGTGTCACGTTACAATCAGTTTGTGTCCCGTGTTCACAACGTTCAGTGTCATTTTCAATGTATAAACGTAGTAGTTTCAAGCCCAACCAGGTATTTCTTACCTAAACCTAACTATAGTGGTTTTGTTGCCTAAACCTAAAGTGACACCAAGAATAACTATAATGGTTTTGATGCTGAAAATAAAGTGACGCCAAGGGGTGTGATGCCGATGCCAAGGGGCGTGACAAAGCGGTGGTATGTGACGAGTTGAGATGAGAATGTGATGAGAATTACAATGACCTGATTCTGGGAGGAAATTGTTTTTTTTTTTATTTTGCTGTGCACGTTGCCTATATGGATGGAATAACATTACAGATCCGTTGGAGATCGCGATATGGTGTCATAATTAAACTTAATATTCACATTAATGCTGATATGGCACACTGATTAACAACAAAATTTAAAAATGGCACTTCATATCAAAAAGGTAGCCGACCCCCGGTATACAGTATATCAAGACATCCGTACTGTGTACTTTATGTGGTAAAAGCTCGGAGTCTTTCTCCAAAAAATCCAACAGGATAATTAACTCTGACCTCAGAGCTTAACTCAAGCACTGCCTATTAACCACGCCACTTACTGGTTGCTCTTGTGGCCAGCGGATAACGTCATATGAGATCCTACTGTGTGTCGTTATAGTCTCCATAACAACAACGCCATAACAAACTGAGACATTAAATCAGACTGCATAAACCGCATTGCTCCAAATCTACCATAACTAACTGAATAGATGTACTATTTGGAGAAACAAATCAAAGCCTGGTCACGTTGTGAGGCCTATAATGCAGTAAAGTCATGTAAGGAAGCAGCTTAATCCTCTTCATCCCCGGAGGAATATATGAGCTGACATATAGAACACAAAGGCCGAGAGAAGACAAGGAGGGAGAAGGAAGGAGATGGAGAAGTGTGGAGTAACACCATGTGCTCGACACACGAGCAGCCAGGACAAACATTGAGGATTAGAAGTACGGGAAGGGGGAGTCCCCGTTCGTCTGACCCCCCGGCCCCCATTAAGCCCTGTAAATGAGAGAAAGAGGAGCAATTAGAGAGGCAGGTAGGAGATCCCTGTGACCTTTCCTGGCTGGTATTTGACCTCTCACAGCTGGGGGCCAGGGTGAGTATACATGCTGAACATTGAGGGAACGTATTCACTGAAAGGTACATTTTTCTCTCAGCACTGAGACGTAACACGTGTTGTAAACTGCGGCGTAGATTCTGTTGTTAATATGCTCACGTTCTACACAAGCACTTTATTGGATGTGGGCGGCTCTGCATTCCTGCATCACAGAAAATTACCCTTCATTACAAGTTAGTCAATTAAGAATCCAATGTGTTTTGCATTTTGAAGGCGAAATGAGTAACCAAACATAGTTTACTTGCACTTGAACCAGCTGCTCTTAAAATGTTTTATGGCTCTGCAGCAAACCTTGACCTCAAACCTCAGTGACGTGAATTTTGGTGCCTTTGCAGAAATCTGATATCAGTCACATACAGTCGTGTTTCCCAAACTTTTTTTTCCTGGGGAACCACTTCATAAAAATGACAAACCATCGCGGCCCAATTCACAATAGGCCTTATATCTATAAATAGTGAGAAGAGCGAATTTGTGCGTAAATCAGGCTGTTCTCATACACTGTTCGTAGCGATACCTACGAAAAGTGTACTGTAATTCTTTTTTAAGTTATTTTTTTGGGGGCATTTTTCCATTTTTATGACAGGACAGTGGATAGAGTCTTGAAAGGGGGGAGAGAGAGAGTGGATGCGGAAAGGGCCACAGGCCGGATTTGAACCCGGGCCGCCGCGGTCAGGACCAAGCCTTAATACATGGACGCCCGCCTTACCAACTGAGCTAACCCAGGCGCCAAGTGTACTGTAATTCATGTATATCCTATGAAATGAATTTGTGTGTAATTAACGTAATCGTGAACCAGGAAATATAAATAGAGGTGATCGCTGCGTAGGAGGAGGTCGAGGCGGATAGGTGGGTCAAAAAATATCAGACTTTTGCCCAGGAGACTGGTGTTTGTACCCCGTGTGAAACCAGAAGTCCACGTTGATTTATTTGTCACGTAATGTAAATCTTAAACTTAAATAAGTTAAGTTACATACTTAATTTACGCCACTTCCAGAGTTTTTTTAAGCCAAATCCCGATCTTTTCATAACATAACTAAGTACTTTTGTTGCCTAATCCTAACCAAGTCGATCTTTTCCTAAACCTAACTAAGTAGTTTTCTTGCTTAAACCTAAGGAAGTTGTTTCCTGTGAAGACAGAAGTTTATTTTGAAAAGACTGTATGCATGTAACGAGCAGATATTGACACATGTTGCTGGACTTTCGTAGGAAAACGCATGAAAAATGAAGAATGACTTTTTGTAAGATATCATACAAATCGTTGTATGAGAATACGTTGTGGAAATGAACGTTACTGACCATTTTTACCATAATTTCCGCATCACCTTATATTATCTTGAATAGGTAAACCAGCCATGTCAAAGAGACATATTTGATAAATAAAATAAAAGCATTTGTGTTTTTCCTCTCATCAGTAAAACAAACCAAATGTCTTTCATATTAGATTCAGTGTTGCAAGTCGGCTACAATCATCACAACAATACGAGCATTCAGGCTTCCTCATGTGGCTCAAAGGAGTAGCCTACTGCAGATATAAATGTTAAAAGACGATGGAAGAAATTCTGCAAATTTATTTGGCGACCCAAATAAAATCTCCTGCGGCCCACCTTTGGGTCGCGACCCAGTCTTTGGGAATCACTGGCATTAGCTTCTTCCAAAACCAACCTGATTCAGTCAATACAAGCTAAACCACATCTGGACCACACTGATGATTTGACTCTGTGTTTTATCCATTATCCCCTAAAACACACAAATGCACACAGGTCCTCCCATCCTGCAACCAATGTGAAAAGATGTGAATAACATTTCCGTGTGTCCCATTGAGCCAGAACTGACTCCAGATTAGTACAAAGCAGCAATAAACTATGTCCGTATGCCACTAACACAACCAGATACCAGCTAATCCCTCATAGATGACATTACCCTAATCTCCCATGAAGCTATTCTTAGCATACAGTATATACCGCACCGCTGGAGCGTGACGAAAGGAGAAACTGTGAGATGCCAGAAGATGGAGAGCCTCCGGGTTTTATTGTGTGGAGGTTTGCCAGACACTGTAGCTGGTGTTAAAGAGTGGAGAGCAGGAGGACAGAGAGATGAAAGGAGAGACCAGCGAGGGGCGAACAAAGACAAATGTACAACTGGAGTGATATATGAGTTGAGGGACTGTGGAAACAGGGATAAAAACTTTAACAGGGAGATACATTTAAAATCAACACAGATGGACGAATGTCAGATTAATAAGGATTGATAACTGGGATAAAAGTATGCGAGTAATCCGCTGCTGGCTGCTCATAAACATCATACAAACATCAGCCCATATGCCATTCCTCAGTAATTTCTATTCTCCATTCTGGAGAAAAGCAAGCAGGCATGTCTGTAAACAATTTTTATGGTATTAAAGACATTTATGGAAACCAATCCAATTATGTGTGTCCTTTCCAATTCTCTGAGCCCCCTGCATTTGAAGCCAAGCCATAAAACTGAAGAGACATGGTGTTTATTCTTCGGGGTGCCAGTGAGGGAAAATACATCATGCTCAGAAAAGGACTTAGATTTCCTGACGTGTGTGGTTAAAGAGAATTTAAAAAAGAACGACTGTCATGTATCAGACCATGTGTTTATTATCCAACAAGGCTATAATGAAGAATGGCAGAGTAATCTCTCCAGTCAGGCAGACAGATGGGAGGGAGAAAGACTCATTTTCTTGTCCAAGTCATTTGCATGAAACTCCGAGCTGTCAGATTCTTGTGGTGCCACAATGGCCATCAAGCTGCAAATAACTGCACTGAGGACTATTTTTGTCTCCCTGCTCAGGTTTCCTCCTGCCGGACTTCAAAAGAGACCTGTAACTTGGAATTACTGCAGCTGAAAAACAGGAGGGCAGAAGCAGATAAACTAATTTCCTCGCCCCATTACGAGGCCCTGGTTAGTGGAGGGACCTGGTTTTAGCTGCTGGTATGCGCAAGGCGGCTGGTTCACATTAAACCTGCGTTGACGAGCAAGTGTGTCCTCCCCTGCATGCTCATGATCCTTTGCAGAGTCCCAAATACGATACGATACGATACAACTTTATTGTCAGTTTGCACTGAAATTCATTTTGCATCCATAGGCAGCTCAGTTTGAGAAAAAGTACACATACAATAGACATACTGTTACCATAGACAGACAGACAAGTAAGACCCATCAGACAAAAAACAAATCACATCACAATTATTCATACACAACCCATTACAAAATTACCATCTGTCCTCTGGATTTACATGTTTTTAGCAGCACATTAATTATTATTTAGCAACAACATGGACTGATGGAAAAAAGTGTTCTTTAGCCTGATGCGGTTGAATGTAGGGACTCTGAATCGCCTCTTGGAGGGCAGAAGTTGATATTCCCCATTTAAAACATGTAAGGGATCAGAAGAGATGCTGTTGGCAAGTCTGAGCATACTCTTGTTGTGAGCTGCTTGAAAGGAGGCTGTCACAGGTTGGCCAATGATCTTCATGCAGATTTTGATTTGGCTATAAAGTTTAGTTTTAAGTTTTACAGATATACTTCTGAGCCAGGCTGTGCTGCAGTACAACAGGATACTCTGAATCACTGAACTGAAAAATAGAAAAATAATCTGGCTACTGGCTCCAAATGATCTGAGTCTGCGAAGAAAGTAAATGCTGTATCTTCTTACAAGTGAATTCAATGTGAGGGGTCCATGATAGGGTGGAGTCTATCATCATAACTCCCAGGTATTTGTATGAAGAGACCTGTTTAATTTCTACATTATGAATTGTAACTGGAGGCAGCTGACAGTCAGGAGGAAGATCAAATGTAATTTCTTCTGTCTTACTAGTGTTAATGATAAGAGCTTTTTTTATCACACCATTCAATCAGCCGTGGACATTACACTGATGCAAACTGAGGTCATCAAATGGATGAAAGTAGTGCCAGAGTGGGAAAAAAACTGCACCTTCTCAATCAGTTTTGCTTTAGTGTTGTTGCAGCACAACGTCCTCACAGTGGGCGTGGAGAGAAGCATGGATAAAAGGAGCGCACACTCCTCTCCTCTCTCCTGTGCGTAACAGCGTTTAGAGCGCTGGAGCTGGCTGGGACAAGGAGCGCTTGGATTGGCTGTGACTTAATTAAAACATTTACACGAATTAATTAGCATAGAAAAAAAGGGACCTATCATTTCCACCGTTTTGGCGAACACACAGACTCTCTCTCTGTTGCGCAAAATGGATGAAAACAAACATCCATCAAATGGGAATTAAGTGACAAAACATGGAGTGTTTATTCTAGGACTGACCGATGTCGACCCACTTCTGTCAGAGAGATGTCCTATAGCTGCTCCAGAGGATGCTCTGAACTTTATGAAGGATTTTTTTTTCATCATTATTCCTGGAAGGACTTTGGAACAGATACTGGACACTTTGCGCATTGCGTAATTGGCAATAAAAATGTCCTTCAGATCTGCTACACATACCGATGGGAGTAATCTCTGCAGGAAGGTGTTTCTCGCATCGTGCATGTTGTAAACACAGCAGGATGAGAGAGTCTAGTGTGCTTGGGAACGGTCTGGATCGGATGCTGGTGTTGCTCTGTTGGCTGTTTCTGGTTCTGGAGAGGAGTGGAGCAGGTGAGGTGCATCATCATCATCATCTTCATCATCTCTGTTTCTGTTGATGCTCTGTCTCTGAACCACTTGCGTCATTGTGGCTGAACTTGCCTTCTCGTATTCCCCATTGTGGGTTCGGTTACAGCATGTTATTACTCTACACTGTAAACAATTGCTGTTAATTTACAGCAGGATTTCAACAGTACTAACCTGTTATTGCTAAAAAACAGTGCTTTACTGTTAATACAAAAGAAAACCTGTTAAATTACTATAAACAAGTCTATTATAGCTGTTTTCCTAACAAGTACCTTTAATTGTATTTAGTGTGACTATTCCTATGTCTGTAAAGTGCTAAGTCTATTCATCTAGGCAAAAAATAATGTTTATTAAAATGTATGTAAAACATACAACTTAAATAGTGCATTAAAACAAATCAGTAAGATAATGTAAAAGAAAGGTGAAAAACATCTATATAATGTATCTTTAAACAGTAAATTAACTGTAAAACACTGTGAAATTAAAAAAGTTCAAACAGTATTTTTCATTAACAGTACAAAGCTGTAAATATCAGTGACAGTATAAAAAATGTTAATTTTACAGTAACATAAAAGCAACCCTGCTGCCAGTTCTTTACTGTTATTTTACTGGGAAAGTCTTAACAATGTGGCTCCCTGTCTCTCAGAGAATTGATTTCAAAATACTCCTGCTGGTTTACAAAGCACTAAATGGTTTAGGGACAAAATACATTTCTGATCTTCTGCTATGTTATGAACCATCCAGACCTCTCAGGTCATCTGGATCAGGTCTGCTTAGTGTCCCCAGAGTCAGAACTAAACATGCAGAAGTTCAGTTTTTATGCATCAAATATTTGGAACAAGCTCCCAGAAACCTGCAGGACTGCTCCAACTCTGAGATCTTTTAAATCAAAGCTTAAAACTTTCCTGTTTGCTGCTGCCTTTTATTAAACCAGATAATGATCTTATATACTGCACTAAAGCTTTTACTCTCGGGTGTTATATTCTATTTTAGCTTCTATCCTATAGCTTTTATTTTTAGCTTGTTTTTATTTTCTAATCTTTAATGTTTTTATAACTGTTTTAATTATGTCTTAATGTTCTTTTGCACTTTGTCACAATGTTCTTGAATGTTTCTGTAAAGCACTTTGAATTGCCCTGTTGCTGAAATGTGCTCTACAAATAAAGCTGCCTTGCCTTATTGATTGGGCGGACAGTTATGGTGAGTCAGCTGCATTAGACGTCCAAGAAATTCATGACCTAATGATGTCTTTGCATGGTTCTTCATTGGCAGGTGACAGTTTATTTGCTTAGTTTTTGCTGTCCTAAAAGTAAAGCCCAGACCTGTTGTTGATGCATTTGACACTGCTTGTGTCTTGCCAATACATGTAACCTGAGAGTATTAATGCTGTCCAACGGGGGAAAGGGCAGGATTCTGTGTCACATAAGAAGCAGTGGCACAATGGTCAGGCAAATTAAATATTCATGGAAAACACAATGAAGAGGATATTGGATTTGTGTCAGTTGATGTCAGTGCTGGAAAGTGTTTCTTGCTTTTCCGTAAAAACACTGATCTGATTACACATATTGACTCAACACTCTGCTATGTCATAACACTGACTCTCCATCACCCTCTGAGTCAGCTTCCAGATGTGTGGACCACGCCTGCAGCCCACCAATTGGGAACCTGGCCAGTGGCAGGACCCTCCTCACCCACTCAAGCTGCTGTGGGAACCACCACATTCCTTGCCCCCATCCTCCTGGGACACTGTGCCCCGAGGACGCCCACCCACCTGCTCACATGACTGACGACCCTTTCTCGCATCCAGACACTTGGTGGGCATCAGGTGCAGGCGCCACCGCGCAGGAGCAGCAGGATGAGATCCGGTTGGACCTGGAAACACAGTTCTGTTTGTCCCATGTGGTTTTGGTGTTCAGGTCACCGCGGCCTGCTGCCATGGCTGTCGAGCGTTCGGCTGACTTTGGAAAGACTTGGGAAGCTCTAAAACTCTTTGCTCGCAATTGCAGCACGGAGTTTGGTTTGCCTGATGATTTTACTAAGCCGGGCTCTTTGTGTACATCCCGCTATACCAGCGCTACACCCTGCAGTGGGGGGGAGGTAAGAGAATACGCACAAAGATGTTTTATCTTTTGGCAGATCTACAATGTTTGACTCAGTGCTGATTGCTGTTTCTCCTTGCAGGTAATACTACGGACACTAGACCCCAGCAATGCCGGAACGATGGACCCTTACAGTCCAGAGGCCCTCGACCGCCTCACCCTCACCAACCTCCG
This sequence comes from Sebastes fasciatus, assembly GCF_043250625.1. Classification (NCBI taxonomy): domain Eukaryota; kingdom Metazoa; phylum Chordata; class Actinopteri; order Perciformes; family Sebastidae; genus Sebastes; species Sebastes fasciatus. The sequence continues at coordinate 7,933,155 of NC_133795.1, forward strand.
CATCAGGCTGCTAAAAGCTCAGACCTGTGCGACACCTCTAAACCCACCTGCAGAATGGATAAGCCCTGCAGCCTCAGCTCTGACTCCCACACCCACCAGAGAAAGCTCAGCCTCAGCACCTTATGCTATTTATACTTTACTGGCCAGAGGGACCTGCCTGTGCCATGGACATGCTGAGCAATGTGTGCCACACAACATCAGCCAAGATGCAAGACAGGACAGTAACATGGTGAGAGGCTTTTCCTGTGTGTGCAGGTGCATTTCAAAGTAAAAGTGATAAAAAGAAAAGACGGAGAGAGAAGGCGTGTCTGTCAGTTTTTGCATTGGTCTGTGTTCTATTACAGCCTTGTATAACACACATGTCAGGATGTTAGGTCCAGATGTAAAATGTACTTACTGATGGAAAAAGAGCTTTAAATAGCTCGATTTCCTCCTCACGCCACCTGCCTGGATCTGTTTTATTTTTATAGCTGTCTCCAGACAGCAGGCAACGTCTGCTAGTGTAGGTGAAGTAACTGCCCCAGATGTGTTTTCCAGGTGTCTGGTAGGTGCCTGTGTACTCACCACACAGCAGGCGATCACTGTGAGAAGTGTGCCCCGCTCTACAATGATCGTCCCTGGATGCCCGCCAACAGCAGCGGCGGGGAGTCCAACCCGTGTCAGAGTAAGTGACCACCAACAGGAGTGCACGATACTGGTCTTGCTGAGAGAGAAAAAGCCAGAGAAGAGCTTTAAAATTGAACTTTAAAGGGATAGTTTGGGTGTTTGAGGAGATGTATGAGGTACTTATCTATAGTAGGTGTATTACTTACAGTAGATGACGGTCGGCACACCCCAGCATCAGGAAACAGACAGGAGCACCGACACCAGAGCAAAGCAATACAGTGCTGTGGACGGGATGGCAGAAAAACATATTTTAGCCACTTAAAAGAAAGACTAATTTAAAGAAAATTGATATGCGTTTAAACCTGCAGTAGGCAGAATATTTTTGGCATCATCGCGCAAAAAATCCATGATAACCTGTCAGCATATTGTAATTCAAGTGCTCTGAGAGAAAACTAGACTTCTGCACCTCCTCATGGCTCTGTTTTCAGGCTTTAAATAATCTAGCCTGTGACAGGAGACTTTGGCCAATCACAGGTCAATCAGAGAGAGCGCTCCTGTTGGCTGTTCATTCAACGGAGGCAGCTGTCAATCACTCGCAAACTCCAATCAAACGGTCAAACTAGACAGCGCTAATCAAATATTAATCACTATTCTGCTACTGTTATGTCTGTTTCTCACCTCAAATGTTTTCAGAAACATCTTGTAGTGTACTGTTTAGCTGTAAAATGAGAAAGATTGGTATTTTCTGCATGGTATCAAGGCCTATGGAAAGGAGTCTGGGTCACCGGCGGACATGGTGCTTGGGGTATGGGGTATAACACACGCGCATTGTAACTGAAGCTGCGGTCGTGCGTTGCGATTGGCTCAATTTCGGCATTTGTGTTGTACCCCCAAAGATATGACGCGTTGATGACGCGTGACCCAGCCTCCTTTTCTATATGCCTTGCTTGGTATTTTCTCAAGAGATCTCAACACAGCGGCCATGTCACAAACTTTCTCATTTTACAGCTAAACAGTACACTACAAGATGATTCTGAAACATTTGAGGTGAGTAATAGGCATTACAGTAACAGAATATTGATTCATATTTGATCAGCGCTGCCTAGTTTGACCGTTTGATCGGAGTTTGCGAGTGATTGACAGCAGCTCAGAGACAGCATGATTACCTGTCTCATGCACTACTATCAGGATATAGTGACCGTTTTCTAAAAATAACTTGTTTTAATCATATTTGCTCCATTTTAACCCACTGCAGCTTTAAATTATATTCAGAGATGGCCTCATACTGCTGGTCGCATGACGTCAGTGCACCTTTAGTTGTTTGGACCCTAGTAAACCTTTTGCGGGTCTAGTCTGTAAATTTTGTTCTGTGTTGTCAATGTCGGCACAGTATGCAAATCATTTTGACAACAGTAGATATATTTTGACTATAATATACAAGTAGGCTACATAGACGAAACAAAACTCACAGACTTATGATTTGTCCCATGTTCCCTGTTTGCTTTCTCTCTCCTCCCCATCCTGATGTCCACACTTTGTCTCTCTCCCATCTCTCTGATTGCTATGACATCACACACCTCTGTGTGACATCAGAGTGCCAGTGCCACGGTCACGCAGATAGCTGTCACTTCTCTCAGCGAGCATGGCTTTCCTCCGGTGGCACCAGCGGGGGCGTCTGTGACGACTGCAGACACAACACTGTCGGCCGCAGGTGCCAGCGCTGTCGCCACGGCTACCACCGCCACCCAGCCCTGCCCCTCAACTCCCCTGACGCCTGCACACGTAAGAGACTCAGAACTGGGGGGCAGGGAGGGTCACTGGTGTGGGATTGGCTAATGTGTTTTCTAGAGCTGCAACGATTAATCGATTAGTTGTCAACTATTAAATTAAATCGGCAACTATTTTGATAATTGATGAGTAATTTTTTAAGAAAAATAAAAGTCAAAATTCTCTGATTCCAGCTTCTTAAATGTGAATATTTTCTGGTTTCTTTACTCCTCTATGACACTAAACTGAATATCTTTGAGTTGTAGACAAAAGACATTTGAGGACGGCATCTTGGGCTTTGGGAAACACTGATCAATTGAACATTTTTCACCTTTTTCTGGCATTTTATAGACCAAACAACTAATCAATTAGTTGGGAAAATAATCAACAGATTAATCGACAATGAAAATAATCGTTAGTTGCAGCCCTAGTGTTTTCAACCAAGCAGGAAAATAAAGGAGGTTTCATGACTGATTTGATCTCAGTGGAATTAAATCAAAGTTTGGGAGGATTGTGGATAAAATGTAAAAGAACCATAATGTCGTATAGCTCCATCTGCTGGCATATGTCTGTAAATTTAACAATAAAAGAAAAAAATAAATGTTTGAGCAGCATACACAGCTACAGTATCTGTGTCTCTGTTTCTCAGGCTGCTGGTGTGATCCTCGGGGCTCTTTGCCTATACGTCTGGGAGAGGAGGGACCCTGGTGCCACCCTCGGAGCGGGCAGTGCCACTGCAAACCGGGTGTCGGCGGCACAAGCTGCAGCCACTGTCTGCCTGGCTACTGGGGTTTTGGAGAGGAGGGCTGTAAACCCTGCACCTGCCCTCACAGCTGTGATCCGACCACTGGGGAGTGTCTGGACAGGTTAGCCATATGATTAATGATTCTTTACACATCAACGTGGAAGCTAAAATTTAACTGTCAATTCCACTTTTTGCAGCTACTCAAATAATCAGGTGTTCAATGTGCCCATTGGTGGGAAAATCCCTGATCTGGATCACATGTTCACAATAGAAGAGGAGGTACAGTGGTCGAAGGAGCTTGCAGTCTCTGCTCTGCATTACACAGGTGAGTAAAGTACTGCTGTGTTGCTCATTAACTGTGAGGTTCATCTGCATAGAGTGCTGCAGCAGGGATGACGTATTTTTGTAGGCCAACCAGGAAGTTAGCATCGTCCTGGTACCCTCGACAAAAAGCCAATGGGATTGTTCCATTGGGTTTTGGATTATTGCAGAAAATAAGCTCTGTGGCAAACAAAAGTTTATGATACTTACACAATTTGTTCAACAAGAATCGTCACAAATGAACACCACTTTTATGATTTTTGAAGCGTAAATGCAATCTGCGGAAGTAAAAAACTAACGTTAGGCTATAAACGAACTCCACCACGGTCATATGAGCACGATTAAACACAACGAGGCTGTAAAGGCGGACAAGTTAGACGTTTCATAGTCTCATTTAGCTACTTGTTAGCAACGGCCTTTTTTAAGACACGTAAAGGCTTCAGAATTCAGGAGTGGGGTATTTATTGATGTATTTTATGTCGTAGAACCACAGGCCTTATTTCAGGCATCTAACTAAAAAAACATTAAAAAAAACCATTGACTTCCAGACGAAGGTGCTGAAATGCAAACTCATTTCCTAGTTTTAGGACTCATTCCTGTAGCACTCTATCGCGAGGCTTAAAATAGTGGAATCATAGTGTTTCATAAAGTGTAATTATGGAGGTAAAAGTGTAACGGAGCATAACTCGATGTCTTTACACAGGGAAGTGTAGCTGTAAGGAGAAAAAGCTGAGGAGTGTGTCTGACCTCTGCAAGACCAAACACGATTATGGTAAGAAATGATGTTTAAAAACTGTTTAATAAATTGGGATCTATACTTGCTTCAAAATGCCATCTCAGTCTCTTCTGTTAATCTGACAGTGATCAAGGCCAGCGTTCTGTCTGCTCACGACAAAGGCAGCCACGCAGAGGTGCGAGTCAAAGTTCGCAAGGTCCTTCGATCAGGCCAAGTGGCGCTCTACTTGGGGACCATCAGCATCTATCCTCTGTCCTGGACCAGCCGCGGCTGCACCTGTCCTATTTTAAACCCAGGTAAGACAAACATGACAGAGAAGAAAAGGAACTGGAGATATGGTACATGAAGCCAAGTGCTGTTCAGTTAATAGTTTTCTTAAAGAGACTTTTAGCATTAAAGCTGCAGTTGGTAACTTTGAGCAAATATGATAAAAAGTTATTTTTATAAAACGGTCACTATATCATGACAGTAGTGTATAAAACAGATTATCTGTGAAAAAAAACATGTTCCTCTGCCTCCTCCTTTGCTCCTAATGACATCTGCAAGATTTCACTGCGCCCGAACAAAAACAACCAATCAGAGCCGAGGAGCCTCTAATGGTACACGTCCACAAGGGCGTTTTTGGATGCGAGGGATCGCCTTACTTCCCAGCGTTGGACACTTGATGGGCTGCCACTAGACACAAGTCACCTGATTGGACAAACTATTTCCCTCCTGGGCTGCTGCTCCCAGCTTTAAAACCAGAACCAACATGGCAGCTCGTAGGGAAACTTTTGTCTCATATCAGGAAAATAGTTCACCGCTATGCGTTTCTGATCTGACTGTCATTTTATGCGAGAAATAAGCCATGCAATTGCTAAATATGTCTTTATTTTGGATCGACAACAGTTAGCTTAAACGTTTCTTGGGAGTTTCCAGACGCGGCCAGTCGCACCGGACGCCCCTGATTTCCATAAAATAGCCTAGACCTCAACTGCAAATGAGGAGGAGCCAATGTGACGCCTCGTCTCTCGAATCGCGCCGCCACGCTACCAGAATGCATTGCACGGCTGCTTACATAGACAATGATTGGGAGAGAGTTTGTGAACCAGTTGTCATGTTGAAAACAGTCGAGCCAAAGCCAAGCACCGGCCGGAGCAAACATTCTCATTTTACAGCTAAACAATAACTAAAATATATTTTTGAAAAAGTTTGAGGGGAGAAATAGGCATTACAGTAACAGAATAATAATTCATATTTGATCAGCGCTGACTAGTTTGCCAGTTTGATTGAAGTTCGCAAGTTTCGTGAGCAGTGATTGACAGCTGCTCTAGAGCTTCCTCTGCTCTGATTGGTTGTTTTCCTTCGGGAGACTTCCTTGTTTTCCCTGTTTTCCTTGAAATCTTGCAAATGCCATTTGGAGCACTAGGAGGAGGCAGAGGAACATGATTTTCTTTACAGATTATCTGCCTCATGCACTACTGTCAGGATATAGTGACCATTTCAAAATGGTCATATTTGCTCAATGTTACCGACTGCAGCTTTAACAGATGAATATTCAAGTGACACAAAAAGTTAAAAAAATATCAAGATAACACCAAAGGAAGATTCCTTATTAGATTAGATCAATTAACAATGTCTTACCTTTTCCACCAGGTATGGAGTACCTGCTGGCCGGCCCGGAGGAGGCCGGGACCGGCCGTCTACTGGTCACCATGCAGAGCGTAGTGGTCCCGTGGACTCCCCGACTCGGTCTACTAATATCAGAGGGCCTGAGGAATGGATGCACATGAACACAGATCCAAAAAGGCGGGACAGACTTCAGAGGATTTCACAGGGAAATTTGAGTCAGCGGACAATTCAGAAAAGGGACTGAAAATCACTGGACAACATGCTGCGTCATCAGGAGTCAAACTCATGATCCGTCTATTGAAGACAGGTGCTCACAATGTGTGAGTAAATACAAAATAAAGACTGAAATGAATACCTGGGCTGCATTCGAATAGTCCTTTTTGCTTAGGAAGGTTCCTAACTGAGTGAAATGACCCGGAAGTACCTCAGTAGCAGCCATGATAAGAGCCGTTCGAATTCACCAAAAGTTAAGGAAAGGAGCTTCAATGCTTCCTTTATTATCTCCTCTATCAGAGGATACACTGGACCATCCTTTACCGAAGGAAACAAAAGAATAACATCCTACAATTCCTTGCGGCCACAGCATTTAAGGCGACGCCACGTTCGGCCGTTCATAATAACAAACTATATGCTTATCTTGCATATTATTCTCATACGCTCATACACTAATTGGGATTCATGTTTAATCTGAGTGGACAGCGACAACCATTTCGTTTCACTTTATTTTTAATTCATTATTTATTTCGAACATGTAACAAATACATCAGTAAAAAACAAAACAATAACTAATAAAATGAACAGTAAACAACCAATTAACAAATAATCAACATAAATAAATATTACGAATATTTCGAAAAGAAGTTGGAAGAAGTACAGCCTACACTTACAGTATATGGTCCTACCCCTTCTCCATAACTCCAACAACTAACTCAATATTTATTATATATTCATGTTTATTTCAATTCCAGCCGTGGTAATGAAGTGATATTTTTCCACGTTAGGTCAGATGATCCTTTATTATCTGTTGATAGAGTGTTCCAGCAGCAGGAGGAGGAGCTGTGGTATCTCTCTTTCACACACTGCAGGTGAAGGAGTCTGTCACTGAAAGACCTATTTAAAAACACTTGGAGGGAGTAGCACCTTTTGTAGTCCTTCTTCAGAACTTTGTAGTTTCACCACAGCAAACTGACGTCACTAACATCCGCAGCCGTCGCATCATAATGACGGAGTCTAGTGAAAGAGCAGTCGGATCCTCCTAACACCGCTGTTGTCTTTTCCTAAGTCCTTCTAAATGCTCCTTCTCATCTTTCCTTGACCTCATGACGTTTTCCACTGAGGTCAAGGAAAAGTGGTTAGGAAAAGACGTTAGGACGTAATTATTTGACTATTCGAACGCAACCCTGGATTTGTTAAGATCTGAGTCTAACAAATCTCCTATTTAATGTTTTATCTCCTCTTTTCTTATTAGCAAAGAGTAATGTAGGAAAGATTACGGTATTTGAATGTCAAACTGGGTTTCTTAAATATTATTTATAACTTTGGTTTCAAATAGTAAATATAATACATTTTGAAAGCTAAACCTATATCATTTGGATTTTAATAAAATGCTATGAAACTATAACATTACTAATATAAAGGCAATATAATGGGATATGGCTGTAAAATATGATGACAGTCCCATTTTCCTCAACTTTCAGTGAGAAAAGCTCCCATAAAATACATCAGACTATCAACGTATGAAAAGAAAAATGACCGATATAAGAGGCTTTGGCTTTAGAAAAACAAAACAAAAATATGAATTGAAATTGTTCAACGATCATTTTTAATCTGGACATGTTTGAGAACAACCCATCAAGTCTTTTTAAGGCCTGAATGTCATTGAATGGTGAACACAGAATCCAACTGGAGACTCTCGAGACAGTGTTAAGACAACAGAGACATTTACGCAGTGACAGTTAAATGTGACAAACCACTTTGGTCAAGGCCAGATACAGTGAATTAATAAATATGACGACCATTGTTCACACGGCAACAGATGTAGTTGGAGACCCTGAAGATGTCAACAAACAGCTAAAAACATTTCTTACTATCAATGTAATGTTCACTGAACAGAAGCTGAAACAGCAGCCTTGTGTTCTTACCAGTTACCTGCGTTTTGGTCTAGAGATTAACTATAAAGGCCCTGACACACCAAGCCTAGTCTGCCCGTGCTGGAATTATTTTGGCCGATTCAGCATATTCAATCAGCAGCGGCGCCCGTTGGTGAAAGAAATCACTCCGATTGGCTGTTCAGCTTAAACGAACGAGAAGAGAAACAGAAGTGAGGAAAGCAAGCCAACGAGTAAAGTCAAGAGGAAAAACACAGAAGGCTCTTCTCATCTTTCATCTTCATCTCATCTGATCATTCCAATACACGGATATTTTCACAATGACATGGTCATCTGGAATGAGTTATTTCATCGCGCAGAACGTGAGTGGTTGTTGGCCGTTGGCTGAAGTCTTTGCGGTGTGTTCAAGTGCAACTTTTTGGCCAAGACAAAGGCGACATGAGGCGACTCAAAGGTTGGCCTTCAACGCCGCTAGTTCTTTGATGTCGGGTTGGTGTGTCTGGGCCTTTAAAAGGGACAGTGTGTAGGATTTTGGGGGCTCTATTAGCAGAAATTGAATATAATATTCATAACTATGTTTTCATTTGTGTGTAATCACCTGAAACTAAGAATCGTTGTGTTTTCGTTAGCTTAGAATGAGCCCTTCATATCTACATAGGGAGCGGGTCCTCTTCACGGAGTTCGCCATGTTGCTCCACCATGTTTCTACAGTAGCCCAGAAGGAACAAACCAAACACTGGCTCTAGAGAGAGCCTTTGTAAAACCGTGGTAACGCCAGCGACCGTCTGACTTCTGTTCCTAAAGTAGTGTTTTTATGGTAAGGATGGCTCAGGCGGCTCACGTTACTGCAGTCTTGGAAAGGGAGGAGTGAGCTGAGGGGTACTCAGTTGGTTGCAATCTGCAACCACACCACTAGATGTCGGCAAATCCTACACACTGTACCTTTAAGTTGTAGAAAGCATCAAAACTCAAGGTAAATTCCTACAATTAGCTGAACAAAATCTAGTGATTACTGTGTTGATTTCTGTCAAAGTGAATAATTGGTGATGATTCAATGATTTTCGTGACCAGTCAACATTAACACACATAATGACCGCTAACAAACAAGCTCTTCTGATTGACATGAACACGCAGCAAATTAAACTCCTATTGCATATAAGGTGAGTCCTTCAACTAATGTCTCTGCAGCAAACAGCGTGACCTGCTGTCATTTAATCATGTTATTCAATGATTTGTGTGTGAGTGCTCAGCAAACAAAGCAGCCTCTACTTTTGTACAAACGCTACGTCTCTCTGCATTCACAAAGTCCTTCTCTGATGGTCTGTAAATATTGCCCATGAGCACCAGAGCTGTGTCAGTAAGTCCTCTCTGTAGGCTTTAACAGGAGGAGAGACCAATCAGAGCTCTTCATGGAGAGTCACTTATGCTGGGCAGTGCTTGCACACACAGAGGAGCCTGGATGACAACTGATGGACCTTAGCTGGCGGTCTGGTTGTCTGTAGGTGGCGTGCTGTCAGACGTGGCCGGGGTAGAGTGAGGTTCAGTGGGTAAGGCAGAGCCCTCAGTCGGGGCGGCGGAGACAGACCCAGAGCTGGACTCTGCCTGGGCGGAGCTTGCTTTATCCTCGTCCTGAGGATAGAGCTCAGGGTACTTCTGCATGCACTCCTGCATGTTACGGAAGTGGTCGATGCACTCGGAGCCCTTCACATCTTCCTTACTGTAGTGGAAGCAGGAAAAGGCCTCCTTGAACTGAGAGCCACACGGTCCGCTGGCCATGCCGCCAAGACACGGGCAGTTCCAGTTGACGTCTCCATTTGGCAGGATGAGACCTAAACAAACAGGAAACTAGTTAATAGGTTACCTTTGTGAGAAAAGGAGGAATGTTTGGGGCTGGACAATGTGACAAATATATATATCGTCAAAATATTGCAACATAGGCTAGTAGGCTAAACCTATAGTCATTTCTTTTTCTCTATAATTTTACTTCAAACTTATGTTCGTTTTGCACTCAAGTTCTTAATATGAGAAAATACTAGGTACTTTTCATTTGTATTTAATTCACACAGACGTGTGGTTATTTCATACAGACTATTGAATTACCAGAAAACATGCTATATCATGAAATGACTTATATCATAATGGAGGATTTTTGCCATATCGTGCAGCCCTATTTAGAAGTCAGGTCCACTTTTTCCACAGTGACTAAATGACTAACCCTGCTCCTCATAAGGATCATTGGGGTCATCTGCGATGAGCTCAGCGTTGCTGGGAGCCTCGTGGTCCTCCTTGGTCACAAAGATGATGCGATCTTTACCTTAAATGACAGAAACACAAACATCAACATCAATGACTGACATTGAAAGTTAAGTTCGTTATCAAAGATAACACCCAGATTTCTGCTCTGGGTTTGATGCAACAACAGGATAGAGCAGTGGTTCCCAACCAGAGGTCTGGGGACCCCTAGGGGTCATTTGAGGGAGAAAAATGGGGAATAGTGAATCTTCACTATTTAATTCACTACAGAAGTGAGCCCAATGTGAGTCATTCACTATTCTGATCATGGGTTTTCCTTCCCTCACATCTACTCAACTGTAGTTGACAACTATTCTGGTCTTAATCAATCATATCTAACAACCAACATCTTTCCAAAATCTTATCAAATGGGGGTCTGTGACCTAATGTGTGTCAATTTGGGGGTCCTTGACATGAAAAAGGTTGGGAACCACTGGGATAGAGAACCTAAGAGAAGTGGGGTCTGGACCTATGATAATGGCTTTATAGGTAGAAGTAGTAAAACGTGGTCCTGGAGAGTACAGCTGGACTGTGTGGTTGACAGTGACCCCTGATGGCTCACTATGCTAAGAGCTCTGACTGGAGTTAACCTGCTCTTAGAGCTGTTTGATAACTCTGACAGCTCCACCAGGATCACAGCCAGCTTCTCACACTTTGTGACTTACATACCATCTAATGACTGCAGCGACCAGAGTATGAAGTCAGTACAGTAATAACCTTTACTGGAGGGTTAGCTTCCCTAGCTGCTAGCCGTGGAGCTAACCTGCAGTAGCATGGAGGCTGCTCGTGACATTGGAGTGAAATGAATGAAAGGTGTTTACCTTCCTGTCTGCAGTACGACATGTCTGCCGGTGGTTCAGTCCGTCGCCCTCTGTTATAAAAGATGACCGGTGCGAGAGGAGTTACTTAACAACTGCGAGGAGCTCATCGGAGAAACTACCAGCTAGCCGGCGTCCGACAGTCAGACAGACAGACAGACAGACCGACAGACAGACAGACAGACAGACAGACCCGTGACGCTCCTCTGACCCGCCGGTCACATGTGGGCGCACGGTAATGACATCACCCAGTCCCTTTTTATAATAAAGAAATAATAAATATAAAACAAAATCTAACAATAATGAAAAACAAATGTAAAGAATTGTATTGAATAAATTTGATCATAATTTTAGCTAAATTTAAGACTCATAAATCCAAATTTAGCCACTCTAAATCCGTATTTATAAGATTCGAAAATGAAACCAAACAGTACATTAAAACCATTTTTATCTCAAAATAATAAATACAAAAAATAAGAAAGCTTTTTATTTGTGCTCTTTGGTTAAAAAAATCCCCCTGGCTCTGAAAAAAGTATATGTATATATAAAACGACTAAAAGATATATATATATATATATATAGATATATATATATCTATATATATATATAGACAGGAAGCTGGCAGGAGTGTGACACTACTGCAGGATGCATGAGGACCACATTGAGAAGAGGCTCAGTTCATTACAGGAATCACACTTGAAACGTTTACAGTGCGCTTATACAGTAAATGGGAGGAGATGCAATCAACTATATCAACTCCTTATTTCTTATATATATATACAATTTAAATATATAAAATATAATAATATATAAAATAAAAATGGATTATATTATATATTACAATAATATATAATTACATATTATAATATCAATTATATATATATACATATATATATATATACATACATACATATATATATATATATATATAAATTACATATATATGTGTATACACTTCTTTAAAAAAGTGAAATCAAAATATGTTTGTGAATAATTTTTAATAAACTTAATTTACAAATAAATTAAACAATGATTTCCCATTTTTATTTTGACTTACCAAGTTTCTTCCTGCTTTCCTGTCCAGTTCTACTACAGTCATATGACCTTGTGAGTCCTGAGTTACAGTTAACCTGAACGCCTATACAATACACCCTCTGAAATTTTCTCTGTACCTCTTTTTGTTCCATCCCTCAGGAGAAGATTAATTTCTGTTATATTGGTGTGCATGACAAACTACAGGTGATATTGAAGCTCACACATCCCAGTCTAAAAGCTACAAGGCCCCAGATTTTCATGTAAAGAGCGAGCAGATGGAAAAGTGAATTTTGTACAAAATGGTAAATTAAATGCGAAAAAAAATTAAATAAAAATAATTTAGAAAATGTATTCTTAATGATCACCCGATTGAATTAAATATCCATCAATGCATTGCCTCATAACTTGTTTGGGGACTCATTCTTCAGATCATAGGATATCTATAAGTAGTAATTAGTCATAGGTAACTAGACTTCTGATTGGTCTTGAAGACATTTCTTATTTATCCATTTTCATTGTTAAATTAAAACAGAAAATTTGATAAAAGCATTGAATGTAAAGTGAGAAGGTTGCTGGTAGTGATGTTTTGGTATATACAATCAGTTGAATAGCAAAATCCCCCCTTATAGACTTATATTTTACTCTTTACCATGTGAAGCAAGTCAATTTTAAACCTCATACAGTGACCACTAGTGGAAGTTAAGTGATTGGTAGTTACAGCAACTAAATTAAACTACAGCTGAGTTATAAATCACAACTCGATGGACATAAACTTGTCTCAACTGTAGAGGCTAATATCAGAGCATCAGTCCTAGTAACTATGTCAATTATTGTTGCTGTACTTGTTTGTAGCCTTACTGCCCTTTAGTGTCAAATCCAGCTTTAACTATCCATAACATGTGCTAACAGCATTCAATTGCAATGGCACTACGTGTTATTCTTCATTATTACACGGCTTTGTCGAATACTCAATTCTGATTGGTCAGCTGGTCATTGTTGTGAATTAAACCCCAGACAAGGCGATGCAAGACCGATGCCGCGTTGCCCTGTCGGGGGTTTATTTTACAAAAATGACCAGCTCGTTGTATGTTATCCCGTACTTATTTCACCCACGACCAGTATCCTGTAGTGGTCCCCGAACATGCAAGGACAGAGCACAACAAGGAGACAAGAGAAATCAAAACACAATTTCCAAGTATGTTGGAAAAAAATCCTGTTTTTTTTAATAACACAATTATGTCTGTTACATAAAGTAAAAACCAAAATGAAACCCCTTTTCGTCCCTATCAAACCCACCCTCATCCCGACAACCTCGGCAGTATTGTGCAGCGATTCAGTCTGGGAATAAAAGAGCATGACAACACAGACAAACACTTTCCTTTGAGGACCCAGAGACGGAGGACAAGCACTGTGCCCCACATAAGACCAGAGTGAATATAAACACAGTCCATCATTTAAAATATCAAAATATAAGTAAATAAAATCCACCAACAGCTTGTCTGAGATTACCAGAAACCTTATGAGGAGTACAAGCGTATTTTATTTATACTTTCACATCCTACTAAAAGGCCCCCAGAAACCTCAAGCACGATTGCTACTTATGATGAACATGACATGGCTTTCTTTCAACTCTCCTGAAATGTCCAGGCAGTGCTTTTAGCTTGAAATAAGCACTGTTGTCGCTGTCTTAGTGTTCCTTGAACATGCTGCGATGAACAATGCCTGAGGTAAGTCAAAGACAGCACCTCACACTTGTGTGCTTTTAGGCATTCTTCAGCTGATAAGACAGTCAGTGGGGACTTAGGCAGCCTGCAGAGAGATGGGTTATAGCTATTGGAGTAAAAGGACTGAAGACGCACAATACTATGCTCAACGCTGGGAGCAACCGACGTGGTTTTCTCAGCATTGACACGCTAGAGAGGTAATGGTTGAAAACACAGGTGGTGGAGTAAAGTTGCTTATCCCAGCTGCAAAATGGACTGATTGTGCGAATTGCAAAAACAAAAAGCAAAATAACAAAACTGATGGGGGAGGTGGATGCGCTTTGTCTGATGTGTGTCAGAAGGTTGGTATTTTCTAGAAAAGCAGTGCTCCCATGCTGCCCACTTCGCTCTGCTCCTTTACAAAGATTTCAAAGTACTGGTAGATGATGGTCACAGCCAAGAGGATTCCTGTACCCGAACCAATGGCACCCAGGAAGTCAGCCATGACCGACAGCCCTCCTATGCAGAGGCCACCGAAGGCAGCAGCTGTGGGGATGTACCTGTGAATAGTAAATCCATTAATTAATACAGAAATATTCTGGAGGACAACTTTCTACTGCAAGTAACAAACATGAAACTCTGTTTGCACCTGTTGAGCTCGTGCACCATAGAGGTCTCTCTGTGTCCCCTCATCACCATCTGCTGCTCCTTCAGCTGCTTCGCCACCTGAGACACACACAGTGATAAACGCATGTTAATTTCATGCGGGACTGGCGCAAAGCAAGTAGCAAATGCTTCTGCAAACGCAGGCTTACATCTTTGGCAGAGGATCCTGAGACCTCAATCCAGGTCTTGGAGAAGAAGGCGCAGGAGCCAAGCATGAAGCAAATGTAGATACAAGCGTGAACCGGATCATCCAGGACAGAACCAAACGACTCTGGAGGAGAGAGGAAGTAGCAGAGTCCGCCCACCGGATAGGCTCGAGCTGGTCCACCACTTGTGGCGTCCTAAACAAAAAAAAAAGATTTTGTTAGTAAGATGCACGACTTAACTACAACGCAAGAGACCGAAACTGACTTTGCCCTCTTTATGAAAATCACCAAGAGTCCTTAAAAGGTACAGTGTGTAGGGTTTGGTGACATCTAGTGGCGTGGTTGCAGATTGCAACCACCTAGTACCCCTCCGCTCACTCCTCCCTTTCCAAGACTGTGATAAAATGAGCCGCAAAACCGTGGTGACGCCATTCGCCTCGCTCAGACGCCATCCTTACCATAGTAACACTACTTTAGGAGCAACGGAAGTCAGACAGGCGGTACCACGGTTTTGCACTCTACGGCTCACGCTACCGCAGTTTCACAAGCATGTTGGAGAACTATGGTGGCCTTCAGGTAAGGTAAAAACGTGAAAGGCTCTCGTTGGAGCCAGTGTTTGGTTTGTCCGTTCTGGGCTAGTGTAGAAACTACAGCTACATGGCGGACTCCGTGAAGAGGACCCGCTCCCTATGTAGATATGAAGGGCTCATTCAGGTGATTAACACTAATGAAAATATAGTTATGAATATTATATTCCATTCCTGCTAATAAATCCCCTGGATGTATAAAGAAAACTGGATACAGCGTTGGAGGCGGGCTCCTGTTCATTCCTATGAGAGTTGCTCAATGGTGCATTTTACAACTTTTAGGACCTAATGATTTAAATAAGGGCTATTCAAGTGTTTGTACTAGGAAGTTGATTTACCTAAAAAAATATTATCCGCTGAGTTACATACATCTTTTTCCCAATGTAAGTCTATGGGAAAAAGTATTTTTGGGCCCAATGGCATCACGTGACGGACACGGAAGTTGCAGTGCAACTGTTTGGCCACTACGAAAATTAGCTTCAAAGCCCGGCGCCCTTCCTGGGGGCTTGATAGATCCCCTTAAATGCTACACACGGTTCCTTTAATCCAATCTCCTGGTGTATAAACACGTCGCAAAGACTGAGACTGGATGTGCAGGAGGCGAAGCTCAGGTTATATACTTACAGACCAGGTACCCAGTAGGTTGACGAGGAAGTTGCCGCTGAAACGCGTTGAGAGCATCTGAGAAATGACATAGAGATTGGAGACCAGGGCAGACTGCAGGATGATGGGGATGTTGGAGGTGTAGAACAGTTTGATGGGGTAGGTGTTGTATTGTCCACGGTAGCGTGCTGACTTAATGGGCAGGTCCACCCTGAAGCCCTGGAGAGGTAACAAAGAGCGCCCATCAGTAAGCTGATATTTACTTCAAAACATGTCGTCCAAATTCCTTTAGTGCAGTAAGACACTGGACTGTGTTTAGTTGGTGTTGCCAGCTCACCTGGAAGTATATGACCACTGCAAACACAAAGACGGTGGCGATGAGGTTCATGAGGTTAGGCAGGTTTTGTCTGTAGAAGGCCTCTCTCAGGGCGCGCACCTTGTCCGTGCGGGTGGCAATAAGATGAAAGAGAGCAATGATGGCTCCCTCAAACTCAGTACCTGGATAAACAACAGGAGTCACGGGGTTAGCCATTATAATACAGATGAAGATGTATCTCCTGCATCTTCCCTCAGCTTCAAAATGTGTTCATTCCCAGCGCCCGTACCTCTGCCGGTGTTGACAGTGGTGGGGCTGAAGGCCTTCCACACGATCGTCTCACAGATGTTGGTCGCGATGAAGAGAGAGATACCCGAGCCCAGACCATAGCCCTTCTGGAGCAGCTCGTCCAGCAGCAACACAATCAGACCTGCGACAAAGAGCTGAAGAAACGGACAGGAGGTTTGTATTGAGCCGATTCAGGCAGACAGCCAGCTGTTCAAAACAGCGGTGTACAAAACAACATTATGACAGTCACAATGAAGAAGCCAGGGTTTTAATTATCGGATTTCTGCTCATCCCAAGGAGGGAGAGGATTCAGAATCTTAAATTTGTAAAATATTTGTAAATTAATTTTAAAATAATGTAAAGGAAAACATGTACTCTACAAGAGCTAACAAGCTAACATGTTTTATATTCAACCTCTAAGTGCGTCACACACTACCTGACACTATATATGATACACAAATCAGGTTGATTGACAGATTACTATAAAGTATATAGTATATATAAAGTAATATTAAATATTTTGGCCTACAAATATTATTTTAGTGGGTAAGATAAATTTAATGATTAATGGATTGAATTTTTTCTATTGTTTTTAACACCTTGAATGAGCTAAAACACAATTCAGACACATAGCCTAAACTTTGGAAATGTGCGCATCTGTTTCCAGAAACACACATTACCAGATTTTAGGCTGGAGAGCAGCAGTGAGTTTGTATTAACCTGGATGATGATGAGCAAGCATATCCCAGCACCCATCTCTGAAGGGTCTCCATACATGCCAGTCATAACATATACAATGGCCTGTCCAATGGTGATGATCATTCCAAACACTGTGAAAAGACAGAAAGAAAATGATTTGCAATTGGCGATTTTGCAGGAACAGCTACTACTGATGTTACTGAGCAGTTTATTGTGTCTGCTATCTTCAAAACAAATACACAAATCTTCACAGTTTCAAAGGTACGTGACAAGTTCTAAAAATAGCAAATGTAGGGAGTGGTAGACCTACATTTCTGAGCTCCATTGAAGAGGGCTCTGTCCTTGGGAGTGTCTCCCACCTCAATGATCTTGGCACCAGCCAGCAGCTGCATGATAAGGCCTGAGGTGACAATGGGTGAGATACCCAGCTCCATCAGAGTACCTGGAGGTCAACAACATTAGTGTCACTGTAAGCCTCAGTTAGCACAACAACAGAAACAATGCACAAGGGCCTATGCACATGCGATAATGAGATTCTGTCAGATCTGATAACAACGTTGGAATTAGATTATTTCTACTTGTTGGAGCAGCACAGGACATAAAAGCACTCTGTGATTAAAGGTATAATATGTGACCGTTGTCAGTTGCTGCTTTTAAGCACACAGCATTCAAAGTTGGCTACTCCTTGTTGGCTCAACAAGCGAGGGAGGTAGAGAGAGAGCAGCGATGGCACATAACACGACCGTTATCATCCGTGTAATACGGCCGCTTTGTATCTGACAGAGCTAAAGGACTTGTGCCTCGAAGCGTCCCGAGTAAAGCAAAATAAGAAGAAAAGAGAAAATACAGGCAGAGGGCTGCAGGGTCTCTGCAGAAACCGACATCGCAACACACTTCTAGTGAAAGTGATGACTGAGAGGGATTATTTCTGTATCAGTCTATACAATGTTTTTTAGGAAATTCTTGTATATTATAACTCTGTTTAACATATACATGTCAAGCACCTCTGTTGGAAGCCAGGATCACTCTCATCCAGTAGAAGGGATCTGCTGAATCTGACGACATGATGCCAAAGAGAGGAATCTGAATCAAGAAAAAGATATAAAACAGTGTCACAAACCACGATCACCACTAACAGAAGCAGTGGGTTGGATGTCATGAAAATACTAACCTGGCAGCACACCAGAAAGATGAATAACGTGATGGCCGTCCATAGTACTTTTTCTCTAAATTGAATCTGCAAGGATTAAAAAAAAAAAAGAGCATATGTCATTCATATCCTTTCATAATAGCACAGTGCAGACATAATGCAACTTAATAAGAGTATTTGTTAAGACTAGGGCTGTAAAAGTTAACGCGATAATAACGCGTTAATGCAATCAATCTTTCGGAGGTCGTAGCAGGCTCAGTTTTAAAGCTAGAGTGAAGAAACTGACATCATGAAAATAAAAAACCTAAGGAATCCATTGGTACCAATCAGTCATACTAGCTCTTTGCAAAGGTGGTTTAATAATGCTCCAAACTTGCATTAACTTTTGGCGAGGAAAAACTGTCATAGCCATTTTCAAAGGGGTCCCTTGACCTCTGACCTCAAGTTAAGTGAATAAAAATGGGTTCTATGGGTATCCACAAGGTTTTTTTTTCTTATTTAACCTTTATTTAACCAGGTAGTACTCATTGAGATTAAGAATCTCTTTTGCAAGAGAGACCTGGCCAAGACAGCAGCGTTTAAACATACATTAAAGTTTCAGATGCCACAACATAAAAAAAATGCAAAATACATATATAGCATAATATCATACAAAACACATTCAAATCAAGTGTTTGAAGCCAACGTTAAAGTGAAAATATTCAGAAACACAGGCAGCTCCCGATTGACTCTGCTTCTAGGTCTTTCATTAATGTTTTCCCGAGTCCCCCCTTTACAGACATGCCCACTTTATGATAATCACATGCAGTTTGGAGCCAGTCATAGTCAAGTCAGCACACTGACACACTGAGTTTGACATGTTATGATTTGAACATATTTTTTATGCTACATGCAGTACCTGTGTGAGTTTCTGGACAATATTTGTCATTGTTTTGTGTACAATGTGTGCATTTGCATAAAGCAAGCATGTTTGCCAACTCCAATGTTGATCAGAGTATTAAATACTCGACAAATCTCCTTTTAAGGTACATTTGAACAGATAAAAATTTTTGCGATTAATAATTATAATTCATAATGAGACCTACCTTTCTTTCTGGTTTCTGAATTTCTGGCAAGACCGCACAGAAAGGCTTGATGACCTCCAAAAATTTAACTGCAGAAAGAGACAGTAGCAGGTTAAAAGGACAGAAGTAATCATTGCATTTACACCACACACACACTCACATTATATATCAATTATTTATGTTATTTTGAGTAATTGGTCCTCTTAAAAACCAGGTTAGCTTAGAGGCAACATCATCACTAACCAGCAGCTTAACCAGCTGCCAGCAGACAACTAGCCAATGCTGCAACAAGCTGTACTTTCTTAGCAATAATCAGACATAATAACAAATTACACTTGAGCAACGCTTGAGCAAAGTGTTGTCATTTATAGACAGGTAGAGGCTTCGCTGCTGCTGGATGTCTCTTCAATTCAATTCTAATCACTTTATTTGTCCCCCAGGGGCAATTGTAGAGGCTCTTAAAGCAGAACAATTAACAACACACAACAGGAAATTTGAAACATGTTTCAACACAGCTGTGTCAATCACTGAAAGTGACTTTGACAGCAAGTGATTTAACACATGCAACTGAATCCTTTACTAGTACCATACTAACCAATTTAGCATTGCAAGTCTATCATTGCTGCTCTTAAAGCAGGTTAATTCAGAGGCAACGTCATCACTAACAAGCAGCTTAACCAGCTGCCAGCAGTCAACTAGCCAATGCAGCAACAAACTGTATTTTATAAGCAATAATCAGACATAAAAACAATTACACTTGAGCAAAGTGTTGTCATTTATAGACAGTTGGAGGCCTCTCTGCTGCTGCTGGATGTCTCCTCTTCAACAGATCAGCCGTGTCAATCACTGAAATTGACTTTGACAGCAAGTGATTTAACACATGCAACTGAATCCTTTACTAGTACTGTAACAGACTCGCTTGTTCATGGGTTAAAACTGTATTTTAGCGTAGGAGAGTCTGTTACAATACCATACTAACCAATTTAGCATTGCAAGAAGTCTATCATTGTTCTTATTAAACCAGGTTAGTTTAGAGGCAACGTCATCAGTAACAACCAGCTAACCAGCTGCCAACTGGACAACTAGCCAATGCAGCAAACAAACTCTATTTTCTTAGCAATAATCAGACATAAAAACAATTACACTTGAGCAAAGTGTTGTCATTTATAGACAGTTGGAGGCCTCTGTGCTGCTGCTGGGTGTCTCCTCTTCAACAGATCAGCCGTGTCAATCACTGAAATTGACTTTGACAGCAAGTGATTTAACACATGCAACTGAATCCTTTACCAGTACTCTTCTAACTATCAACATGCTCGTATAAAACAGGAGAAAAGAAACCAGCGTGTCTCTCCAGAGAGCTATCCTGCAGTTCCTTCAGCTAGCGCGATGCTACCTAGCATTCAATCACACATAAAACTGAGTAAATCAATGTAAAAGAGGAAGTTTGCGCAACTGTGAGAAAGATAAAGGGAAGGATGTTAGAAATTAGCTCCGACTTGTGAAGAAAAACACATCTTAGACTTGATTTAATGAAGAATACACGCTTTAAATTAGCTGTTACAAGCTAGCTGCCAGCTAGCCGCTAAGCTAGCCAGTTAGCTACGTTAGCTTCATGTTCCGTTATTTGTTTATCTGTCGGAGGTTCATTCAGTATCTTAGAGCCTGAACACGTGTAGAGAAGAAATGGATGTCACCTACTGCCCATGGTGTCCTGAAGACGAGTCCTGTCGTGTTACTGGGACCAGAGAGAGACAGCGGAGACAGCGGAGACAGAGAGTCAGAGAGTCAGAGAGGCTCCATCAAGAGAGAGACAGAGAGAGAGAGAGACACAGACACGTCACCAGACCAGCCGCTAACACACGTCACTACTCTGAGACACGCAGACATCACACTGCACACCCACATTAATGCTGTACAGTGGTATCTATGCAGACACTTTATTTAATGTGATAAATAAATCTAGTCAAATCGTTAAACGCATGATTTTTATTTTTATTTTATTTTTTTTATTTTTTTTAAAGGGACTATTTGTAACTTTCAGAAATGCTTGAAGAGCCCTTTATATTATTATTTTATTTACTTTAACCCCTGGCATGTTTTGTGTTTTATAATTTTATTTATTTATTTTAGTTTTATGTTTGTTTGTTTTTGTTTTTATTTATCCATTTATGTTTTTTATTCCTGTTATTTTTTATGTTAATGTGAAGCACTTTGGGTACCTTTTGGTTATTGTATAGGGCTATACAAATAAATGTAGATTGATTTGATTGTTGATTTATGTCCACTATTTGTATTGTTTATCTATGTATTGTTTGAATTGTTCTTTGTATTGTCTACAAATATAAAATAAAGACTATTTAAAAAAACAAAAAAAACAACAACCTATGAGCATGATCCATGGATGTATTGATAGTATGAATCAATATAGGATCAGGCCAGGAATGGATGAAGACAAGTGACAAGTGAAAATCTTGCAGAGGAGAGATGATACTAATTTATGTGCAATATCAACATTTCATATTTATATGGGCAATAATGTGAACCCAACCATTCATTCAGTCTATTTTTTATATATATCTTGTTTTTTCACTGTTTACTTACTAGGCCTTACTATATCTTTATGATTGACTTGCTTAATTATTAGATCTTATTTTGTTTTTTTTACTGTTTATTTACTTACTATATCTTTATTATTTACTTGCTTATTTATTAGATCTTATTTTTTTTTTTTTACTAATGCCTCTTGTTGTTTGCAATGTAACCCTTTGATGCTGTAATCTTGCAAATTTCCCTGCTGTGGGACTAAAGAAAGATTATTTCATTTTATCTCTTATACAAAACTGTCATGATGTAAACTTGTAGCCCTCAGGACTTCTGCTGCCTACTGGCATTATTAGCCCCTTGATTGATTGATTGAGTCATGGTTTTTTAATCTCATCACGCATGTGTTTTAAATAATGACATGCAGTATTCTCAGTACTTGCGTTGTCTCAGCTCTCCAACGGTAGCCTTAAAGACACATTTATTTATTTATTTATAGTTTTGTGGAGTATTGCAATCAGACTGACTGAATATTAATTTTCCTGATGCAATCCTCTGTGCTGTTTACCAGGTCACCAGTTAGAAGTGGTGAAATGTAACTAAGTACATTTACTCAAGTACAATTTTATTTTATTCACACTGTGATACAACCATATTAACAATCCAAAAATATCAGTTGTGTATATATAGTTGAATGCACCATTATTATCACCTAGAATAAGTGTGGCTGCAGAAAGCTATTGACATAGTATATAGGCTATATTAAAAAAATATTTACCGTAAAAAGTTTTAGCAATACAGTGTTACCTTTTAAGATGAAAGAATATCAACTATTTAGTGTTTTGTTTTTTTAGTGTTCTGCATAATTTCATAATGCATTTAGTTCAGATAAAATTATAAGTGAAGCAATCTCAGTTTGTTCTCATGCTATCATTTCCCCTCACAGCTTCTCACCACTAGAGCTCAGTGTTGTTCCAGACAGTGGTGATATTTATCCGTGCTTGTCTAAACTCTCTGGACCTACACTACTATCATTTCTCACTAGATTTGTTTCTTATCAGAAAACACTCACACAGAGGTGGAGCGGAGGGTGGTTGGGAGTCTGCACATCTGCCCTCAGATAAAGAGAAATGTGTTCATGTGGTTACATAATGACCACAGAGCTGTGAGCTAACACAGAGGTGAGGACAAGCAAATGCCACACTAACCCCCTCCAGGCTCTACTTTTCATAGAGTTTTGAATAGCCAAAATATACTGTACAATTCTTTCCTGTCAGTCATGAGGAAACTGGCTGACCTCAGCTTTGATGTTGTGTTTTGATGTTAATCAGAAGTTATTATTTGTTGGTAGAAATTTATTTTTGAAAGGGTTTCTGCTCGCTAAAGGGGACTTTTTCCTTTCCACTGTCGCATAACAATGCATGTTCATGGGAGATCTCTTGTTGGGTATCTAAATTAAAGAGTACGGTCTAGACCTGCTCTATGTGAAAAGCATCTCAAGATAACTTCTGTTATGATTTGACGCTATACAAAAATAAATTGAATTGAACTGAAAGAATCAAACTTGTGTTTTAATGAAAACAGAGCGTTCCATAAATGAATGTTTTATCTGCAGTGCCTTAATGATCTGAAAAGGATAATACAGCCTAATACACCATGTGCAACCAGTCCCTTAGTGCCAGATAATGCAAATAGTCTGTGGTAATGCACAAACAAATATTTATTATCTTTCTTACAGAAGAAAAATACATGCAAATAAAACATGAGCCAATGTTTTGATAATATTTCCCCAACATTAAGTCTGTTCCTGTGTGCACCTGTAGAGGACATTATGTCTGTCTGCAACCTTCAGTTATGTAAACTCACCAGTGTTTCACTGAACGACTAATACACGGAAACAGACCCAGGACCATATACAAGGACATGTTGTACCTCAGACTCGGGTGCTCAAGGACAAAACTATCCTGGATTACTCCAAACGCATTAAATCCTTCAAATTAAATGTCATAAGATTTCTTTCTTTAACACTTAAAGATCCCATTAGCTTCAGTCATGCTTTCTAGACATTATTTATATATATATGACCACAATCTTACAGATTACAGAACTATGATAATAAGGTAATTGTGAATGTACATTGTAACAAATGGGCTAAAATAACTTACTGTGCACAGGATTTGTAAATTCTATTTATGCCCTTTATTATCATAAAGGAATATGACATCATTTTACAGCTGCAACTATGTTTATTGTAATTATCAATTAGTCTGTCATTACATTTTCAGTTGATCGATTGATTGTTTTGTCTATAAAATGTCAAAAATATTGCATTTTGCAGTATGCAAGTCAGCATGCTTTTCTGGCTATTCTGACCCACAATCTTCTGCGCAGCGAATATATGAGCAAGAGGGTCAAAGTTCAAGGCACAAGGTTATTTTAAGCATACAGCATACAGAGTCCCAATTGTATGCATACTGCATGCAACAGTATGTACTTTGTAAGGGCAGCTGCAGTGCGTACTAAAAGTAAAAAAATATGATATTTGTAACGTATAAGCATGCAGTCTGCCTGCGGTGAGGGGAGCTGATATGTGAACAAGAACAAACACAGTGATGTCGGTACATGTCGGCTAATCAGCTGATTTGATTCTGTTGCAGATGAGTCAGCCTTTGTCTTCCTTATTTTTAGAGATGAGTAAATGTAAACAGTGAAGTGCTACTTCGGGTGTGGAGGCATGAGTGTCGCCTGTTTTAGTCAGTCAGTGGGCTGTTTTATTAGCAGATGATGGAGGGGCATGAAATAATAGTCATGGCAAAAGCAGTAAGTAGGAGCCTGGGAATTATACATTTAGTGTGCTTCATCCATACACTGCCAACTGAAGTTATCAGCTTATCAAAGACAAAATTACATATCTGTGTTCTGCACGGCCTTGTTTAAAAGTACAGTGTGTTGCGGCATCTAGTGGTGTGGTTGCAGATTGCAACCAACTGAGTACCCCTCCACTCACTTATTAATATTATATTCCATTTCTGCCGTTAGATCCACCTGATTGTTACACACTAGTCCTTTAACACACATGTAAAAACACACATCCATGCAAACACTATTTATGTATACGAAGGGCTCATGTAAACCCACTACTGAGGATAGCGTCTTGTCCATAAGTAGAGGAAGGGGACAGAGATATCAGTGAAGAGAATCCCAGGGTAAGTGGAAGGATAAAGAGAGCTAAACCATAATCCTTGGCTGTAATATTATTGTCATAACACCATGCCTGGCACCTGTCCATCACTGAAACCCCGTTAGACTGAAGACAACTGAGGCTCTGTTTGGAAGAGGCAACCACAAACTGCAGTAATCCCCAACTAATCCAATCGAGGCCTTGCGGTGTGATAGTGTTATTGTGAGCCAGAGTAACACCCATGGAGTGATTCAAGAGGAAACAAAGTCCTACCTTCATTTGACCTTCATGTGTGAGCTTAAATAAACACTGTGTTTGGTGTCAATCTGTGCCTCTGATGGTTCATTATCGTAATTAACAGGTCAGTGTAAATGAGTCGGACAGAGTGGACGACAGGGGCCTCAGGCAAGGTCGAGGCCCGACGCCGCGCAGACAGCGTCACTGTGCCACCGTTATGTAACAATCCGATTACATCTTGGCTCGATTTTGCTTTTCCTCTCTTGCTTTTGCAGTCCATTTCTCCGCCTTTCTATGGATGAGCAGACCTAGCCTCCATGCACTGTGTTGTCATTTCATGTTCTTATAAACTGTATTCAATTTAGTGGTTAAAACCTGCTAGACGTGGGTTCCTCTAGTATTAACACAATGTTAAAGCTATGGGTTTAACTGCAGCCTGTGCATGTGTGAGGGTAGGTATTTTATGAATTGAATGATTTAGATTGGAACAGGTGCGATTTTATCTTCCAATGATAAATAATCATTGAGTTCCGTAATTATTATACTGTATATTACCGTTGTAATATTTGCTCTGATTATTTCATATATGATCATTCCTTGAAGCATTGTAAGTCTCATGATTCAGATTTCTGCTTTTTTTGGTATTTCATTTTTTTCATTACTTTTTATATACAATGTCTTTGCATGAATTTGAGTTTATACTTCACATTGAACTTAAATTTTCATTCTTAAAGCTCAAGTAGGCGAGATTGGAGCAAATATGATTAAAAAAAAGTAAATATATATTTTATAAACATTGCCTATATCATGACAGTGGTACATGAAACAGGAACCTGAAAAAAATCATGTGCCTCTGTGTCCTCTGATGCTCCTAACGGCATCTGCAAGATTTCACAGACCGGAGGAAAACAAGCAATAAGAGAGAGCGTCTGTTAGAGCCGGCTGTCAATCACTCGCGAACTCCAACCAAACGGTCAAACTAGACCACGCTGATCAATAGGAATCAATATTTTGTTACGTTAATGCCTATTTCTCGCCTCAAATGTTTTCAGAATCATCTTGTAGTGCACGGTTTTGCTGTAAAATTAGAAAGTTTGTGACGCCACCGCCATTGTGAAATCTGGTGAAGGAATGCCAAGTTACGCTCTCTCAATGAAATGACCTGTGATTGGTCATAGTCTCCCGTCACGGGCTAGATTTTCTAAAGCCTGAAAACAGAGCCATGAGGAGGTGCAGAAGTCTAGTTATCTCTTAGAACACTTGAATTACAATATGCTGAAAGGTTATTATGGAATTTTTGCCCAATGATGCCAAAAATATACTGCCTACTGCAGCTTTAACGGGATGGTGCGTAGGATTTAGTGGCATCTAGTAGTGTGATATAATATATTTTTATAATAATAATACATTATTTTGCTTCACTGTTTTCAGTCCATTTGCACCCAACAAAACAATTTTAACTCAAGGTCCACGCAACCTAAAATGCAAACACCCAGAAGTAAAAATAGAAATCCTGACGTTTGTGTGTCCTCCTGTCTTATTTCTATTTGAGAGGCAGTCAAGAACAGATCCTGTAAACATCAAATAGCCAAGAGGAAAGTGAATCTGTGGTGGTGAAACACACATTTGGTCTGGACTGTCCCCCGTATGCAGAAGAGCTGTGGAATAATTAACTGCCTTTCATCAGTTTAATAAGTGATTCACAGTTATTAGATAATCCTCAGTCTGTTGCAGATAATGAATGAACTGCTGAGAGATAAGGAAATGAGTTGATGGCAGTGAACAAACAAGTGAAATTAATTTTGACATCATGCATGACCTCGAACCTCAGTTGGTAAAGAATGACTTTTGCAATGCAAAGTAATGAGATTATTGTTTTTGGAGGTGACACCAGTCATAGGACTGTGAATGGAAGTGTGCACCACTGTGTCCACATGCAACAATCATGGTCATGAGATGATGGAGCAGACTTGATGAATGAAAAGAGTAGTGACACTATCCCATTCCCGGCAAAGGCTGCTGTTGCCATAGTGATTTTAACTGCTGTTATTATGCAACTGTTCCACTTCACAAAGCAATGAGCTACTAGGACGCACAGAATAACAGTGAATCTGCAGTATGTGTGGTGTAATAGACATATGCATACACACAATGACAGAATGGGATCATGTTGATGGTTGAGAGCAGCCCACTGATCCTGAGAGTGGAGAAGAAAGAGCTTATCTTCTTCGTCTCTCCATCCTCTCATCTATCTGTCCCTCTGCGATCACACAGCACAGAAACATCACATCCACATACTGACTGTATCTGCAGCTGATCTTTGGCAGTCTATTACACACAAACCACCATAACCCTGCTCTGACCCTAAAGATTAAAGTGTCCCTAAACCGCCACAGGACTACAGAATAAGCAGCAAGGTCCAAGAATGAGAACAACATAAAAGTATATTAAGAACATAATGTGTTGATGAACCAATGAGATTAATGAGAAAACCCTTTCCAGGGTATTTGTAGAGATATTCATTAATCTGTCATCATGTGCTTGTACTGGCTGCCGCTCAGAAAGCAGGCAGTCATTTGTACACACCCAGGGGATGACCTCACGTCCTGGAAATTTACATGAAATATTATAGTTGATGTCTGTGGTTTCTTTCTTTAATCCAGTGATTAAAAATGTTCCTGACCTTGTCAGCAAGTAACAGCAAATACAAAAGAGGACTTGGATGTTAACACAAACCCAAGTCTTTATTTTCTTCCCCAACAAACTGTGGACAACACATACATACAAGATTGAGGAATACAAACATGTCAAATAATGTTAATTAATATCATTAATGTAACATTAATAGCATGGCAGGTATTAGTCTTCATCCACATTATTTTTGTGAACTTTCCGTTTCCCTTTACACCTGGCATTAAAATATGTTCGGATTGCAATCAGATACATGAAAGTACTGGTGTAAATGCACCTAAAAGGCATTAAAGACAGATTGTGATCCGATCGGCCAACCCACCTCCGGAGGTGGTCAGGGACGCTTTGTGACCACATTGACCACAAATGTAAATGCAATTGCGTTTTCAATCCACATACAACAACTACGTCGACGGAATACATAATGCAAGGGCTGTCCCGAGTGCTTCCTCTGATCACTGTACCAGAGGAGCGCTGGAAAGAGCACCAACTCAGTGTCTCCTCTCCTCATCCCTCTGTGTGTGCAAGTGTAGTCGTACTTCAAAATCAAATCTGCAAGCCCTCTCCTTGCGGTGTTATGTGGCTGATGTGTCCGCCTATTACGCACCGTCTCTCCAGGCAGTTCCCGGCTGCGAGCCAGTGCGTAGTGCAGCCTCCAGAGGACTCCTCTCAGCTCTTTCAGACAGAACAATCGGATCTCCATGTGGACACTGGAGTAACATATTTACCAGATGTATATGTAATCAGGTTAAATCATATCTAGATACAATCTGGATGCATTTTAATGCCAGGTTTAAAGGGGGTCTTTGAGGGAAGATGATGGGTGGGGGCTAACTGCCTCTCTTGTCATCATCTCTGTCCTCTTCATACACATACAACTCCTGCTCTCTGGCATAGCCCTGTCCCAGTGCAAACACATCCCATTACCGCACTAAAGCATTCCTTGGGGTGGATCCCATGGGACCTTATTTCAGAAAAAATATGAACAGTAGTCAACGGAGAGAGAGAGAGAAATAGTTTTTTAATCCCGTTTGAATAGCGCTATGAATCACACATATGATGTTTGTCAATTTAAAAGATAATTTTGTAAGTCAAGAAAGTCGCAGTTTGTGGTGGTATAATTTAATTTTGTGTGAAAAACTAAATTATCTTTTAAATTGACAAACATCTCATATCTCCTTTTTCTCGTTTGAATACAGGAACCACTAGGGCGCTCTTCAAAAAAAAATCAGAGCTCGCAAAGAGACGGCTTCCCCGCTCAGAGTCTCGACTCCCACAGTTCCCCCCTGCCTCCAGTCAACACTGGTCCATCCCTCTACCCACAACCCTTCATCCCTCATCCTCTTTCCGGATCCTTAATCCATCCCTCCTACATCATCATGGCTCCCCTCCATTTTATATACGTATTTAAGTATTCTAAACCCATATCGTTATTGGCGTGGTCTTCGTTACTGAACAGAATGACGCAATGGGGTAAATCACTGCATCAGTCACACAGATGGCTCCTCTATGTTATGTGCAGGTCTCTTTCATATCCTGAAGACAACAGAAACATTGAGAGGCACCAACGGCAGAAACAGGAACTGGGTCCCATGAAGGGCCAGCTGCAACGAGGTCTAATTTTGAAGAGGAGAGAAAAAAATCTCTCTCCACTTCTGTAGTGCAGTCCTCCTCTTTCTCCACTGTGTTACTGTGCATCTGTGTCTGAATGTGGGTCATGTCAGTCTTAAGTCTGTGCTGTTTTTCTCCAGCTCGGAGATGATGGTGATCAAGTTCTTGATACCAGTGATGAAGTCGCTGTCCAGGCCCTCGTGCACCACTTTCTCCCCCTGGTAATATCTGCAGGTGGTGTGGGCAAAATCAATCATTCTCACATCCACCACAGGGCTACGGGGGTCTGAGCAGGACAAGCGAGCCTGGTTAACACCTGAGCTTCCGTCACCGATACTGCCATCGCTAGATGTGGAGGGTCTGCGAGGATGTGCACCTGCTACTTCAGCCTCCACCTCCACGCCCTCATCCTCTTCTTCTTCTTCAGAGCAGCCGTCATTGCTGTGTTTTTGGTGGTGCGCTCCGTCGTAGATGATGAGCAGGGAGCTGCGGTAGAAGCGATAGGATTCGCAGGTTTCAATGGCAGCTTGAAACTCTCTGAGCCTGCGCAGCACCGGGGATAAGAGTTCACGTCGTAGACGTAGTCCGCTGTGGAAGAACTGGAACAAAGCCTCCTTGAAGCCCGGCACAGTTAGCCTTTTGCCATGCTCCCTGTTCATGCACAATAGCTGGCTCGTGTCAACCTGGTACACCTGAAGGGATCGAAAGACATAGAGGGGTTGAAAAAGTAGAGAAGGAATAGCGAGATTTGTTTGACTATACTGAAAGTAGTGCCTAAAATTGGCTTTGTTTCACCTGGACTAGACCGGCCAGCTAAAGAGTTTTAGGGTGCTTTCACATTAGGGACCCGGGCCCGGATCCGAGTACACTTGTCCCCAAAGTCCAGTTCGATTGATTAGTGTGAACGCTCCGTACCGTACTCGTGCACGGTTCGTCGATCTGTACTAAGAGTCCACTTGAAAAGGTGGTCTGGACAACGGATCATGTGTACTCGGGCACGGTTCGCATCAGGTGTGAAAGCCAAGCGTACCAAAACACGGAAGTGGACCGCTATTTAACCCGAGTAACGTTAGCAGTTAGCGAGAAGTTTTGAAGGGCAGGCTTTTTTCAATGCCGCCGGTCTCCTCCGATATCTGTACACATATAAAACTGTTTCATATCTATGTCTGTATCTGCGCGCATCATGGGCCGATCTCATCCTCTGAGCTGCATGGCCGTAAATGATACAGCAGGAAGGTAGGCGATGGGGTTGAGTGATGTTTGTTATTTTATTTAGCTGATTTAATGGTCTGTCTGCGAAGAACGAGAGCCGCTCAGTTGTTCAGCGGGCAGGGAGAGAGACGGGGTGGGAGCGAGACAACGTGTAGAGTCGGCATATTTTCACACCAAACTCTGTGAAATCAGAGTTTATTTCGGCCAAACCAGAGTTGGTGAATGTTGGAAAGACTAACGACGACAGTATTGGTGAGTTTTATTTTGTTTCTGTCAAGTTTGAATGAAGTGTTTTATGATGCTCCGCCACTAGAACAGCTGATCTCAATATAAACAAATACACGTGGGTGATGACGCAAGTGTACTCGGGTACGGAACAACTTTACTAATGTGAAAGCTGAGCAGGTGGGGGGAGGGGGGGGGGGGGGGGGGGGGGGG
This sequence comes from Sebastes fasciatus, assembly GCF_043250625.1. Lineage (NCBI taxonomy): Eukaryota > Metazoa > Chordata > Actinopteri > Perciformes > Sebastidae > Sebastes > Sebastes fasciatus. Next base: position 7,964,327 of record NC_133795.1, read on the forward strand.
GGATTGTACTCGGGAACGGTATAGATCAATCATACCTATTGTGAAACGCCCTTACAGTCAATTTGGAATCAGAATCTGGTTTATTGCCACTTAGGTTTCACGTATAAGGAATTTGCTTTGGTGTATCAGTGCATAGCAAGGTAAACATAGTGAAAGAAATTTCAATCAAAAATTAAAGTACAAAGATCAAGAAACATAAATATAGAAAACTGCAATAAAATTTGAAACAAGACTCGGTCAAAACCGGGTGTATGGCTGGACCGTGTATGGTCATCTGTGAATTTGTGACTAAATTGTTGCGCAAATAGCCAGTGGTCATTTCTATAATGTTAAATCCAGTAATGGTACATGTCCACACTTTGAGCACAAAATTAAGTTATTTGTCAAATAAATTGGTACTACTGTCAGGATATAGTGAGCAATTATGACGGTCCTTATGAAAGAATATTTTTTTTTAAATTAAAGCTACCGACTGTAGCTTTAAAGGAAAAGTTCCACAATGAGACAAACAAGATATAATGTGTTTATAATAGAGCTTTAAAGGTATTTCACAAATGTCCAACTATTCCTTTAAGACAGAGCCATGAACTCTGAAGCTAGCCTTGGCTCAAATCTCACCTGCATGCCCGAGTGGCAGACTCTTATTGTCTTATATGTGCTGTGCTGGTAGACTTGGTCCTTAAAGGCCACATGCCCTTCTGTGGCACCATATGCATGCCGCCGTATGTTGAACTTCAGGTCCAACACGCACGGCATCCTTTGCCGCCACGTCAGATTCTCCAGCAGCATGAATTCTGGTAAACTGAGTCAAGGAGGCCAGAGTTGAAAAAACGTAGCCTTCTATACTATTCAGCTTACAATTTAAAACAACTTGACGAGGTTAGATAAAAATAAACTGTGTACATCTAAGCTTTTCACATAATGCTATAATCCTGACAATACTGTATGTAAAGGCAGGTCACAGCAATATCAAGTAACTAAAGGGAGTTCTTTGGAAGCAAAACTCCACGGGACAAAGACATTGATAGCTAGAAAATGTATTAGATAACGTAATAATCATGTATGCATTTCAACTGCATGTAAATAGGCAGGTGTTCAGATGGTTCTGGTGGCTCAGTTGGCTGGGACACATGCCATGTCCTCTAGTGTGGAACATCTGAACAATTAATCCTTTCTCGTTCCACTGGGATATTGAATGTTGGCAAAATAGGAAAAAAATAGAATTACCGCATTGCGGTTGTTTGCCTCCGCCAACCAGTCAAATTGCAGTTTACATCCCTGTCTGTCCAAAATGTCATCACTTTGTCATTTTATCCTTTTAGACATTTGTGTGAAAATGTCATAATTAGCACATGAATTCTTGAGTTTTGGCCAAAAACGTGTTTTTATGAGGTCACACTGACCTTTGACCACCAAAATCTGATCAGTTCACCCTTGAGTCCAAGTGGATGTTTGCGCCAAATTTTAAGAAATTCCCTCCAGGCGTTCCTGAGTTATCGCGAGAATGAGCCGGGCGTACGGACGGACAACCAGAAAACACGATAGAAACAGGTGTGGTTCTCAGTAAGTGAAAGGATACTGTATTTGGATCCTTGGAGGTACGTGGGGTTGCGCTTCGTCTTCCTCACGTGGTACCATTGAGTCCAGGGGTTGTGTTTGACCTGTGGTAAAGCATTACTGTGACTGCGCTCCAGTTTGAGGTAGAGCACCTCGGTCGGCTCTCCCAGCTCGTGAACGCTGGACGGCAGAAGGAGAGAGAACGTCATTAGATGAAGACACAAAGAAGAAAGAAAAAAAACAGACTCTGTATCTGCTTGTGTACGTGGGTAAAGTATGCATGTGGGTAGTAGAGCATAAAACAGTAATGTAAAATAAAGGTAAAGGGCAGTAACAAACTGGTATATTGGATATAAAGAGGAACCCAATCCGTCTAAAACATTCAAAATCAACCTCCACATACATTTTGCCGTCAACCGGTATCAGCCTTCCAATCGCTCCGCTACTCCAATCCAGGGCTGACTAAGTTTTGAGTTTGTGTATATGCACGTACATGCAGGGCGGGCTCTAGCCCTTTTGGTACCCCAAAAGTGGTGCATTAAATAAATCATGGTTGTGTAACTGAAGTGATCAATGCATCGTCTTCAATTTAATTTACATGAGCCTCGATTTAAGTGTGAAATTGACTCACTCACAAACTGACCCCCACCTGGTGACGCACTGACTACACCTCACTATGAGTCCCTCAGTGTACTGCTGTCTCTGTTGGGAAACTTTCCTTCATCTCACCTATTGTCCTGGTCTTGACAAGAGGGGCGGCTTTGAACATCATTGCTGTCATTTTCGCCGTCTACAATTTGCGAGAATGCCATCATTTTCCCCCACATGCGCATCTCGCACTTGAGATCGCTGTAGGCCGTGGAGTCCGTGTCCTCCAGATCCAGATCTTCTGCTGGGTCACTCTGGAAGGGGTAAGCAACGATGCAATGGTTCTCTTCTTCATCCTCCTCGAACCTCACTGACGCCAAACCTGAGAGCGGGAAACAGAAACAACATCTATTAGACGTTTGTGTCACCGAGCAGTGAAGAGAATATGTCTCTCATAAAGAATCAAAGCACAGTAAAGCTGACAAGATAACACAGGCGGCTAAGAAGTGCTGAGAATCTCTTATCCCCATCTTGCTGCTTTTTTTGCAGCAGTTACACTCACAGAGCAGTTTGATGAATCTCACACAAAATGATGAGCAATATACGTAAATACCAGACAAAAATAACAAAGCATCACCGCACACATGCACAGAAAAAAGATAAGATGCTAGTCTACAGGCTTCAGCTGTAGATGAAGAGCACAACAAGTAATAGTCAGCAGGACAGCACAGGTTGCTTGTATCATAAACAGCCTTTCCTCCCCATGGTGTCCCATAATATGGCTGAAGGAGAAGGCAAAATAAGATGAAAATAAAGATAAAGAGGTGAGGAATCCATTGGTACCAACCATGTCATGCTAGCTTGTCGTGAAGGAGACTAAATAACGCTCCAAACTTGCGCAAAATTTTGGCGAGGTCAAACTGTCATGGCCATTTTCAAAGGGGTCTCATGACCTCTGACCTCAAGATATGTCAATGAAAATGGATTCTATGGGTACCCACGAGTCTCACCTTTACAGACATGCCCACTTTATGATGATCACATGCAGTTTGGGGCAAGTCATAGTCAAGTCAGCACACTGACACACTGACAGCTGTTGTTGCCTGTTGGGCTGCAGTTTGCCATGTTATGATTTGAGCATATTTTTTATGCTAAATGCAGTACCTGTGAGGGTTTCTGGACAATATTTGTCATTGTTTTGTGTTGTTAATTGATTTCCAGTAATAAACATATACATACATTTGCATAAAGCAAGCATGTTTGCCCACTCCCATGTTATATATAAGTATTATATACTTGATAAATACACCTTTAAGGTACATTTTGAACAGAGAAAAAATATGTGATTCATTTGCGTTTAATCGCGAGTAACTATGGACAATCATGCAGATATATAAATAATTTGACTTGACTTTGTTGTTGTTCTTGCTCTGCTGTATGTCTGTTAGCGTGTAAGTTCACTGAGAGAAACAAAAACACAGTCAAATTCCTTGTGTGTGTTCACATGCTTGGCCAATAAAGCTGATTCTGATAGGACACAAAGTTGTAGCCATGACAGCAGACAATGCTTCAATTACGGACGTTGCAGCATAGAAACTACAATGTTGTGCAGAGTGCTGCCTATGTTGACCTTTTCAGACGACCTCATGGAGGATATCCGGATCTAAACAAGGAAGAATCTCTCTTTGTATCCTTTTCACCTCGGTGGGTGTGTGCCAGAAAGAAGCAAAGGGGGCAAACCTGACTTACCTGTGTTAGAACAGCCTTCTACAAACAAGGACATCACAACCGGGTGGCCTGTTTGTAGGAGGTCTTTGCTGCAGCACCATCCTGTGGCAAAATTTGGCACATGCTGCTGGCAAGTACCTTGAAACAAAACTTGAGCAGGGAGCTCAGTTTCCTAAAAATCTCCCAATTTACACTTTACACACAACCTGCAAAACAACAATTCCCACCTGACTTGCAGTGAAATAAAGAAAGAGAGATGCATAACAACACACCAAAACACACCTGCCACAACACAGGTTAGAAAAGGATAGTTTGCATTACCTCTATACTGGGGGATAAACTCCCTCATCGCAGCAGGCACACTCTCGTAGAACCGTACTTCGGGGGCGTAGAAAGGTTTGCATATGGTCTGCTCCCCGAGGCGCAGGACGCAGCAATGCCCCCCCACTTGGTGTAGGAAGGGCTCAAGCTTCACCCCTTTTTCCAGGTAGCACTGCATGTACTGCAGCTGGTTCTGCTGCTGGTTTTGCTCTGCATCCACCGCCTCCTGGGCCTGAGTCTCCACAGCCGAACCCATCCTCCTCTGGCCCTCACCACACTGCCGTAGGCATTAAGACAGGAAGGAGGAAATAGAAGAGAAACAGAATAAAAAGCCAGGTTTTGGTGGATATTTAATTCCTTTTGAACTCCTTGTCTGGCAGTTCTTGTACTTGAAAGCCACAGAAAGTCCTCTAAACGTTGTGGTTTGAACTAGTGATGCAGCGACAGGTAAAGCAAACACTGACAGATCCTGCTTGTGCCTCCACTTCACACTGAACTGCTCTCTAACAGCTGAGAGCTGGCTCACCACTGGTAAAGCTGTCACAAGCCTGACACTGGGTCCACCCACATCACAAGCAACCCACCAATCAGGAGCACCCAAAGCGGGTTTGTTTGGTGGTAACACTTCAAGGGAACGGAGCAAGCAAACACAGTAGTGGGAGGGGGAGTCAGGGGGAAGCAAGAGAGAGAGGAAAGGAATAAAAACAAGGAGGGAGGGCAAAGCTGAACCCAACGGGTGTCGTGATATACCAGTATTGACGATAGCTGTGATATTTCAAAATTGAAATATTAACATTGTGTTAATAATACACACACAATAAATAAAGAGTCGAAATTAGGGCTGTCAATCATTTAAAATAGTTTATCGCAATAAATCGCATGATTGTCCATAGTTACTCGTGATTAATCACAAATGAATCGCACATTTTTTATCTGTTCAAAATGCACCTTAAAGGGAGATTTGTCAAGTATTTAATACACTTATCAACATGGGAGTGGACAAATCTGCTTGCTTTATACAAATGTGTGTATATATATATTTATTATTGGCAAATAACAAAATGATGATTGTCCAGAAACCCTCACAGGTACTGCATTTAGCAGACTCAAGCCCAACAGGTAACTACAGCCGTCAGTGTGTCAGTGTGCTGACTTGACTATGACTTGCCCCAAACTGCATGTGATTATCATAAAGTGTCTGTAAAGGGGAGACTCGTCGGAGCTCCTTTGAGTTCCTTTGGAACTCCATTTTGTATATCGTAATATGGCATAAGTGTTGTCTTTTCCTGGTTTTACAGTAAAGTTATGTAATTTTCTGACTATTCTAGCCGTTCTATTATTTGTCTTTACCCACTTAGTCATTATATCCACATTTCTGATGATTATCAAAAGCAAATACTTTTGTAAAAAGATAGTCAACCCTATAATATCGTCACAATATCGTGGTATTTGGGTCAAAAATATTGTGATATTTGATTTCCTTAATATCGCCCAGCCCTAGGTGTAGGGAACTGAACAACAAAAGAAGAGGAGATAGGAACACAGAAACTATCATGCAGTACAAAATACACTGACAATAGTCAAATATAAACTAAATTAATTACTTACTACACAGAAAACTTGGCCTGGAAGAGCCAACAGTTTTTATATGATAAGCAAAACATGGTGCAAAATAAAGACACTGTCATTTTAATGTTGTAACACTTACAGTAGTTGCAGTAGTCGTAGCCATCTAGAACTGCTGCTTCCAGGTTATCTGGCTTCCAGCCAGCTGGGATCCAGTTATATAGTCCCTGGGAGCCCAGTCCCCCACGTTGCCTGATAAGTTGGGTCTAGATTCCACGGTAAACACACCCATTGAAGCACATTTCACTCATTCCTTGCTAACTTACCCCCGGGGGAAAAAAGAGTAAAAAAATATTTAACTATTGATCAATCTGTCTTCGTTCAATTGCAGGGCGTCACCAAGAGATTCCTTCACTAAAACACATTCACACATACAGTAAACCAATGTGTGATGGCCCACAGACACATTTGAAAAATGTTTGCCTCCTGTCAAGTTGTCAATAGTTATTATTCACACATTTTTAACAGCATGCACCCCGTTTTTACCCTCCCAATTCACCTTAACGACTTAGAAGTTCAAGAAAAAAAACACTCATTCATTATGCTAATTTATGCTTACTCGCGTCCTATCTCCTCCTGTGACCCGGTAATCGTTCCCCCTCTGCCACCATGGAGGATCTTCCAATTCCTTGAATGCAACTAGAGTAGACGAGGAGAGAGGAGGCTTCTGGAGGCACTGAGAGCGAGGAAATACCAGTGTATCATTTTTGGAAGTCTTTTTGGCACTTGTGACATAAACAGAGGCGTGACACATAGCTGGAATAATCACAAACCATGTCAGGACTCTAGAAATTTAACTGTTCCATTTTGTATATATATTTAGGGGCTGTCAAAGTTAACGTGATGATAACGCCACTAATTTATTTTAGGTTGTAGCAGGTTTTAAAGCTAAAGTGAAGATACTGGCATCACATGAAACTAGAAAACCTAAGGAACCCATTGGTGCCAACCATGTCATACTAGCTTGAGGAGGTTAAATAACGCTCCAAACTTGCGCTAAGATGATATGTGAATGAAATTGGCTTCTATGGGTACCCACGAGTCTCCCCTTTACAAACATGCCCACTTTATGATAATTGCATGCAGTTTTGGTCATAGTCATAGTGAAATCTGTGGTCAAGTCAAGTTTGTGGGCTCTAAAATATCATTGTGTATTTTTTGTGTACGTGTGAGTGTGCGCTGTACATTGTCGTCATCAGAGTGAAACTGATACTTTTGGTTAATTTTCTATTTAGTCTGGTTCGGTTTCAAAGTGCACAAATTTAAGCGGCCCTAAGCCCTGTATACCTGCAAAACACACAGAAAGAACAAAAAGGTCAACAGGGTTAAATGTACACACAGGCACAAACAAAAGCAAATCTCCAAAATAGAAGCTGTTGTTTCCATCCCACTGACCTCTTCTACCCAGACAGCGTTGCCTACCTCCCGAACCCAAAACCCACAACTGAACTCTCAATGAGTCAGTGGCAAATTAGAATTCACCGTGCCTAACTTTCTCATGCCCGCTAGGAAGGGAACAGTATGTTCTTAAAACACAATGCACGCACCAGTGGGTAACCTCCAAGTCTGTAAAGTGAAGCCAATCTGGAAGTGCGTTTAACCTGCATTCTTTCTAATAGCCAACAGGGGGCGACTCCTCTGGTTGCAAAAAGATGTCTGATTGTATAGAAGTCTATAAGAAAATGAGCCTACTTCTCACTTGATTTATGACCTCAGTAAACGTTGTAAACATGAGTTTATGGTCTCAGTCGTTAGTTCAAGTCTTCTTCAATACAGCATGATTTTCATTTAGTAAATTATGGTCCCGTTTAGAGTCAAATAGACCATAAAGCAGGGGATGCTTTAGGGCAACTTGTGATTGACAAGTTGCTACCATGGCATTGTCCGGTCTGGGATTTATCCGTGTTTTAGTTCCGGGCCTTATGAAATTTGTTTTATTTTTTCCGAAATTCAATGTTTTTTGTTTAAATTAAAATTTGATTTAAATTAAAATTAATTAATTAATTATTTAAATTTAATATTTCAACAATTCATAAGAAAATATTCAAAATTGAATGAATATCAATGAATTGGATTTAACACAATATTGCACTATTTTTTATCAATGAAAATGCGTCATAGTGCTCTGACTATATACATATATATATATCCCTCTCACCCTCGTGGGGTGGTATCTGTGTCTTCCTCAAGCTTGGGTCCTCTACCAGAGGCATGGGAGTTTGAGGGTTCTGCGTAGTATCTTAGCTGTTCCTAGGACTGCGCTCTTCTGGACTGAGGCTTCAGATGTTGTTCCTGGAATCTGCTGGAGCCACTCTCCCAGTTTGGGGGTCACAGCTGTTTGTCAATATATATATATAAATACGACGTCACCTTGGGTTCTAATATATTAAGATGGACATTGTTTTTACTGTTTTCTGGCATATTATAGAAAATAAATCATTAATCAATCAATCAAATAAAAAATGGCAGATTAATCAATAGAATAAGAATTAGTTGCAGCCCCATGCTACACAGCTGGTACAGCGCAGTTCAGAGTTCATAGAAAGAGCACCACCAATCTGAACGGCAGTATCGACACAGATTACACAGAAAAAACAAGCCTCCCCGCTGTTCTTGGAGCTTGTTCATGGGACAGTGAGCGGGTTCGTTACTTTCTACTCAGTCCGTCTGTGAACACAATGTTATATACTCTGTTCCCTTAGACAACTTTCCCTTGTCACATTTGGACCGTATGCATCATGGTGGGTTATGTCTCAAGAGATCCACAGCAAGACCATGTTAGAAATACTACTTATTTTCTGTAGGCCAGATCTCTCCAATTTAGCTCACAGTTCTTTGAGTCATGCAGCAACTAACAAATATTCATTACTATGCTTTCTATTTTCTTACCTCGTATACTGTGACTCAACTCAACACCAAGACGAAAACCTAGTCAATGTACCTGTTTTTGATTCTGACAACGACAGAAACGTGTTGAGCTACATTCATTTGCAAGTTAATCTAGTGTTCTTGTGTCAACTACCAATCTTGTTCGGCAACCTCCGAGTAATACAAAAAGCGCTTTAAGCATCATCAAGCCCAGCCTCATCATCGCTCTCAAACACAAATACCCAGTGTGTTTCAAAGGCAGGGTTACATGCTATGTTACATTACTGCAAAAAAACAACCTTATTTCTAGGGGAAAAAAATCGATGTTTATGTTGCTGAGGATCAAGATCAAGCTTCTTGTATTAAAGTCAACATAAGGAATCCTATTCATATCCCCCCCTCTCTAGGTAACTGCCTAGCAACTGTAAGTTTGATTAGAAACTCCGCCAGGCGTTTATTGGAAGGTCAAACACATTCGCTCAAATCTCAGCTCGCATGTTGTCAAATGAACAAGGACGCCCACGCATTCAATGGTAAACAAACTTTTACAAGGAAATTTGTAAAACACCTTTAAGTTTGATTTCCGTTGTCTTTAATATCTCCCAAATAGTGAATGTATATTGTTGTGGTATAAGTACACAAACCAGCAAATAGTTAACTGCAGTCACATGCTTTCTGAAAACCACGTTTTCATCCCAACTTGAGGTCCTGGGAATGAGAACGAGCTTGTTTTGAGCACATCACAAGACACTAAAGAAAGTGACTGACAGAACAAAACCAGTTCGTCACACACGTGTAATGGATCAGTGGGGTTAGGACTGAACTCGTTCATCAACATGTTTGTTGCAACGGACATTTCCACGTGCAGAAGGCAGGTGTTTTCATTTAAAAAGCTCAGATAAACTCACTGTACGTTACCAGCCCAGCAGCAAACAGCAGATAGACAGTGATCCGCTGATGCAGATCATGAAGCATTTAGCTGCTAAAGAGCCAGATATTTCCCTCAGGAGTTGTCAGAGATCAGTTGTCAGAGAGAGGAGTGGAGAAGGTGGTTATTGTTGGCTTTTTCTAAGTGTTTCTGCACTGCCTTTTTCTATCCCCTCCTGCCAATCACCTCCATTGTTAGTTCTCTGAACCACTTTCTGTCAGTTCATCATCATCAATGCACTGCTGATTAGCACGTTACCACAGAGAGCCGGTTGACCATTCATCCGGGTTTAAATGAGAATGACGTAAATCCCTGACCTCTTTGGTGCACCGTGGCCCGGACCTGCTCTCTTGGACCGAGGCTCTCTTGATTCTACTCACCTCGGCTGGCACCCAGACGGGTTAGAACAGCTGAGAGATGATGGTGAACCATTGGAGGTCCTGCTGCAGTCTCTCCAGACATGATCTTATGTCTGATGGGACCTGAAGTGACACAAGTGGTGATTTGTTACACAACTGCTTATTTTGCACCAAAGTGTTTCAACTAGACCAGACAGAAACCTATTGAAATAAATAATACCATCAATGTTCTCAGTTATTTCTGATTGTCTAAGTTGTTACTTTTATTAGTATCATTCAGTGGTGGGAAATAAGTAAGGGATAATGTACAGCTGGCGGGTCATTGTTGTGAAAGAATCCCCGACAGAGCGATGCCGCACCCAACGCGCGCCCTGAAGGGGATTCCTTCACAACAATGACCCGCTAGCTGTAAATTATCCCGCTTATTATTATGCTATGCATAGCAACGGTCTGCTTTACATAGCAACGGTCTGTTATCCATAGCAACGGTCTGCTTTACATAGCAACGGTCTGTTATCCATAGCAACGGTCTGCTATAAAGAAATTACAGACCACAGAACGCTGTGATTGACCAATCAGAATCGAGTATTCAACACAGCCGTGTAATAAGTACATTTACTCAAGAAGCCTACTGTACTAAAGTACCATTTTGTGGTACTTGTACTTGTTTTAGCCACCATCAGAGTACAGCAGAGACTCCGGCCCTGGAGACCAAAGCTACGGTCTCCCCCGCGCCCTCCGACCGCGGCCGACACTGATAACAAGACGGGCTTCACTAGATATAACTTTGATGTTTTGGTGCTTCCGTGTAGTTTGTGTTGGAGTCTGAGTCTGAACAGCGTAGCCACACGCGAGCGCACATGGGACACAGACCCGGATTGATTTATACGTGTAAGAAGTTAAAAACTGTCTCTTTAAGATTGTGGGTCATTGTCTTGTTAATGTGGGAAGTGTATAGCCTAGTCTTTATATTGAGAAATCTAAATAAGATCTTATTATTTATTATTACCTTAAAAAAGAAACACTTGCCACATACAGTATATAATAATAATAATACATTTTAATATGGCATTAGAAAATATTTTTTATTTTTTTATTTTTGTAAGAAGTACAGTAAGATATATGTATATATAATTAGATTTTATTTTATTTTATTGTTTTTAATTCATTTTTTTACTTGTGTATATTCTTTTTATTTATTTATCTATTTTGTTGTATATAATATGTTTTTCCTGTATCTATACTGGCTTCTTTTATATTAATAATAGGTTTATTAAGTTTCTTTGTACTGAGAATGTTATTATTGGGGACGTTTGTCAATGTTTGTTCTGTTGTTTCAAAATGAACAAAAAAAAACAATAAATATAATATTGAAATTAAAAGAAGTACAGTAAGTGGGCACATCCATATAGGCTATGTAACCCCTATACATACAGTAGTATACATACAAATCTGTACCAAATTCAAGTCATAACCTCTGTTTGTTATGTCTTACAGTGTTGTCTTATTGACTGTATGTTTTGTCCCACCCATGTCTGTCTAATTTGTCCCTTTTTTGTACTATAACTGATCTACTTCTGCTTGCACAGTGTATGCAGGTGCAAAGATCCATCTGTACTTCAGTTATTAGTGTGTGTGGTTGTGTTCACAGTCTCCCCTTACCAGGGAGAAACTCTGCATGAGTCCTGCCATCTGTTAAGTGTACTACTGCTGTGGGTTCATTAATATCCTCCAAAACGTTTCATCCTCTGAAAAATAATAAGGCTTCAGTGATAAATGCTGCAGACTTTGGGATTAATTGGGTAGACTACCTGCACATTTTCATTTTTTCTGTATTTGTGGGTAGTGTGCCTCTGGGGGCAGTGGATGTGCCCACTTACTGTACTTCTTTTAATTTCAATATTATATTTATTGTTTTTTTGTTCATTTTGAAACAACAGAACAAACGTCCCCAATAATAACATTCTCGGTACAAAGAAACTTAATAAACCTAATATTAATATAAAAGAAGCCAGTATAGATACAGGAAAAACATATTATATACAAAAAATAGATAAATAAGTAAAAAGAATATACACAAGTAAAAAAAATAAAATTAAAAACAATACAATTAAATATATACATATATCTTACTGTACTTCTTACAAAAATAAAAAATACAAATTATTTTCTAATGCCATATTCTATCGAAATGGCCTGTGTTGACATTTAAATATTATGACTATAATAAGCGTTTTCAGTCCAAAAAGGTGGCAGTGGCTGATGTCAAATACTCTTTCAAATTACTATCTAAAATAATTACAAGAACACATTATAAGCAAACAACTGTGCTAACGTTACTTGTGAATTAAGTTACTATTTCGGCACATAAATGTCTGTAACTTTCAGATTACATGCTAGTAGTGCTTACAGTCAAAATGATTGTTACTGATAGTGGCTAAAACAAGCATGAAACACAGAAATATTGATTGCAACGTTGCTCAGGAGCACCCACCTGTAGCTTCCTGTGTTCTCCTGTGCTGAGGCTCTCTATGGTGCACCATGAGGGACACCATCACTGCAGCTGCTCGATTAACCCACCAGGTGGCTCTAAAACTATAGAAAGGTAAAACAGCAAATACATTTAGTAAAAAATTCGTAGTAAAGGTTATTTACTCTGTTACACCTCCATCTGAGTTATGTAAAACTGTAAAATTGTTAATAATTTCATAATAGCCCTGTATTGTACACTTCGCTATTGCATCCCAAAGAAGAACCTTTTACAATCATTTAATTCAATTCGTTTCAAAATGTGCTTTATTGGCATGGGAAACATACATTTACATTGTCAAAGCAAGAGTGAAATAAAAACAAACAAAATATGTACAATAAGTAAAGATATATCAGAATATAGAAATGTGTGAGCAGAGCTGTCTAGCATTGCAATATAGTAATACAATATATAAATAACTATAAGTAAAGTTTAACTTAAAAATACAAACGGAGAAATTATGATTTTGCTCTTTAATATTTTTTCATAAATAGAAAAGTCACAATTTCTCCGTTCTTTGTATTAGGCTGCAGATAAGTACATTTTAGATAGATAGATAGATAGATGTACTTTATTGATCACAAAATATACATGTCAACACTAAAACAAATATATCCATAGAATACAAAAGATGAGGAATATTGGAATACACTATAAATATACCTGACTATTACAACTAGCATAAAAAAATCTAAATAATGAAGATAGAATAACCCACTATAGACATTATTAGCAAGTGTGCAGGTGCAAGTTACAATATTTTGTTATTTAATAAAAGATAATTGCGGTAGTAAATGTGCAAATGTAGCTGTGCGAGCTGAGAGAGATCTCTGTTAGACAGAGATGAGGTGTTGTAGAGAATTAGTGCTATAGGCAGGAAAGATTTCCTATATCGGTCTGTGTGACAGGGAAGCGGAATCAGTTAATTTAAGATTAAAATAGAAAAATCGAGGCAGCGGGCATTGCTTTGCAGATAAAAAATATAAATTCAAAGAAGTGGAAACTGTGTAAAGACTGCAAAGTTTTTTTTTTAAATAAATGTATTTGACGGTTCGTATACTGTATATGAACAATATGTCTGCGGACAGAAATCAGCACAGTGCAAATGGTGAGTGCAGGAAGACACAGATGATTAACCAACAGTCTTCATAGTGGTTTTCATACCATGTACCCTTAAAAGGTGTCCACCTGTTGCCGAAACCCGGGATCGAACCAGGGACCTTTAGATCTTCAGTCTAACGCTCTCCCAACTGAGCTATTTCGGCACATGTTTAAACCTAACTGTGTAATTTCTTCGTATTCCCACCAGAGGTCCACCACGCACAGTATAAATAAGTTATTTGCTGGTACTGCAGCCTGTGGTATTTTCAGGGTATCGTTAGTGTTCTTACAAAACACACGTGTTATTGTTTTATCTTGGCTTTCATGAGGAATATTGTGTTTCAGATGCACTGCACACAAAGCCAGACATGATGATGTTGAAATTGTGTTTAAAGTTTGAGTTAACTTGGCTAAAGTGCTGCATACATTTACTAAGAGGAGAAAAATCCACCATATATATGATACTCACCAACAGTGGTGGAATGTAACTAAATACATTTACTCAAATACTGTACTTTTACTTGAGTATTTTCATTATATGCTACTTTATAGCCTACTTCTACTCCTCTACATCTCAGAGGGAAATATTATACTTTTTACTCCACTACATTTATTTGACACTTACAGTTATTTATTACTTTTTACATTAAAAAAACATATGATGCAGTACTGCTAATCTACCCAGTAGTATACAAAGCATCTAAATTGGCTCAACACTGACGAACTACAACATTAAAATGCTCTTACATATATTTGTTAGTGATAAAAACAGAATAATAATATCTATAATAATATAATACTGCGAAATGAGCCATTCTGCATAATTACTTTTAATACTATAAGTACATTTTGCCAATAATACTTATACACTTTTATTAGTACTTTTAATTCAGTAAATTACCTGAAAACTTCTTCCACCACTGCTCACCAGTTTCATTACTGCTCTACATCTTTATAATCCAACATGGCAAGGAACAGCAGCATTGGTTTGAAAGGGGTCTATATGTGTAATAATAATAATAATAATAATAATAATAATAATGATGTTAATACATAATAATAATGATAATAAATAATAATAATATATAATAATAAATAATTATAATACATAATAATAATAACAATCATAATAATAATAACAATGGTAGTAATAAATAAATACTAATACTAATAATATTAATAATGAAAATAATAAATACAAATATCAATAATAATAATATATAATAATAAATAATAGTAATACATAATAATAATAATCATAATAATAATAACAATGGTAGTAATAAATAATAATAATATATAATAATAAATCATAATAGTAATACATAATAATAATAACAATCATAATAATAATGGTAGTAATAAATAATAATAATAATAATAATAATAATAATACTTGTTTGGAAGTGGAAACGAAGGTGAACTTTCTAAGTTCTGACCCCAAACACATAATGTAAACATCCATTAGATTTAGCAGCTAGAGCTACCTGAACATTGACCTTGAGCTGTTCTTCTTCTTCTTCTTCTACAAGCTAGGATGTTCAAATCATTAAGTTCAAATCTCAGGGTGTTGACAGACTGGGTAAAAGACACTGGGACACCGATTACGGCCCAGATGCTGCCACACATTTTGCCAGACGGCGAGGAAGCAGGGAGTCCTTGATGGAGGAGGTCAGTCATGATGCAAGAGCCATTACAGATGATGCAGTATGCCTGGCAGATGTTGAACTGATGGCAGAGAGAGACACTAATTTTATATTTGTAAGCATTTTCACTAAGCACTGAAATGTCCAGCAGTCTGAACTGATGTCATTCGAACAGTGATTCAGTTTATCACAACAGTTTTATGGTGTTTTAAATTCACTCCAACAACATCTGGTTGTTTGGAGGAGCAGCAGCAGGATCTGCCTATAGTGGCCCTTCAGCTAATGCATCATCATATGAGCTTAATGTACAGTACTGTACATTATCATCATGCTGTTTGCCTCACGGTGGGGTTTCCTCGCTTCCTCTCAGTACTACATGTTCCCTTTCTACCATTCAGCTTTGAAAAGGCTTTACTGTTGTATAATCAGAATACTACACACACAAGTAAAGAATACAAACATAGCCTGGAGTACTTGTTCTTTGAACAGAGATGTATTCACAACAACAACAACACAATGAGGGGGTTTATCTCAAGTTGTTTATAATACACATTCTATTTGATTCAGAGTTCATAGATTTTATCCAAATGTCATGTCGATAAATCCACAAAAAGGGGATCTTCTGTGTGTTTTTATTTTAGGCATGCCATCAGCAACAACCATAAACCCCTCATGGTTCTTCATCTTCTTCTTGACTGATCTTTCTGTGTTTTCTGTTCTCGGGTCTTCGCTAACTTCCAGTTTTGGACATCAGGTGAGGTTTTACATCAGGGAGTTTTACTTGAGTGAACAAATCAGTTCTTTAAACTCCTGTGAAACTGTCAATACTATAATTCTTACAGTATTTAATGCACAGTTATTTTAAATATGTACATATCATCTGTCACTGTCAATATAAATCCTACTTGTTGTATATACAGTATATAGACATGTATATATGTACGTACTGTACATAATAATCCAGTCCATGTATATCATTCAATATTTATTTATTTGCACTGCTTGTGTTGTTTACAACTTCCAGAACACTTGACATGTATATAGATGTTTTATTTAATTTTATTATTTTATTGTTGGTCATTGGTGCTTTTATAAATATTTATATAATATTTATATACACATTAGGGCTGCACAATTAATCGAATATTAATCGCAATCACGATTTTGGCAACACAAAACAATCTGTTAACTTTCAAACAATATATTCTATTTCAACCAAGTAAATTATAAAGGTGCAAAAGCCATATTAAACTCACATCACTCTCTCTTTGTTCTGCCTGGGATTGTTTGGAGGGAGAAGGGAGGGTTCAGGCCTGAAGGGCAGAGCTATATATTCGAGGGGGAGCGGTCTAATCAGGAGTGGCAACCTATACCATGCTTGCAGGTGGGGTGGAGACTTGTGATTTAACACTACTTGTGTACATAACAGTCCTGTCCATTCATCATCTTTATTTGTCCAGTTTTGTTGTGGTTTTGTTGATTTTTTTTCACATTTTGGAACAAGATACATAAATGTTTTCTATGATTTGCTGTGCACAGTTTATGACAGTGAAGTTCGTAAAAAGCGTGGCTATTTTTAGCATCAAGCGTCACTTATATACCCTTACTCAGGTGTCGCTTATATAGGGAGCACTGAGTCATGTTGTTGATTAACAAGTAATGAGATGTTGAGACCTGTTTGCTTGTATTTAGCTTTACCTGTAATTTCTCAAACTTAAGCATTGATGTCTTTACTCTGAATGTAGGGATATGAGTAGAATAGCATTAAACTCTACTGTAGTTTATTTAAAAGATGACACGCTTCCTGCCGAAACCCGGGATCGAACCAGGGACCTTTAGATCTTCAGTCTAACGCTCTCCCAACTGAGCTATTTCGGCTTGCACGCACCTACTGTGACAATGTGCTGCAATAAACATAGAGGTCGCCCTTCACTTCTACTGTTTATCTCATTAAAATTCATTTTTAAATGGCAAATAATTTTTTCGCAAAATCTATGTTGGAATTTAAATCTTTGATTTTAACCACAATTAAATGCAAAAAAACAATCAAACGTAGTAGAAGTGTCCTGATTGTTCTCTGTCGGTTTAAAGGGACTGTTTGTAACTTTTTACACCTATAAATGTACCGGGTCGGGATCCCATGCGCGCTCGCATATGCACGCTTGTGTGTGGCTACGCTGTTCAGACCGCTCCTCTGCCTGTCGGCACGCGTTCTTGCTCCACCTCACGTTCATGCGCGCCCACTCCACACTGCAGAAGAGTTGGTTTAGCTCTGAGAATATCTAGTGAATGTACAGTGGACGTTTGAGCAGAAATAACTGCTGCAGCTCCTCCAGACCAACAGAGGTTTCCCGTGTCTTGTGAAGTGACGGGGCTCCGCAGCGAGAAACGTTATCGTCTCCGACCGGGTGTCGGTGTCTTCCTGCGGGCGCAGTCGGAGACGATAACGTTTCTCTTCCTGCTTCAGCCCCGGCACCAACCCGCTTTTCATGCTTCAGCCTCAGACCTTCGTCTGGTCAGCTAACATTACTGCCAAGCAGGTGAAATATAGAGTGATATTGTGGTTTTAGCTGACGTGTGTCGCCTCACTGTTTTGAGCGATGCTCGTTCATGTGTATTTTCAGCGAGCTAGTGCGAGCGAGACGCTGACTTTCGTTGACTTAACGGCCACAGGTGTCGCTGTTAACAAGTAATTCTGAAAGTTACAAACAGTCCCTTTGAAATTAATTTTTAAATGGCTAATTATTTTTTCTGGAAATCTATGTTGGAATTTAAATATTTGATTTTAACCACAATTAAATGCGAAAAACAATCAAACGCAGTAGAAGTGTCCTGATTGTTCTCTGTCGGTTTAAGTGCTGCTGAATTACTTCACCCTGCAGGCTTCAGCCCACATGGTTGACCTTCTTTCTCCCATACCGCAGAGGTCTGCATCGCCTCCCTCCCACGCAACACGAAGCCCACGCAAAGTTTTCAAACCCAGCACGCTGGCAGCTGTTCAACTAATGCGAGTACAGTATAGCTGACTGGGAGGAGCATGACATGAACACTGGCAGGTAACTGGAGGTGCTCAGTGCCTACTGAGGGCACCCATACTGCACACACACATGCACCCACATGAAACAGTAAAGGATGGCTTCTCATCAGCTTCCACAGAGGAGTTTATTTCACCATGCCAACAGTGACAAGACAATGCTAAAATTATTGCACCACCTACTCACTATTATTATTGGCTGCTTTGTGATTGTTTTAACAGTTTATCATGTGCAACGTTGCAGTCCCTGTCCAACAACAGACCACAGATAATCACACAGATAATCACAATAAATGTCGAACACGAGTATGTTTATTTATTGCAACAGTGTGTGCTTGTTGTCCAGGAGGACTTGGTGTTCTGTAGCTCAGCGGTATATCACAGTGGGAATAATCATGTGAGCTGTATGGACAGTGGTGAGCATTGTCCTCATGCTGTTTCCCTCACAGTAGGATTCCCTTCAAGTCCTCGTGAGGGAAAGTCCAGTTGTCACAACTACACCCGAGGCCTTTTTTAGCTATTTAGACAGAAACATTGTTTGTATTGTATACAAACTATGGAATGAGTCAGCATGTGACAGAGCCCACACACAATAGGGGACACACTTTGGACTTAATCATATCAAAGGGCCTGAACATTTCCAAGGTTGTAGTGATGGATGTTGCTCTGTCTGATCATTCCTGTGTATTCTTTGAGAGTACTCTTCCTGTGCACAGAAATGATAAGACAGAGGTAATCACAAAAAGGTATATCACTGAAAATACCAGTGATCAATTTGTTCAGGCTTTCTCTTCCACACCCACCCTCCCCTGGACCTCTGTCAATGAGCTTGTAGATAATTTCAATTCTAAAATGACAAATGTTATTGATACCATTGCACCCAAAACGGTGAAGATTGTCTCTGGTAAGAAAAAATCTCCATGGAGAAATACCATGTTGGTAAGAAATGAAAAAAGAGAGTGTCGAAAAGCTGAACGCCAGTGGCGGAAAACAAATCTACAAGTTCATTATGACATCTATAAAGAGAGACTTTGCATTTATAATTCAGAACTGAAAAATGCAAGGCGGTCCTTCTTCTCTGACATCATCACCAAAAACAATAACAATGCACGTGCCCTGTTTGCTACTGTCGACAGGCTAACAAACCCTCCTGTGTCAGTAGCCTCTGAACTTTTATCCTCCAGGGCCTGCAATGAATTTGCTTCCTTTTTTACAGAAAAAATTCACAAAATCAGACAAGCAGTCACTTCCTCCATAGCAGGTACAGGATGTTTGTTTCCCCTGCGTCCACTTAAACCTGGCGCAAATACCATGACACAGTTTTATCCAATAAATCAGACATACCTGGAGGAAATCATACAACATCTAAAATCCTCCTCATGCTGCCTTGACATTCTGCCAACAGGCCTTTTCAAAAAAGTATCAGATTGTATGGTCTCAGAGCTTTTACAGATTGTTAATGCATCTCTTGTTTCAGGAGTCTTCCCACAGGCCCTGAAAACTGCTGTCATCAAACCACTCCTCAAAAAGAACAATCTGGACTCATCAGTAGTGAATAATTACAGACCGATATCAAATCTTCCATTCTTGTCTAAAATAATTGAAAAAACAGTTTTTCAAAAATTAAATAGCTTTCTGGCACTAAACAACTCTTTTGATGTCTTCCAGTCAGGTTTTCGACGAAACCACAGCACTGAGACTGCTCTTGTTAAGGTCTTCAATGACATCCGATTGAACACAGACAGTGGTAGAACTACGGTTTTAGTTTTACTGGATCTCAGTGCTGCATTCGACACGGTTGACCATAATATATTACTAGACCGACTGGAAAACTGGGTGGGTATTTCTGGCATAGCACTCAGCTGGTTTAAATCCTACCTAAAAGACAGGGACTTCTTTGTGTCTATAGGTAATTGCAAATCTGAGCTGAACAAAATCACATGCGGAGTTCCCCAAGGCTCCATCTTGGGGCCTCTTTTGTTTAACATCTACATGCTCCCACTGGGTCAGATTTTTGAGAACAACAAAATAAATTACCATAACTATGCAGACGACACACAAATTTACATAACTCTATCACCAGGAGACTACAGTCCAATACAAGCACTGAGTGAGTGCATTGAACAAGTCAATAATTGGATGTGCCAGAATTTTCTTCAGCTGAACAAAGACAAAACTGAGGTCGTAGTTTTTGGAGCCAAAAAAGAAAGATTAAAGGTTAGTGCTCACCTACAATCTGTGATGTTAAAAAGCTCAGACCATGCCAGAAACCTTGGTGTAGTCATGGACTCAGACCTGAGCTTTAACAGCCATATTAAGACAATTACAAAGACAGCCTTCTATCACCTGAAGAATATAAGAAGAATTAGAGGACTGATGTCTCAGCAGGATTTGGAAAAACTAGTCCATGCATTTATCTTCAGCCGACTTGACTACTGTAACGGCGTCTTTACCGGTCTTCCTAAAAAATCGATCAGACAGCTGCAGCTGATTCAGAACGCTGCTGCTAGAGTCCTCACTAAGACCAAGAAAGTGGATCACATCAGTCCAGTTCTGAAGTCTCTACACTGGCTGCCTGTCTCTCAGAGAATTGATTTCAAAATACTGCTGCTGGTTTACAAAGCACTAAATGGTTTAGGGCCAAAATACATTTCTGATCTTCTGCTGTGTTATGAACCATCCAGACCTCTCAGGTCATCTGGATCAGGTCTGCTTAGTGTCCCCAGAGTCAGAACTAAACATGCAGAAGCAGCGTTCAGTTTTTATGCACCAAATATCTGGAACAAGCTCCCAGAAACCTGCAGGACCGCTCCAACTCTCACTTCTTTTAAAACAAAGCTTAAAACTTTCCTGTTTGCGGGTGCCTTTTATTCTGACACTGCACTATAACTTTTACTCTTTTGAGTTTTATGCAATTTTAGCTTCTATCCTAGCTTTTATTTTTAGCTTGTTTTTATTTTCTAATCTTTAATGTTTTAATGTTTTGTTGAAAACTAGAAAGGAGGAAAGCTGCCTTTTTGGTAAAAGCTAAAAAGAGGAAAGCTGCCCTTTTGGTAAAGCTAAAAGGAGGAAAGCTGCCTTTTTAGTAAAAGCTAAAAAGAGGAAAGCTGCCCTTTTGGTGAAACTAAGAGGAGGAAAGCTGCCTTTTTGGTAAAAGCTAAAAAGAGGAAAGCTGCCCTTTTGGTAAAACTAGAAAGGAGGAAAGCTGCCTTTTTAGTAAAAGCTAAAAAGAGGAAAGCTGCCCTTTTGGTAAAGCTAAAAGGAGGAAAGCTGCCTTTTTAGTAAAAGCTAAAAAGAGGAAAGCTGCCCTTTTGGTAAAGCTAAAAGGAGGAAAGCTGCCTTTTTAGTAAAAGCTAAAAAGAGGAAAGCTGCCCTTTTGGTGAAACTAAGAGGAGGAAAGCTGCCTTTTTGGTAAAAGCTAAAAAGAGGAAAGCTGCCCTTTTAGTAAAAACTGGATGTTTTTTGCATTTTGTCGCAATGTTCTTGAATGTTTCTGTAAAGCACTTTGAATTGCCCTGTTGTTGAAATGTGCTATACAAATAAAGCTGCCTTGCCTTGCCTTGCCTTGCCTATACTGTGAAGTACATCTTTCAGTAGGGGAGAGCGGGGTCGGTTGAAACACTTTTGTATTGACACCAAATAACCTTCCATTCCTTACAGATTACCTTAATGGGACTCTATGTAAGAATCAGAAATTGCTTGTTAACAGCGACACCTGTGGCCGTTAAATCAACGAAAGTCAGCGTCCTGTTGCTCGCGCTCGTGCTTGTGCTCGCTCTACATAGACATGAACGAGCATCGTCAAAACAGTGAGGCGACACACGTCAGCTAAAACCACAATATCACTCTATATTTCACCTGCTTGGCAGTAATGTTAGCCAACCAGACGAAGGTCTCTCCATGAATCAATGCTGATCCTAGTGTTGACTTTTCCTGCCTCAGCCTCCCGACCGCGGCCGGAGGGAGACATCGGAGTTTTGGTAAACCTCTGTTGGTCTGGAGGAGCTGCAGTATCTATTTCTGCACAAACGTCCACTGTACATCCACTAGATATTCTCAGAGCTAAACTAACTCTCCTGCAGTGTGTAGTGTGCACGCATGCACGTGAGAGTGAAGCCAAAGAGCAAGTGAGAACGAATGCGGTGTGTGAGTGAAGGCAGGCAGGCAGGCAGAGGAGCAGAGTACAGCAGAGACTGCGGCCCTGGAGACCAAAGCTACGGTCTCCCCCGCGTCCTCCGACCGCGGCCAACACTGTTTTGCAAGACGGGCTTCACTAGATATAACTTTGAGGTTTTGGTGCTTCCGTGTAGTTTGTGTTGGAGTCTTGTCTGAACAGCGTAGCCACACGTGAGAGCGCATGGGACACCGACCCGCAATGATTTACACTTGTAAGAAGTTACAAACAGTCCCTTTAACAGCAACACAAATAAGTTCATTGCTGAACAGACACCACTCACCAAACATTCACC
This sequence comes from Sebastes fasciatus, assembly GCF_043250625.1. NCBI lineage: Eukaryota > Metazoa > Chordata > Actinopteri > Perciformes > Sebastidae > Sebastes > Sebastes fasciatus. The sequence continues at coordinate 7,987,082 of NC_133795.1, forward strand.
CATTCACACACACACATTCATACACTAACCCTGCCATGCAAGGTACCAACCTGCTCATCAGGATCTAATCTAAATACTCATTCACACACCGATTGGCTTTACATCGCAAACGATCTACTCGTACAGTTGGAGTAGGAATTACACAACAACATTTCTAAAATCGTAGTGTATGCCCAGCTTAATTTGCATAATCTTTGCAGGTCTTAAGACCGCGGTAGAAATGCAGGCAAAATTCCCCAGAACTTTTGGTGGAAAACCAGCTTAACTTGCTAAAAAGGCCCTGTACCAACTGACCCCGCACTCCCCTCTTTGGCATCCCACAAACTCAAAGACATGAATTCATACAGACATGAGCAGTAGGACAAAGGCAGCAAATCCAGACCTCAGTTTTTCATATTTATTGTTATAATTCAACATTGCATGGTGATACAGTCACATAAAAACAACACCATGAAGAAAACCTATAAAGATAGCATATTCTTGGTGTACATACAGTATAATATATATCTTTTTCATGTGTTTACATTCAAGAATGCATCAATTGTGTGTTTGAGAGAGAAATTACGTGGCCTCTGAAATGAGCCCCAGTGAGAGTACAGCATCAGAGCAGTGAACACACAAGCAGGTAGAACAAAGTCAACAGGAAACACGAGTCCTATTAATAATCCCAACATCTGTCGGTGCTCGGCTTTATAGCTGTGACAGTTACTCTCTTGTGTTTTACTGTACACTATGGTTGAGTAGACCCATGGGACCACATTTTTTGGACAAAGCCAGCTGCAACTGTCTGAAACACTCCTCTAAATCTAGAAAAGTCAGTCTATATAATCACGTACAGACCCAGTGGCTTGTACTGGTGATTTCACAGGAAATACATTTTAATCTGGTCAGTATTTACAACATGTACATGAAAGTTATTTCAAAAGAGAACTGCGTGCTTTTAGCATGCCAAAAACTGAACCACAGGGACGCCTTAAATCAGCGGTTCCCAACCTTTTTCCTTAAGGGACCCCTTTATCTGTCATTGAGTAAACAGATGACCCCTGACTAAGGGACATATGTTATGGATATTTCATATTATATTCAATGCATAATAATAACAGTACAGAACAACTGATAAACTGTACAATTAACCCAAACAGTAAACACAGGAAGTTTGAGTAAAACGAGCGATTTGGATGAATTGTGAGCAGATTATTTCCAGTGAATATTGCATCAGAGGTCCTGTTATTTTTAGGAACTTTTAATACAGTTCTGTCTGTATTATGTATATTTTTTAAATTGTTAATAATCATTCGTACATTATAGGCTTCTTTTTGGACAAATCGCGTGTTTTCATTGTTCTATCAGCTCTTTGGTTGTTTTAACTGCGTTCTTTTCTAATGCAGGACGAGGCTGTTTAGCAGAGAGGGAACGCTCTGTGATTGTAACTTTTATTCAGGTCTTCATTGTGCCCTTATCCTGTTTATATCTTAGATAATAATCCAAACTTTTAAAATAACAATTTAATTTAGTTCTCTATACAGTATGAATGAAATGCTGAAATATAGGCCAATTGTATATTTTTTTAAAAAGTTGTCTTAACATCCCCAAAAAAATCAAGAAGGCCTATCGAGCCCCCGTGAAGCTTTGGCGACCCCTAGTAGGGGCCGGGGCACCAGGTTGGGAACCAGCGCCTTAAATACAATGCAACCCAGAACAAAAGACCTGCAATGAATACTATTTTTCTTCAGGCTGTATGTATTCAGCTTTTGTTGAGAATGTGACAGAGAAGTGTTGATTGATCTGAACGGTTGTTTTTGAGATTGTTGTATTTTGGCGATGTACTGGACTGCATTATATTGAATTGCTATCCTGTTATTTTGTCCGTCTCTGTCTATTTTACAGTGTCATCCCAACTAGCTTCTTCAGCACAGCCAGCACACTAATATTTCTGTCAACATTTAATAAATCATAACATATTCTTTTTTTTTTACTATTTAAAAGGTACAGTGTGTAGGATTTAGTGACATCTAGTAGTGTAGTTGCAGACTGCAACCAACTGAGTACCCCTCCGCTCACTCCTCCCTTTCCAAGACTGCGGTAACGTGAGCCACCGAGTGCAAAACCGTGGTAACGTCGATCGCCTCGGTCAGAGGTCATACTTAAGTACCAGACACACCAAGCTGACGGTCGGCCGTCGGACAGGTTGTGTCCGTCGGTGAGCGTCTGTTGCCCTAGTTTTTGCTGTGTGTTCCAAACCCCGGCACACGTACGGCGCTTCGCACAAGAAGAGAAATGGAAGTGAGGAAAGCATGCCAACGAGTAAAGTCAATACACGGATATTTTCACAACGACATGGTCATCTGGACAGAAGCTAAGTGGTGAGTGAGAGTGGTGTGAAAATAGTCAGCAAACACAACGGCTCGTGTATAGTATATATAGTACTATATATAGTATAGTCAATTTTTATTTGTATAGCCCAATATCATAAATCACAAATTTGCCTCAGGGGGCTTTACAGTCTGTACAGGATACGACACCCTCTCATCGGATAAGGAAAACCTCATCCATAAAAAAACCTTTTAACAGGGAAAAAAAGGGAAGAAACCTCAGGAAGAGCAACAAAGGGGGGATCCCTCTTCCAGGACGGACAGACGTGCAATAGATGTCGTGTGAACAGAATTAACAATATAATGAAAATACAACATACACAGGTAGGTTTCCCTGTTTAAATGACGAATACAGACTACAGCTGCCTTCTGGTGTGGAGAGTTATTTCATCGCACGCAGGCGCAGGATGTACGTGGTATTGACTGTAGGGTGTAGTCTTTGCGGTGTGTTCGAGTGCAATGTTTTGTTCAAGACATAGGTGGCCTTCGTTGTCGCAAGTTCTCTGATGTCGGTTTGGTGTGTCTGGGCCTTTACCATAATGACGCTATTTTAACGGCGGTAGCAGGGTTTTACACTCTGTGACTGACGGTATCGCGGTTTCACAAGCGTGTCGGAGAACTACGGTGGCCTTCAGGTAACGTAAAAACGCAAAAGGTTCTCTCCAGAGCCAGTGTTTGGTTTTTGGAAGCTAACGAAAGCTAAACGAAAACACAGTGATTAGTTTCAAGTGATTATAGATCCCCTGAAATGTTACACACTGTTCCTTTAAAGGACTAGATAGACATTTTGGGAAAGATGCTTATTTGCTTTCTTTGCTCAGAGTTACAGTAGATGAGAAGTTTGATATCAATCCAATGAGCCTATTTCCCCAAATGTCAGACTATGACTTTCTCCAAGCAGAATATGCAAAACATCAATAAGACTTTCCACCATTTGATACAAATTTGGGATGAAAAAAGAGTTGCATTTATATGACAGAGCATTGCACGATGTAAACACTGTAACATTGAGCGTTTAATAACTACTTACGCTAAAGCAAAACTGCATTTAATATTTCACACTAGCCTAACACCTCATATCATCACTGTGTCTTGCTCGTAAATATCCAACATGCTCCCCTTTTAGTTCAGAGTACACATCAGAGCTAAGACGGAGACAATATTAAATACATTCAAAGAGTATTTATTTGTTCGAAGTGAATCAACATGTTTTTTGTTAAAGCTGCCTTGGAGCATTTGAGTGGGCGGCAGATCAGATCATCTGCTGGCTAAACACATTCTTTGGAGCAGTTAGGTAAGCACCACTATGAGAACGCTCTATCATACAACTCCATATGTAAACAGACTTCACTATAAACTATATACACCTGTGTGTATGTTTTCTGTGTGCACCACAGTGACGACTGCTCTCCCTGCTGCCTGAGGTGAACGTTAGCTGTGTGTTTAGCATCAGCTCGGCGCTGCTGCTGCTGCTGGTGGTGGTTACATTAAAACATCTCCCAGAGGTGGAAATGTGTTTTTCACATTTCTTACACTGGCTTCACGCACCAGTGAGTTTCATAATGGGACACACCTGTGACTCTATTCTGGTTTTTAATTACACTAGCCCGGCCCATGTGTGCCAGTCTCACAGGACCTCTGCCAGGCAGCGGTCAGTACCTTCGCTCGCTTCCAGCCGCACCTGCCGGCTGGTTTTCCTGTTCTCCACCCAGGAGTTGTGTATGACGGTGCCCCCTGGTGACGGGTCCACCTGGAGCAGGGACACCACCCTCTTCTTCACCTTGGCACGGAGGGCGCGGCGCAGCTTCTGCCGGGTGAAGGCGTAGAGCAGAGGGTGGGAGACGGTGGTGCCGTAGGCCAGGGCTAAGAACCAGAGGCGTAGGCTGACCAGGGCGTCGCTGGGGCCGACGCCCAGGATGAGCACGTTGGTCACAGAGAGCGGAGCCCAGCAGCCCAGGAAGGTGGTGATGATGATGAGGGACATCCTGAACACCCGCCTCTGTCGCTCTCGCCGATCCCTGTGTCGCCGCACTGCCCGCCTCAGGGCGATGATGGCCGACACGGAGGCCTGGACGCCCAAGGTGGCGGGCATGGCGGTCGCAGCGCCTGTGTCGGCGGTGACGAGTGGGGCGGAGGACAGGGCAGGCGGGGAGGTAGCTGTGGGGGTTGGGGAAGTGATGAGTGGAGGGTGGCTGAGCCGTTTGGTGCCATCTGTGGTGCACTGCTCCCCTCCTACCTCCCCGCCGTCAGTCATTCTGAGCCCCGCCTTCTTCTTTTTCTGTCTCTTGTGGGGCACGCTGCAGGACGGGCCCCTGAACCGCTGGCCCTTCTTCATGTGGGAGCCGATGCGGATGTTTAAAGCCCTCAGTATCCTGGAGTAGGTGAACAGCATGACTGCCACTGTGGCGAAGAAGATGGGTACCTGCAGGATAAGATGGTAATACATCCCCAGGCCCATTTGGAAGCCCTGCCCGCCAATGCACAGCACTGTCTGGTTACGCCACGCTGGCACCACCGTGGCGCCGACGCCATTTGAGGACAATGACAAGGGCGTCACCTGACCATTCTCCTCGGGTCCCTCTCCACTGGACCACTGCACCTCCAAGAACGGGATAAAAAACACAGCTACCGAGGTGACCCAAACGGCGGCCAGGAGCAGCGTTGCTCTACGCGTGGTCAGCAGCCGGTTGGCCGGCCGCACCGAGATGTCATATCGGTCCAAGCTGATGACCAGGATGTTGATGGCCGTGGATATGCTGGCGAAGGTGACGCAGGCCTCGTGGAAGCAGCAGAGCAGGGCGAGGTTCGGTCCCGGAGGGAGCAGCACAACCACCAGAGTGAGGGGCAGACACAGCACGCACACCGCCACGTCCAACACGTGCAGATTCACAGTCACCATGTTGCTCACCGAGTCCACTAAGTTGGACTGGGAGCAGTAGAGCACCAGCACCGTCAGGTTGCTGCTGAAACCCAACACCAGCTCCAGCATGAGGAAGGAGGTGAGCGACACCTGGAAGCCCAGCGAGTACGGCGTGTACCAGGACGCCGGGCCGCTTGGCGAGCCCTCTCCTCCCTGCTCCTCAAGGACTCCCATTCCCTCCAAGCCGGCCACCGTCCCAGCCCAGTCAGTGGCGGCTGGGCCTGAGGTGTAGCTGTCAGTCTCCATGGCGACCTCTCAGCCCTCATATATTGCATCTGTCACGCCGTTGATGAGCTCCCATGATGCACCAGGCTGAGCCTCCATGATGCGGGGATGAATAACAGCTTGGTGACAGCGCTGGGGAGACAGGAACACAAACCAGACAGATGAGAAATGAACTGAGGAGGAGAAAATCAAAACACATTTTCTCTCTCATCGTGTCAGACATCTCAACATCACTGTGGATAGAAAGTCATCATAACAGAGATCAGAACGACCAGAAAGAAAATGACTTTGTGTACTTTCTATCTACCTATCTATTTATAGTATATCTATCTATCTATAGTATCTATCTATAGTATCTATAGTATCTATCTATCTATCTATCTATCTATAGTATCTATAGTATCTATAGTATCTATCTATCTATAGTATCTATCTATCTATCTATCTATAGTATCTATAGTATCTATAGTATCTATCTATCTATAGTATCTATCTATCTATCTATCTATCTATCTATCTATCTATCTATAGTATCTATCTATCTATCTATCTATAGTATCTATCTATCTATCTATAGTATCTATCTATAGTATCTATAGTATCTATCTATCTATCTATCTATCTATAGTATCTATAGTATCTATAGATCTATCTATCTAGTATCTATCTATATATCTAAACGATAGATACTATATATCTATCGTATGTATCTATCTATCTATCTATCTATCTATCTATCTATCTATCTATCTATTATCTATCTATCTACCTATCTATCTATAGATCTATCTATCTAGTATCTATCTATGGTATCTATCTATCTATCTATCTATCTATCTATTATCTATCTATCTACCTATCTATCTATAGATCTATCTATCTAGTATCTATCTATGGTATCTATCTATCTATCTATCTATCTATAGATCTATCTATTGTATCTATCTATCTATCTATCTATCTATCCATCCATCTACTGTTCCTACAGTGTACCTACCTACCTATCTACAGTATCTACCTACCTAATGTACCTACCTACCTAACTACCTACCTACTGTACCTACCCATCTACCTACCTACCGATCGTTATAAATATGCATATACTATATACAGGTGGTTCTGCATTATGCATCAATCCAGCCTTCAACCTGTCTCCCATCAGTGTCTCTGATTACCATCTCGGCTCAGCCACAGCCCGAGACCTGCTCACAAGCTGTCAGCAGCGACACAATGGCCGTCACCTGTAGCTCAGGAGAAAGATCAGTCATCAGACCAATCAAACTGCCCTCTCAGTGGATCAGTCAAAACAACACATTCAGCAACTGGTTGATATGATCTGTAGTCTGCCAGCTGCGGCAGACCACATGATTTATTTAAAATACCTCCACTGCCAAAGGAGTATTAGATGTTGACGACCACTTAAGTTAATTCATTTTAGTATCAGCTTCACATCTGATCTGAAGAGTTAATTCACTAAAATTATCCAATCCATTGTTTTGTATTCAGGTTGTGGGCTTAGAGGTGGTGCCTTTGATCCTTTTCTTCAATAACATTATAAAATGGCATCACATGGAGGACAAAAAAAATTATTTACAAGTACCGCCTACACTTCAATATCTGGATCTGAACAGTCAAGTCAGGACTAGTGTGTTATCTGCTGTTATTCAGCGCTGCAGCTCGCAGGTCATTGATGACTTTTGTTCTAGCTGTTAGAAGGAGCCTGCTGGTGCTGGTATACGCACACAGACAGTATCTGACTGTTGTATTGACAACCACAAGATTAAAACGCAGAGTGCAGTTGATTAGAGAGAGGCCACTGATTGCACCTGCGGGAAATCAATTGAATGATACAAATCACAGCTTCCTTTCCCCTAAAACCATCAAGAGGTGAAAATCACGGCAGTAAAACATCAGTTTACAGTAAAACATGTGTTGACGACCCGACCGGTCAAAAAGCAGCAGCACAGGAAAACATCACAACACAACGGATCAACTCTCAACATGCTGGCAACAAGACGTTTCGGATGAGCGACGCACTAATTTTTTTTCTCCTCCCAGTTTCTGTTGCCACGGCAACCACGCTACAAGGGTCTAGATTAATGAGGGCACAGGTGCCATATACTATTGAAGTGTGTGACACTGAGCTCTTTGGTGACGCCATGCTGGTGACAGAGAGAGAGACGGGAGAGTAGTGGAGTTAAAACAGCTTCACAGCAGAGAGCTTGAGAACATGTTACGTTCCCGACCACGGGAAAAGATAAAAGAGACGAAAACAAAATTCACATATACTGGCGCGCTCGTCTGCTCATCTGTTGACTTGCATGTGTTTCTGTTCTCCCTAGGCATTGTGAACAGCAGAAGGGAGGAAATGGAAGTCCCATAAGACCAACAGCAATATATAATATATAAGCAAATTATAGACTTTATGGAAACAAGTTTCTGCAGCACTGAGAGGAAGCAGTTGGCAGATTTATGGTTACTTTTAAGAGGAGAGTGAATAGGGTACAACATTTTAACTAATAGATATCACCATGAAACGTCCCCAGTTGATTACTTACATTAAGACAATTATTTTTTTGTATTACAAGTTTTCTGAAATTTTATGTTTAAATATGCAAATGAGGCTTATTAAATGTATTAAATATGTGCTAATTTGCATACATTTCCAGAACAGAAATCTGAACATTGGATAAAACCAGGTACAAAATTATTGTTTGATTTTGTTGACATATTAGAGTTAAAGGTTTTTACTGAAGGAATGATTGATATCTCTTTTTATCACTCAATAAATCAGAAAATACTGTCAACAGCCAAAAAAAACTAAAAACAATTGCCATGTTTTTAGGAATAAAATGTTATATAAATCAAGCTATGAAAGATATATGAACAAACCCCTCTGTAAAAACCTTCAGAATATAGATAGCAATGAAACTGGGAATTTTGGTGGATGTAAGTGTTACTGAAGTGGAGATTTATGGCTCAAAGTGAGAAAAAAACTCATTTTGAGAAAACAGCCTTTAAAGATATGTATTGAAAAATTCCGTACATTTTGAAGACACTACCGGTGAATACGGTAAAAAATTTAACTAATAAATATCACCATGAAACTTCACCAGTTAATTACTATTATTAGTTGAATACTTACATTAAGTATTTTTGAATTACAAGTAGGGCTGTCAATCGATTAAAATAGTTAATCGCGATTAATCACATATTAATCGCACATTTTTTATCTGCTCAAAATGTACCTTAAAGAGTCTTCAAGTATTTAATACTCAAATATGTTTGCTCTTTGCAAATGTATGTATATATTATTATTGGAAATCAATTAACAACACAAAACAATGACAAATATTGTCCAGAAACCCTCACAGGTACTGCATTTAGCATAAAAAATATGCTCAAATCATAACATGGCAAACTGCAGCCCAACAGGCAACAACAGCTGTCAGTGTGTCAGTGTGCTGACTTGACTATGACTTGCCCCAAACTGCATGTAATTATCATAAAGTGGGCATGTCTGTAAAGGGGAGATTCGTGGGTACCCATAGAACCCATTTTCATTCACATATCTTGAGGTCAGAACTCAAGGGACCCCTTTGAAAATGGCCATGACAGTTTTTCCTCGCCAAAATGTAGCGTAACTTTGGAGCGTTAATTAACCTCCTTCACGACAAGTTAGTATGACATGGTTGGTACCGATGGATTCCTTAGGTTTTCTAGTTATATGTCTTCACTCTCGCTTCAAAACTCAAACTCTAGCTTTAAAGCTCGCTACAACCTCTGAAAGATAGATTGCGTTAACACGTTATTATTGCTTTAACGTTGACAGCTCTGATTACAAGTTTTCTGAAATGTTATGTTTAAATATGCAAATGAAGCATTATTTAATGCTAACTTTTGGTGAATTTAAGAGACACAAATAGACAAAGTGTAGTAAAATAAACACCTAAATGTGTATTTTGGATGTTTTCTTTCCGCTAGTCTGAAAGAAGACATGTTGGAAGCAAAATGGCCCAAAAACTCAAAATTGACCTGTGCATGAAAAAACATGTTTTTGCCTGTCTCCCCTTAAAACTGTAAAGGATATCTCATGGGGATTTAAGGAGAAATGCTGGGGAAAGTAAAGTCAAAAAAAAAACAGCCAGAGAAGAATTGAAGGTGTGCATGAGCGCAACCCTGCAGCCACTTTGCTCGACTCCTGCTGGAGGTTTCCAGCTGGTCCGTTCGTGAGCGGACTCCCTGATTTCCACCAAAGGTTAGAGTGAAGATAAGGTGGGGGGGAAATGGAAATGTGGAGAGAAGTAGTGGATTCTGGTTTAAAAGAGGACATGCATCTCCTGGAAGCAGGACATCTGAAACGCCTGCTGGAAAGACCGATTACAGAAAATGTGAAGGAAGGAAGTATAGAAGCAGGGCGAGCCAGCAGCGCTGGTAAACAAGGTGTCCCAGGGTGCAGCGGTGGCAGCTCTTTTTTTCCACTCTAAACTCTTACATCACCATAACTGCTGCTGGTTTCCTGGTTGCCTACAGTACCCAACAGGCCGCTTCTGTCCCAAAAGACTCCTCTCATGATTGCCTGAGTGAAAACCATGATGGCTGCACGGCCGGATCGGATGCTTAGCACATACAGGAAAAGCAATCTGGTCGTAAAAATGGCACAGCAGCTGATGGAGACCGGAGCTCTGTACGATGGTTTGGCTGTGCTGAGTGTTTTGCTCTATTTTTAGGGGTGATTTTTGTACAGTATACTCTTTTGTAAGGGTATGTACCACTGCTTAATCTTTGTGAATTAAAAGGTTGAGTTGCAAAGGGGCATTCATGTGAAGTAAAAGTGTGAAAAATCAATCAATATGACCCCGCTTTGACCCAATGTGCTTCACAGAGCACTGCGCTGTTTCACACTGTTCTTCATCCACAAGATGGTTTCATAAGAAATTCTCCCTCTTTGAAAAACCTGAATCTGAGTGATCTCAGGGATGGTTCGGGTTAGGTGTTGTAAAGTGCTTTTTTTTATATATATGAATCCAGATAAAACCTCGTCAGAAAGCCCCTCCACCACTCCTGATAACGAGCTGTGAGAGCCAGTAGCTTCCTAATTATGTCGCCTGCGAGAGGAAGGCGCTCACCAGGGAGTGCTCCAGGTGACGGTGTGTGTGTGAACATCTCCCAGCTGTGCAGGAGGTTATAATCTCACTTTGACCTGAACATACTGAGAACCAGGAAAAGGTCACATCAGGGAGATTGAATTTAATCAGTGGCCGCCCTGTCTCCGCAACACCTTCTACATTTACACCCTGACAATGTAATGAGGTCGAATGTGAGACCGATGACACATTTTCATAGAATATCAGGAGATGATGTCAAGAGGCAAGAGGTCGTGTGATTTTTCTGAACGTGTTAACACTGGAATTGGAATTTTCCAGTTTGAATCCGTAACTCAAGAGTCTCCTGAGAGAGAGAGAACACTTGCCAAGAGTTAGATGATAATATTGGTACCACTCTCATGTCTGTATGGTAAATACAAAGCGACAGCCAGCTTAGTTTAGCATAAAAACTGGAAACAGGGCAACAGCTAGCCTGGCTCTGTCCACAAGTACCAAAGTCCTCCTACCAGCACCTCTGAGGCGAACCAATGAACACATTATATCTTGTTTGTTTAATCCATGCAAGTGTAAGGGTTCTTTCACAAGCCAATGTTTAGTCCATTTTAATCAAACTGCGGTTTGTTTGGGCGGTTGTGAACGCAGTAATCGTTCTCTGGTGTGATCCAAAACAATTCCAAGCGAACCAAAACGCAGGCTGCCTGCGCAGGCGTTTGTTGAGATGCACACAGATAAACGACAGGTTAGCATGAGTGGGAGAGGACTGACCTGGACTTCTGCAGAGGTCTGACGTTTGCTTGACGTTTGGGCCGAATAATACAGAGCATGGTAAATAAAGTCCATAAAAATGGTGTCGTTTATAAAGTCATAAATTGGAGGGGAGGGGATTTGTGCGTCGATCAGTGCCGAGTCAAAGTGAAAAAATAACTTTGACAGCATCAAAGTCTGCGATTCCCTGCGTAGAAGTGGCAGCTCTGGAGATGAAAAAGATAAATTCACTTCTTCGTAAACGCCCCTCAGCAAATATATATATTTTTTAATTTGGTCCACTTTAATTTGTGCACTGTGAAACCGAACCAGACTAAATAGAAAACAAACCATATCAATGGATATCACTGGATCAATTTCACTCTGATTCGGATTAACCAAACAGAACGGAAAAAATCATTTCGCCCCATCTGAAACACCTGAAACGCATGAACACGCCTCCCGGCCGCAGAAAAATTTAATTATTGCAGCGAGCCCCACTTTGCCGCTGCCTGGTGTGGACGTACATTATCGATGAGGAGTTGCCCTGAGCGATTACGATGCAGCCCGTTCGGCGTTCTCCCTCAATAGGCCTTTTTCACACAGCTATTTTGACATGTCATATCAAGGTAAACACAGGTGTAATTGATTAAATAAATGATGGTCTCGTTCTATTTAGTGTGTCACAGCCATTCCAGTGAGCCAGCATGCACAATACCAGAGCCCGGGCCCACCTAAATGGATCAGGGCCGCAATTAATGTTATTAATTACACCTGTGTTTACCCTGCAATGACCAGAAGGTAAACTGATAAAAAAAAGCTAACTAAAAAAGCCATGTGTACCTTTCACATATTTTGTTGTTTGATAATGAACTGATGATATTCTTGGTCTTATCTGGCTACAGTTGATACCTGATACTTTCAATGCAAAATGCAGAAATGTACACATTACCATGTGCAATATGTAAACATATTCATTTTATTCTGCACAGCGCTTGACATCACATCGGGGTCCTAATCCCTAATCCTTTGTTTTTCATTCAGTTGGGAGGAGAGTCTCTGTCTTTTGTTTGGTCTCATTTCATCTCCATTTATATGTAAAGACGTACAACGTTTATTATGTTAATTTGTATGCAAAACTGTTTATGAATGCTTGTTTTGTTGCTTTGTGATTTTGTTTAATGTCAACGTTCTTCAGGATAATCAAGTTGAACAAACTTTTCAGCGATTAAGAAGCTGAATAGACATCAGGTTTTGCTAACAAACTTAAAAATAAATAACGTCCAGGGCTGCAACTAGCGATTATTGTCATCGTCGATTAATCTGCCGATTATTTTCTTGATTAATTGATTAGTTATTTGGTTTATAAAATGTCAGAAAATGGTCCACAACTCAAAGATATTCAGTATACTGTCAAAGAGGAGTAAAGAAACCAGAAAACATTCACAGTTAAGAAGCTGGAATCAGAGATTATAGACTCAAACCGATTAATCGATTATCAAAATAGTTGCCGATTAATTTAATAGTTGACAGCTAATCAATTAATCGTTGCAGCTCTAATAATATCTTTCTGTGTTATTGTTTTACACCAAGTTCAACAAAGAAATCCTAAACCCTAAACATTCAGACTTGAATGTTTAAACTATTTAGAAGTGCAGATTGTAGAAAGTAATTCAGGGAAATGTAAGAAATCAATGCAAGTTGAGGAAAAATTAAATAAAAACTTAAATTACAACACAACAGAGACTGATCTGATAATATAATGGATATTTTTTTACTTTAACATCAAAGCCTCAGCAGTAATTCACAAACTAGTACAGCACATCCAGGATACTTTCTACACAGATCTAAGCGACGCCCTACAACGTTTTCCCCTTCGGCGTAGGAAGCCAGACAATATGTGACAAGAGACTGTATAACATGTATAATTGAACAGCTACAGTCACATCGGCGTTCCCCGGGAGGAGCAGCATAAAGATTAAAAGATAATCTTGCTATTCCTGTGAGACAAGCTGATGTAACAGGTTGTCAAAATGATATATAGTGAGAAGAAGACAGGAGTGGAGAAGAAAGGTACACCGATCGTTATGGGGCATACATATTTAATGTAGGATTTCTATGAGAGTACTGTGGAAAATAATATTTTTATCAACCACACGGAAGAAAAGATCAAATTAAATCATGCAACAAGTGTTTGATATGTTACACTTTATCTCTCAGTGGCAACCAAAGCAGAACAACTGACACTAACACTGTAGCCGATGATAACTGTAATTTAAAAATACTTTTAAAATGTATTCTGTTGGGAACATAAAACTGATTAACAGTCATGCTTACAGCTCTGTGAGACTAAACTAAGGCACATGGTGCTTTAAGCTACATGCTAAACAGGTATGGTGTTTTATCTGGGTCACCATCTTATAGGTTACGTTCACACTGCAGGCAAAAGTGGCCCACATCTGATTTTTTTTTTTGCACATAATATGTGACTCAGATCATTTATTCATAAAAATGTAAACAGCACAAATCACAAGGGATCTGATCTTTTCAATTCTGATTTGGGACACTTTCACATGTTGTCCTAAACCAGTTACAGGTCGGATTTTTGTCGCAACGCAACCTCAGTCTGGAACGGTCATATCGGAGTTCATGCAACTTTTATGTCACTCTAGATCGACATTCGTCCGCACGGCCAAAGTGACGTCACACCATCAGACACGGCCCTTCTCTGGGGTTCCATGCGGCAGGTTTTCACCTGTCCACTCAAATTTTTTCTAACAACGCGGACGCGGATGGGCGGCAAAAATAGAGAACTTTGAGAATGTCTGTTTGCCGCGAGAAGAAACCCACGCGGAGTATAAAAGATCCAAACATTTCCTCGTCATGGTTCCACGTCAGCTCCTGTCATTGTGGAAAGCATTACCAAAGCTTTACATTGTGGTATTGATACTTTAATGAAGTGAAACACCTGAGTACTTCTTTCACCCCTGAACCTATAGGTCATTAAGCTATCGACATATTTATCAACCAGCATATCCAGACATTTCTCTTCACATAACACATGGGTGTTCACATGAACTCTATAAGCATCGCAGGATAGCAGTAAATCAGTTTTTCCTCATTAAGATGTAAAGTTATGCAGCAAGGTGCCTGAAAATCTAATCACACCGTCAACTCAACCGAGGGAAGCTGAGGGGAAAAGTATGAAGTTTCTGTCATGTACTGTTGTTGAGAGAGTTAGACGACACTGCGGCGGTAGGACAGAACAGAGGGAATGATCAGGGTGGGCATTGATGATGATCATATCTTATTCTGATGTACATGTAATTACATTGTAATCCCATTACAGATAATTTCAGGTGTTTATTTTTACTACCACTTTTACTACAATTACTACAATAGAAGAGTTAAAAAAAAAATCAGTCTGGCGTCTAGGAGTCTGATCATTTCTTTTGTGCCAAAGAGGCAGCTTCAGTTATTTGCCATGACGGTGTGTAGTAGAACATTTTGTCTACTGTTTGATCTCGGCAAAGCTTGGCAGAGCATAGATTTTAACAAGACATTACTTAGGACAAAGCAGTGCACAAGAATAGAAAGTAGGGCTGCACAATTTATCGAAATTTTAGCAAAATCACAATATGGCCTACTGCAATTTTCAGATCGCAGGATGTACATTATTTGTTAAAAGGTGAAAGGTGCGTGAAAATACTATTTTAAATTAAATATTGTTGTGCTGCAAAGATGTCCTGGCCTACACTTCATATTCTACAGACTTAAAGGGCGGGTCCATCCACGCTCTTTCCCATTTTTTTCAAATGGAAATGCCCACTCAGCTATTAGCAAAAAGCAGTGACGTAGGTTACCAAAGTAAGCTAATCAATAAGGTTATGAATAATGTGAACGCTAGCACTAGCCGAGTCAAAGTTAGATGTGCAAATTTTGGGAATAACTGAAAGGGTTAGTTTGGATATTTTGGAGAAGGGTTGCATGTATACTCCCGTGTTCTGCAACTGTTTACTGTTTCTGTGAATGTAGCCTTGTGGCTTGAAATGAGTGATAAAAAAGGTCGAGTCAGAGCAAAACAGTTGCAGGCCACTGTTCATCCTCAGCACAGTTGGGCTGGGAGAGCAGCAACACACACACACACACAGAGTTGTACAACCGGACACCTGCTGAGTCTAAGCGGTCTTGTAGCTGTAGATGAATACAGAGAGGCCGAAAGTCTCATCTGGAGCAGCCCTGTAGTGTATTAGGGGATTATTTTTTTCTGCCAGCAGATGAAATGTAAAACAAATATGAATTGAATGACTTCCAGCTGGTTGCCTGCCTTTAACACGCCAACTCTTTGAGGCATGACTCCGACCTTCATCTGTGAGGACGAATACCACCGTGACATTTTTATATATGTTACCATTTTCAAGATTAGTGTAAAGGGTAATGGACATTCTATATGCAAATAAATAGTTTTATACTGCCAATACGGACACATATAAAAAGGATTGCACATTCCTGATTGTGACGCCCTGCTGGGACGGTGACGACATATCACACTGTAGAGATTTAAGCTGGTCGTTTCGCAGAACAATCCCAACTCAAGGGCCACTTACAAGCCTTTTCTGGCGCTTTAAACCGCATGGTCTTCATCAGCGGATGGCTCAGTTGTCATGGAGATGCATCTGTTGACATGAAGAGCAAGTGATATGTTTGAAAGCTCCAAAAAAAAACTAATAAGTGGACCTTGAGTTGAGATTGCTTTTTCAAATACTATATCCAAGGTCAAGAAATACCTTTGATGCTTATCTATGAGGTTGAATGTGTGAACATAGTTGTATGATATCATAGTTCAACGCATCCTCATAAAACGGTTCGTAAGTTATTCCTCATTTTTCACGCGTTTTCCTTCGGATGTCCAGCAACATTTGTCAATTTTTGCTCATTACATAGTATACAGTCTTTCAAAGTAAACGTCTGTCTTCACAAGAAACAACTTGGTTAGGTTTAGGCAACAAAACTAATTAGTTAGGTTTAGGAAAAGATCACGTTTTGGGTTAAAAAACTACGGAAGTGGCGTAACTTAACTACTGAAGTTACGTGACAAATAAATCAACGTTGACTTCTGGTTTCACGCGGGACACGATCACCGGTCTCCTGGGCGAAAGTCTGATGTTTCGTTGACTCCCCCATCCACTCCGACCTCCTCCCTATATGGCGTTAGTCGCTCTTTATACTTCCTGGTTCACGATTACGTGGATTACATACAAATTGATTTTGTGGGCTATATAAGAATTACAGTGCATTCTTTTTATAGCAGGTATAGCTAAGAACGGTATATGGAAACAGCATACATAGTTTGTGGTATTGGATGGCTTTGTAGTGAAAAACGCAAGTGTATTGTATAGCAACAGACATTACAGCCTTCAAAAAGGTTAGATCTACTCCTCTCTGGCTGAAAACTGAAGATTTTAAGCATCAGGCTGTATTTTTCCATGGCTGTTTTATTATTGCATTACATTGTAGAGGTGTTGAGTTGTTGATCAATCCTGAAGTGTTTATTAGAGGCCTATCACACTGTGATATGTGGGGCGTTTTCTTTTTCTAGCGGCTTCTAACTTAATTGAAATTCAGGCAGTTGTTAAAGTAACATGGACGAAAAGTCTAGTGGGAATCGGTGCTAATGCAAAGGAAGCGAGATGGCTCACTCTTTTGCTAATTCCATCAAAAGCTCCAGGAAAAAAGATGTGTTTCATTATTTTTTTACCACTTGTCCAATCGGGCAAGTGAGATTTACTAGATTTACTAGCCTGACGTGGTATTTGACTTGCCCTGGGCAAGCGGGCAAGCCTTATTACTGCTGTATGTCTCATGATCTACACAAACAAACACACACATATACTGCGCCCCCACAGTACTGCTGTGTCAACACAGCAAGGGCACACGAGCAGGGTCGGGGGTCATCTCCACTCTGATTGGTTTATTGACCCCGTGTCCAGGGTGTTTACAGCCCTTAATTGTGGCTGTTGTTAAAGCTGCATCCATACTTTCCTTGCAGAAATCCAATTATCATTTCGGTTCATTTCATAACGGGGCTGAGGAGCAGCTGGAGAAATCGAGCGGGACGGCATGAAATATGGAGAAATACCGAGAGCGCTTTAAGGGGAAATATGAGGGAGAAGTAAAATCAAGCAAAAAAAAACTCTTCAGGAGACTCATCTTTAATGTATGCATCTCTTTAAATGACCGCTGAGGAGATATCTGAGCGATAACTTGCACACAGACAGTGAGTGCACCTATCGCCATGCATCTCAGACATACAGGGTTTGAGCAAAGCATCCAGACTCTCACTGAGGACCTTTGTGTTGTCCTGTTGCCTGAATTATTTATTGCTGAGCTGAAATATGGACCTGAAATAGCCCGCCAGAAGCAGCGAGAAAGAGAGACAAGAGAAAAGGTGTGTTGCAACTGACAGATGCTGAACAGAAAGGCCACTTGATGAAAAACAATGAGGTCACTTAACTGCAGAAGGAGGCAATTAGAAGACAATTTATCCATTTGTGTGAGCTGACGACAGCGAGATAGAGAGAGGATGATGATGATGTATTGACACACACACACACACACACACACACGCAGACACACTTCCTGTCTTCATGTTCACAATCAAAGCCGTCCACAGCACAACACGGGGACGGCGTGGCGGAGACACAGCTCAGACCGTAAACGCTTTCATCAAGACTGTTTCTCTTTTGCTTTCTTCCACCTCCACACTGTTGCAACCGACCCCTCCCTTCTCCGTTACCTCTCATCTCGCCCGCCTGCTGTGTCTCACTGCGTTTAGTTTCACTTTTACAGTCTCCATTTGTTCCTCTGCGCATCTTTCTTTTTTAGTTGTTTTGTTCTTTGACATGAAACACGGTTGCTTGTGACAAACAGCTGAGAGAGAGAAACCGCGTGATGCGGCACGCGGATCGTATGAGAGTGTAAATCTGAGTTATTTGACTGTGCGAGGGCAGATTGCAGTTCTGAGATGTTGAGCAGCATATTGTCCCATCTGTCATAATGGATGCTGTTCGCTCTACTGGCCTGTCTAACCCCGAGCACTTTACCAAACACAACTTCAGCAGCATTAACACTGAAATAGTGTAACAATAACTTTCATTACCAATTTAATTATTTTCTTGATTAATCATATGGTCTAAAAAATGTCACAAAATAGTGAAAAATGCCAAAGTGATGACTATAAACAACACAGTCTCACAGCAGGACTTTCAACAACTAATTTTTCATGCTTTTTCCTACGAATGTCCAGCAACACGCGATGCACATGTCAATTTCAGCTCTAGTCTTTTTAAAATAAAACTACTTACTTAGGTTTAGGAATAGATCAACTTGGTTAGGTTTAGGAAAACATCGTGGTTTGGGTTAAAAAAACACTGGAAGTGCTGTAACTTAAAGGTAGGGTTGACGATGTTATCCAGTTTACACTATTCGTTATATTGGTTGAAATGGTCTTTACACCCTGACAGCGATCCATTACTTATGAGCTCTGAAAAAGAGCCGTCATCTGTAGCTGCTGTAATCCTGTAAATACGTCTACCAATCACTACCTCGCGGTCCGCTTGAAAAGAACCACTCAGATGCCTCCCTGCCTCCCTGCTCGTACTTGTGTCTGTAGATTTCTTCTAAATTCACCAAGTTAGCATTAGATAATGCCTCATTTGCATATTTAAACATAAAATGTCAGAGAACTTGCAATACAAAAAATAATTGTGTTAATATAAGTAGTCAACTGGGGAAGTTTCATGGTGATAGCTATTAGTTTAAACTTTTACCCTATTCACATAGTGTCTTCAAAATGTATGTAATTTTACAATCCATATCTTTAAAGGCCATTTTCTCAAAATGAGGTATTTCTCAGACTCTGAGCCAGAAATCTCCACTTCAGTAACACTTACATCCACCAAACTTTCCAGTTTCATTCTCATCTATATTCTGAAGGTTTTTACAGAGGGGTTTGTTCATGTATCATTCATAGAACATTTTATTCCTAAAAACATGGTGAAAATTTATCATGGCTGTTGACAGTATTTTCTGATTTATGGAGTGATAAAAACAGATATAAAAAATCCCCCCTGTAAAACCCTTGACTCTAATATGTCAACAAAATTAAACAAGATATTTTGAACATGGCTTTATTCAATGTTCAGATTTCTGTTCTAGAAATGTATGCAAATTAACATATATTTGATAAGATAATGCCTCTTTTGCATATTTAAAAACATACACTTTCAGAAAACTTGTAATACAGAAATAAGTGTCTTCATGTAAGTAATCAACTGGAGATGTTTCATGGTGATAGTTACATCTTGTATCCTCTTCACCTGCTGGGTCCTTAATGGTAAAACAACTGAATAGATGTTTAATAGACTAAAGTCAAGTCCTCGTAAATGTTGCTTATGCTCTTCATTCTGCCCTTAAATGAATGATGAAGGCGTAACTATTTATCTAAAGTTATATTTAGGTGAATCCTCCCTGCTAAAGGAAGGAGCGATATAGTCATTATTCAGCAACTAATGGACCCTGACGGGCAGTGAGAATAGATTAGAGAGCTTTGAGGCATTTTAAAGATATTTTGAGGCATGTTTGGCCCCTGGGCTGTTGACACACACAACAAAACACCAAATGCAAAACACGCAGCATCCAAACAGACACGCAGGCTTTGGTGTACAGTGTGCATGGTGAGATGTTTTGCAGCGGACTGCGGTGAGGAGGACTCCCTCAGGAGCGTGGGAGAAACACAGCCTCAGAGCTTGTAACTGTGTCAAGCACCTACTCCCACTCGCAGCCCGTGGTTTCTAATAAAACCCGGATTCCTCTGCGAAATCGATATTTCGTGGAGCTCTGGGTGCCAAACATGCAGCAGCACACTGAGTACTGCACGGGAGGAATGCATGTAGGCATCCTCGCATCAAATAAAGACAGAAAGTTGGATGCATTACCAAAACAGTGTTTCCATTTCATACATATTTTTTTTTACACGAATGGGTATAATTGGATAACAAAATACGCTGCGTAAAAGTTCAACTAAAGCAAAAGTTAGACGTTTTAAAGGGACTGTTAGTAACTTTTTACACGTATAAATCTACCGGGTCGGGATCCCATGCGCGCTCACATGTGGCGGAGTCTCCTCTGCTTGCCTTCACTTACACAGCGCACGCGTTCTCGCTCCACCTCTACACGTGCATGCGCGCACACTCCACACTGCAGAAGAGTTCGTAGCTCTGTGAATATCTAGTGAATGTACAGTGGAGATTTGTGCAGAAATAACTGCTGCGGCTCCTCCAGACCAACAGAGATTTCCCGTGTCTTGTGAAGTGATGGGGCTCCGCAGCGAGAAACGTTATCGTCTCCGACCGGGTGCCGGTGTTTCCCTGCGGGCGCAGTCGGGACACGATAACGTTTCTCTTCCTGCTTCAGCCCCGTAGCCCCGGAGGCTGAAGCAGGAAAAGCCAACACTAGGATTAGCACTGATCCATGGAGATACCTTCGTCTGGTCAGCTAACATTACTGCCAAGCAGGTGAAATATAGAGTGATATTGTGGTTTAAAGCTGATGTGTGTCGCCTCACTGTTTTGACCGATGCTTGTTCTTGTCTATTTAGAGCGAGCAAGCGCGAGCCCGACGCTGACTTTCGTTGACTTAACGGCCACAGGTGTCGCTGTTAACAAGCATTTCTGAAAGTTACAAATAGTCCCTTTAAACGTTTTAATGTGTATAATGTAACTACACGTGCATTTCATACAAAATGATTTAATTGGCAAGTTATTGTCTGACTGGATAGGTGGTGATGGGCTACATTTAGGAGGACTTGTCATTGGTCTATTAAACAACTATTCAGTTGTTTTACCATTAAGGTGAAGAGGATACAACATTTAACTAACAGATATCGCCATGAAACATCCCCAGTTGATTACTTACATTAAGACAATTATTTCTGTATTACAAATTTTCTGAAAATATCATGTTTAAATATGCAAAAGAGGCATTATCTTATCAAATATATGTTAATTTACATACATTTCCAGAACAGAAATCTGAACATTGGATAAAGCCAGGTTCAAAAATATCTTGTTTCATTTTGTTGACATATTAGAGTCAAAGGTGTTTTTACAGAGGGATATCTTTTTATCACTCCATCAATCAGAAAAGACTGTCAACCATAAAAAATATGTATTTTCACCATGTATTTAGGAATAAAATGTTCTATAAATCAGGCTATGAATGATATGTGAACAAACCTCTCTGTCAAAACATTCAGAATATAGATGGGAATGAAACTGGATAGTTTGGTGGATGTAAGTGCTACTTAAGTGGAAATTTCTGGCTCAGAGTCTGATTTGCATATATTTCCAGAACAGAAATCTGAACATTGGATAAAGCCAGGTTCAAAAATCTTGTTTCATTTTGTTGACATATTAGAGTCAAAGGTTTTTTTACAGAGGGATATCTTTTTATCACTCCATAAATCAGAAAAGACTGCCAACAATCCTTGCATCAAATAAACACAGAAAGTTGGATGCATTACCAAAAACAGTGTTTCCATTTTATACATATTTTTTTTACACGAATGGGTATAATTGGATAAATAATACGCTGCGTAAAAGCTCAAATAAAGCAAAAGTTACAAGTTTTAATGTGTGAAATTTAACTACACATGCATTTCATACAAAATGATTTAATTGGCAAGTTATTGATGTTGGACTGGAGAGGTGGTGGTGATGGACTACCTGCGTGCCAAGAGCTTGCCAAGCGACTGCGCAATTTTACGCACACAAAATGCCTTTATCAGAGAGAAAACAGATATTGCAGAGTGAAAAACGTGGATTCTTTAGCAAAATCTGCGCTCTTACCTCTGGAGTCGGATCCGTCCGTGCGCTCAGAGATCCATCCTGCAGCCTGCAGCCTGCAGCGTGGTGATGGGAAGAGTCGCTGCTGTCCTGTGGAGCAGCAGAGCAGCAGAGCACATGCTCAGCAGCAGCAGCAGAAGCAGAAGCAGCAACAGCTCCACCAGGGGACACAGACAACAACACAGCTCAGTGGGACAGACAGACGGACGTCTGTCCGCAGGAAGAAGCTCAGGCTGCTGGTGGATCCACAGACCAACCTGCTGCCAGGATGACTCCAACTCACTGGAGGAGGAGGAAGAGGAGGAGGAGGGATCTACAGTAGAGGACATTCAGATCACTGGTTTAAAACTTCTCTGTGATGCTGGTCTTTGTCTTTAAAGCAGAACTTTAAAGCCCTACCCAAAAATGTTGCTCACTAAATTAATATTTTTTTTTTTAAATGCATAGGCTATATGAAAACAAGCTGTGTAATTTACAATGCCAAGTATAAAGCATAGACTTTATATGTAGATGGATGACACATCTCCACTTCCTCCTACTCTACAAAAGTGAAGCCAAAATATCCTTGATAAGGTAGCTGCCTTCTTGAAATTTGACGTCATTTGGAGCCAGAGTCTGCACAGTGGTGATGGGGGAGCCAATCAAAAGCGAGCATGGCTGCAGCTTGTTAGCGTGAGCCACCGAGCTGCTATACGTTAATATCACGTTTGGCTAGAAAGACACAACTATCCATAATATCTCTATAACTACATTTATAATCAAACTGACACATGTTCTATTAAACAGACTCATGACCTTAATGGAAAGTTAAAGTTCCAGAGCCTCCTGCTCCTTGAGATTTCACTCATATCAGCTGTCAATCATGACATCTTACCCCCTTTGAATAGAGGTTAAGTCCCGCCCCTTCCGGTGGACCTTAATTTGGAAAAAATATGAACAGTAGTCAACGGCGAGACAAATATTTTTTTGATCCCGTTTAATTCGCCATGAATCACACTTCAATTTAAAACATAATTGCAATCAGAGTTTGTTGTAAAACCGTTGAAGTATTAGACTGTGAAAATACGTACATACAGAATGCCCCTTATTTCTCATTTCAGAGCAAACGATGGCACATGACCAGTGTTCACTTTTATGTCGTGTTTGCATTGTATGCAACTACTGTTGTGCTATTCATGAGATATGCAATTTAATGCATGCATTTAAACAACATCCAGGGCTCAACAACAAGGACTGCCCACAAGTAAAATGCCACATTAGGCTAGTAAATCTAGCAACTCACTTGCCTGATCAGACTAGATGATGGAAGTAGCTGTAAGGAGTGAGACGTCTCGCTTCCGACTCATCTCTGTTGAGAGTTGCACATGTGCGGTACCGATCGGGCACTCGCAAGAAAATGGTGGCGGTCCGGACGAAGTTTATGAGCTGAAGCGCAAGCGAGCATTTCAATTATCCTGGAAACAGGAGTTTAATTGGGTGGTGTTAGAAGATGTGGGCAAAACTCCAGATTAATTTACTTAAATAAAGATTAAATCTGACAATTAACTTTAGTCTTTATTGTTGTCATTTGATAACCGCTAATATATAAAACAATTTGTATAGGGGCAAGGAAAAATGTACTTTGGACAGGTAGATTTCTGACCCAATAAAAAAATATCTTTGAACCATGACATCCGTATCCATCAATACATTAGCAAACAATAAACCAACTGATATTATGTGGTGTATATATTGTATTTAATGTAAACGTTTAATCAGAAATGACCAACTCTGTCCATGTTTCTATTCTTTCTGGTCATAATATTTTCTGTAGACAGAAAATGGAGACAAAAAGAGAAGAAACCAGGGGGAGTGGACCACAGTCATACTCCGACTCCTGACTTACTGAATATATACCTCACACATTTATCTTCTTCAAGCTATATCAGACAGCCAATTTGGTTCAAAACTCTGTCCTCAGATTTTTGCTGCCACCTTTCACGACAAGATGGCAGAAGTGGCACTCCTGCCGCCAGCTGAAGCCATCATCTCTCTTCTCTCTCAGTATAATGGTTTGCTTTGCGGCCCCTCGCCCCCTGCAGCTGCTTGCTCTTCCTTCGTTCTCTTCCTCTGATTTTCTGAAGGCAGAGGCAGGCTGCAGCTGACAGGACAGTGCAGGCCAGGGGACAATTAGGGAAGCGTGGGAGAGACAGCTGGACCTGTTGCCAATTACACTGACTTTGACCAGGAACCACATACACACAAAGCCAGCTTAATGGGCTTCACTTCGCACATCTAAGCCCTCTTGTAGACCTACTGTATGTGGACTTTAAGGAACGGGGGAATAAAAAAAAAGTGTTAGTTTTATTTATTCATCTCTGTAGGTAAAAGATACAATAGTGAGTAAAAGTGCTTTCTGAGGAATAACTTGTGGTATCAGCTTCTACATACATGTGGGGCAAAAAAAAAAATGTAACAGAGCAAGAAAGTGACTGTGAGACTGTTGAAATGTCCGCAAACTGCACAGGAAGCACCGGTTTCATCTGTGACCATATACATCTAAGAGTGGACAATGTGTTTGCTCCACCATGGTGGGCTCTAGTCCATCATCAGTGGGATATCTTTCCCAGCAGCATGCTCTGCAGCTGCCTGATCCTGCTCTCCTGAGGCAGCGCCAGGCTCTTCTCTGCTCGCTCCTCTTCCTCCAGCAGCTGCTCGATGTAGCAGGAGGAGCCCAGCAGGATGTGGCCTGTGGCCTGCATGGAGAAGATGGTCCATCGGAGAGCCTCCCTGGAAGCACAGCACACAGATACAAAATGAGCTCATGCCTTCAGTAATTCTAATGGGAAATGAAATAGACAAGCATGACAGGCCACACAAGCTGACAAGAAAATTACTTAACAGGAAATATACACAACTGGAGACATCACATCAAGTGAATCGCATCATAAAACGGACATCTACGGAAAGAAACAAACCTCTTATACTGCAATGTGAGCACAAAAGCCCCATATCTGACAACTCCGCGAAATGTAATCCTCTCTGACTGGAGCTCCGTGCCAAAGCTGAAAACCAGCAGATCTCAGCAGCGATGACATAACTCCTTCCAGAATTAATCTCGGTAAAATCTAGCCTTTGTTCTTTTGCAATCTGATCATTGTAACTCTTCCACCCACACAGGTATACACATTAAAATATGAATTTAGGCACTACATGTTAGGGGTTGTGCACAGAATACTGTAACTGGTGTTAATATGTTAGAAAAGCAGCTGATAGAGTAGAAAAATGAATCAGGAAATCAAATTCATTGTTAGTGAGTGGTGGTTGGATTGCAAAGGTGATGATCTGCTGGTATTTTATGGATTAAAAACTCATTAAAATGCATACATTTTCATCTTTAACCGAATTAAACTATTACTAGGAATCAGAATAGTGCTTCAGTAAAGTCACCAGGGAAATGCTTTGACATAAAGAACACAGAATCATTAAAAAGGTACAGTGTGTAGGATTTGGCAGCATCTAGTGGTGTGGTTGCAGATTGCAGTACCCCGCCGCTGACTCCTCCTTTTCCGAGATTGCAGTAACGTGAGCCACCGGGTGCAAAACCGTGGTAACGCCGCTCGCCTCGCTCAGAGGCCATCCTTACCAAAATAACACTACTTTAGGAGCAACAGAAGTCAGACGACGGCTGGTGGTACCACGGTTTTGCACTCTGTGGCTCACGTTACCGCAGTTTCACAAGCATGTTGGAGAATTATGGTGGCCTTCAGGTAACGTAAAAGGTTCTCTCTAGAGCCAGTGTTTGGTTTGTCCATTCTGGGCTACCGTAGAAACTAGGGCTTTCAAAGTTAACGCAATAATAACGCAAATTTGTTTTAACACCACTAATTTCTCTAGCTCAACTTGCGATTTCTTGGTTGTAGTCAGTACTCAGTTTTAAAGCTAGAGTGAAGATACTGGCATCATATCAAACTAGAAAACCTAAAGAATCCATTGGTACCAACCATGTCATACTAGCTTCTAGCTAAATAATGCTCCAAACTTAGGCTAAATTTTGGCGATGAAAAACTGGCATGGCCATTTTCAAAGGGGTCCCTTGACCTTTGACCTCAAGATATGTGAATGAAAATGGGTTCTATGGGTACCCACGAGTCTCCCCTTTACAGACATGCCCACTTTATGATAATCACATGCAGTTTGGGGCAAGTTATAGTCAAGTCAGCACACTGACACACTGACAGCTGTTGTTGCCTGTTGGGCTGCAGTTTGCCATGTTATGATTTGAGCATACTGTTTTATGCTAAATGCAGTACCTGTGAGGGTTTCTGGACAATATGTGTCATTGTTTTGTGTTGTTAATTGATTTCCAGTAATAAATATATACATATGCACTCAAATGTTGATAAGAGTATCAAATACTTGATAAATGTCCCTTTAAGGTACATTTTGAGCAGATAAAAAAGTGTGATTAATTCGCGATTAATCACTAAAAAACTATGGACAATCGCGATTGACAGCCCTAGTAGAAACATGGTGGAGCAACATGGCAGACTCTGTGAAGAGGACCCGCTCCCTTTGTAGATATGAAGGGCTCATTATAAGCCAAAGAAAATACAATTCTTAGTTTCAGGTGATTATACACTAATGAAAGCATTGGTATGAATATTATATTCCATTTCTGCCCCCAAAATGTTACACACTGTTCCCCTTTAGTTCCATAACAGTTCAACAAAACAGCATAATAATGAGAGGAGGTTTCAGATATTTGACAGGCTCTTTCACTCACTTCAGAATGTTTTTGGCAGCGTAACAGCGCAGGTCATAGGACACAGAATAAGCACCGTAGAGGGTCGCTTTCACGTTCAGGCAGCCGATGAAATCCTTGGGGTTGGTTTTGTAGAGGTCAAAGGTCACCTTGGCCACATCTGTCCTGTGCTGTGACCTGCACTCACTGAGCTGATCTCTGGAGGGGCTGCTCTGTGAGGCGACAGGAACGGAAACATGAGTCGGGTCAAAAGGGTACGGACACATTGCGTTGGTGTGATTGTGGCCAGCAAACTGGGACAAATGACACCCAGCTCCACCAGCAGACAGCTGGATCACAGACTGAAGCAGCTCCTGCCAATGATGACGGGGACGGCAAATGACAATGAAGCCAGGTCAATGTGAGGTCACCACAGTAAACATGTAGAGGGTGGGATGCAAATCACTGCATGCATCAATTTCTATGGAAATTAATTGCTTTTGGGAGAAACACCATTCACACTGGTTGATACCTCAGGGTCTGATTAATATTCAGCCCCAGCCTTTGATTCTTCTCTAAATATTATGAAGGAAAAAACTAATCTCTGGTGTTCTGCCTTTGCACAATAACTGGCTTATTGCTCCCCTATTCAGTTTCAAGGATACAATATTTACTGATTAAATTTCACTGAAAAAAATCAAATGGATTATTCTTCAGTCTACAGACCCTCTATCATCCATATTCATGGCTTCAGTCACTACATCAAAGAATCACTGGCATAACAAACGCTGACTAAAAGGAGTCAATCAATATGTTGAGCATCACACTGCGCAGCTGATCAACAGTGCCACCTAGTGGCGGATGTGAATAGGATCAAACACTATATCATACCAGATGTGGGGTCCACTTGTGGCCCTCCTCCAGGACCATGAGGACAGCGTTTTCAGGCAGCGTCTGGAAGAACTCCTCTGTGTCGACCCCTGTGCCGTCTTCATCCAGCACCAGGACGCCGGCACACGATACACTCAACGAGTCGCTGACCTGAGAGAAGAGCAGGCACAGAAGGGAACATTTCAGATATGGCCCTTTATACAGAGATAGAGCATTATTACAGCCAGATATCAAGGGCTCTTCTCATTTCTCGATTTTGTGCCTCCTCGCTCCTCCAGCTTGGGACCCAGAAATCAATCTCAGCGCTCCATCTTGAAGGACATCGAAATTTTAAAATGCATCTCGAGGAGCGAGGAGGCTTGCCGGAGGAGCTATATCACTGAATGTAGGCTACACACAATTCAACTGCTATAATCATGATATGATGTTTACAAGTGCAAACGGCTACTAAAGGCAATTTATTATATCAATAAGAACATTCTCTTGTATTCTGCACGAATTTGCTGTATTTCTTGTTGTCATAGAAATAGGAGTGTGTTATATATAAATATATATAATAGGCCTATATACTGTATATATCACTCAATCTTATTTATTACATGGCTTTGTTGAATACTACGGTCTGTTATTTCTATATAACAGACTGTTGCTATGGATGCAGTTCTGATGTTATTCATAACTGTAAATTTGCAAAAGTAAAACCTCACTTTAATATTTTCAAGAAAGAAACGGAGCTATATATTAAGACAATAACTTCAGCAGAAAACATAAAAGGCTAGTAAAACAGTGAGACTGTGCTCCCAATTTAATGTTTTTACTCAAGTTATTAGTTATTTATTTATTCATATTGACACCTGGCATGTTATATGTTACTTTATTTTATGTTTGTTTTTGTTTATCCCTTCATTTCCTTTATATCCATTTACCCATGTATCAGTTTAATTGTTTATTAAATTGTTAACAGATTAAAAATTAAGTTTTTTGTTTTTTTTAAAGTCTAATTTTTGTTAATGCGGGAGGGACTGAGACCCAAGGAGAAGAGGCGAGGAAAGGAATCGAGGATGTACAAACTGGGAAATGAGAAAGGCCTCAAGTGTACACCTCCAATGTCTCGTGAACTTTCACCAACATGAGCCTCACAGACGGTGAAGCAATAAGTGAGTCACAGGCCAGTCTGTCAGCAGTAACTTTAATCATCCATGTTCCACGCCACGTCTTTATGATTTCAACTGTTTGAGTCACCGTGTGATCATCATCCCCACTCAGCTACATCACAGTTCCTCGTCAGCCCTTTCAACACCTCACACCCTCTCCTCACCTTGTTCAGCAGGTCTTCTAGCGTGTCGGCCATGATGCCCTTCTTCACACTGCGGTCGGCATTCGTGACCCTGAAGGGCTTCGGCCGAGGAGCTCGACCCGACAGGAGCTGCTGGGTCATGGAAGCGCTGGCCGAGACGCTGGCAGTCACACACCTGAGAAAAGATAGAAGACATAATTAAACTTCAACCTTCTTATCAACTACTAACTGGTGATTGTTGACGATCACATCCAACCCACGGAGAAGTGCTCTTACTTGGAGAGGGAAGACGGAGTCAGAAGGGTGAGGGACTTCATGGCGTAATCCATCTGAGAGCACCTCGACCTGCATTTGGAGGTAGCATCAGTTTAGCAATTAGACCTGCAAGGCCACATATCACCAGTAGCAGGATAACATTACTAAGAAGAAGCAAGTAGCAGCTTTTAGTGACTATTGCAGCTTGAAAGTTAACACATTTTATATTCCAACGATAAATTAAGGCCAATGATCTAAATTAAGTTCTGGTACTGCATGCCCCCGTGTCCAGGCCTCTATGTATACATCTATAATTATCTATAATCTAGGCCCGCAACTAACGATTATTTTCTTTGTCGATCTATCTGGTTCAATGTTGTTTATTTTCTCGATTAATCGATAAGTTGTTTAGTTTATAAAATATCAGAAAATGGTGAAATGTCAATCGGTGTTTCTCAAAGCCCAAGAAGACGTCCTCAAATGGCTTGTTTTGTCCACAACTCAAAGATATTCAGTTTACTGTCATAGAGGAGTAAATAAATCAGAAAATATTCACATTTAAGAAGCTAGAATCAGAGAATTTAGCCTTTTTTTCTTTAAAAATGTACTCAAACCGATTGATCGATTATCAAAATAGTTGATGATTAATTTAATAGATCGATTAACAGCTCTACTCTAATCTGTAAACAAACCCATTTCACAACAAAGTCCCGATATAAAGACACAGAAATCGACAACACATATATTCTTATTTTCATACAGAGGTGAAAAGCTGTTGTCCTCACCGTGTTTGAATATAATCCTTACAGTGGTCGTTGTGATCCTCAAGTGCTGCTCCGACCTCCACTAAACCTCACTGATAACATGTACTCTCTTCTCTTGTTGCTGTTTCTCGCACCACTTTGTCACTGAACTTTGTGCCGACTGACTGTTGAGCTTGTTGCAAACTATATTGAGTAATTCTCCACGAACACTCCCACTGACCCTCCCTCCAGTTTGTTATATACAGAGACGTGATTACATCAGCTGAGCATCCTTAAAGGGCCTCTGTGAACAGTTTTCATTGGAACTACTTTCTACTGTGAAGAAATAGTCCCCATTAAAACACACTGACTGTGTGGTCTGTGGACTTTAGCCAGATTAACCTGGACATTGTTAATGGAAAGATTTTAAAGACATTAAAATGTAATGTTTCAATGCTTTGAGCAGCACAAAGTGAATTATATTTAACTCCACTGTATTGAAGTGGGGGCAGAAAACGTCTATCTGCGTGTCTGAATCGCAGTTTGGGTTAAATGAGAACATATGATTTGTGTAATTTGGACAAAGACAATACAAAGATTTGTGATAAGACAACCAGAAGTCTTGTAAATAACATTTGTTTTAAGGTTCCTGAAGACAGCAGATTTGTCACTTGTGGTCAAAATGTTCATTTCCAGCACATTTTCAAAATAAATCTGATTTCAAACACTTTCTTGATGTCAAGCTAGAATGAAATTAACACACACGGACAACAAACAGGTGACTGCTGCCATGTTCTAGTTGAATTTTCTACTATAATACAGGTATTTGGGTATTGTACGCATTTTAAATTCCCATTATTTCAAAAGGGAAAACTATTCCAAACGAGTCCCAGTTTATTTCCTACAACGTCTGAGACAACTCTGGTAACAATGGTACCTTACCCTTTGTCTCTGTCAGAGATCGTGTAATGGACAGTAGTGTAATTGCTGTTAAGCACAAATCTGGAAAACTTCCCAAATTAGGTCACAGGTCAATGTTCACCACATGCTATCTCACAAACTGGTGTGTCACCTTATGGAGACAATGAGTGACCACACCTCTTAATGTTATCACATCATGTTACACAAGCTACCCATAGCTACTATAATAGTGTGTCTCTCCTTCCTTGTTCCTCAAATGGTTTAAAAAGTAAAATGTAAGAGGGAAAAAAGTGTGTCCGAAGTGACCCGGCTCACTGAAACAACTGCTGTGACATTAAAAGAGATACACCAAAGTACTGGTCCACTTAAATAATATGCAATATTTTCAGGTGGAATTTCATTTCATTCTCACTGTGCAATATCATTTTCCACTTGTGCAATTTTTGAATAGCCTGTTTATTGTCAATACTGTATATACTGCTCCTGTTTTTATACTTCTTTCTATTTAAATGGTTCATATTTTGTTACACTTTGTTTAGCTCTTTTCTTTTACTGTATTAGATGATGCTTCTTGTTTTTTGCACTATCCCCTTTGCTGCTGTACACTGCACATCTCCCCACTGTGGGACTAATAAAGGAATACCTCATCTTAAATCAACTTTAGTACAGATGAAAGGATACACATTGCTGTTCTCTCACACAATTCATATGCCATTTCAAGTGGATATATTTCACTCTGTGAGTCTACAAGTTCATACTCAGCAGCCTCCTGACCAGCTGTGGCATTAGGAACGAAAATGGAGGAAATAGGAGGAAAAGCTGCACACATATGGAGAACTACACACTCAGTCCTGACATTATGCATTAAGCATGTTGTTTGCCTTCTGGGCAGGCTATAATCCTCTATTCATGTTTATTGTCACACTAACTAAAATAACAAATAGGGGATTGGGGCTTTGTTTGAGTAACAGTTCATACAACCAACTCAGGGAACTAAAGAAAATCAGCTTCTTGTTTTTTAAGAAAACATATGTTCAGCTTTCAGAAAGAACAAGACATCCTGTACTCACAATATGGACAGACTGAGGTAGAAAAAAATAATGAATTATATATATTATATTTTGATAAGGATAATATATCAGTAATTAATTTATATTTCTGTATGACACAGATTAAAGGTAATAATTATAGTTAGAATAATTATAAATAATAATAATTATAGTTAGACAAATTTAGGAAGATTTAATTTGAGTACATATATGGCTCAATAAGGAAGCTGGTTAATAATTAATAATTGACTTATGGAGAAAGGGTAGGATTAAATAAGTTTATACTTCTTCTCACTCCTTTTTGAATTTGTAAATGAAGGCATCAAGTGTTGACAATTTATTTTTCTTATGCTTTTCATTGTATGTAAATACTACTTCTTTATGACCACTTGTTGGTATGATCATTCTTTTTCTTTCTTTTTTCTTTTATTTTTTGTATTCTACATGTGCGAAATAAATTTTGAAATGAAATTGAAATGAAGGAACTGGAGAAAATCAGCTTTTTGTTTTCTAAGAAAACATATGTTCAGCATTCAGAAAGAACAAGACATCCTGTACTCACAATATGGACAGACTGAGGTAGAAAAAAAATAATGAATTATATATATTATATTTTGATAAGGATAATATATCAGTAATTAATTTATATTTCTGTATGACACAGATTAAAGGTAATAATTATAGTTAGAATAATTATAAATAATAATAATTTTAGTTAGACAAATTTAGGAAGATTTAATTAGAGTATATATTTATATATGGCTCAATAAGGAAGCTGGTTAATAATTAATAATTGACTTATGGAGAAAGGGTAGGATTAAATAAGTTTGTACTTCTTCTCACTCCTTTTTGAATTTGTAAATGAAGGCATCAAGTGTTGACAATTTATTTTTCTTATGCTTTTCATTGTATGTAAATACTACTTCTTTATGACTGTCCACTTGTTGGTATGATCATTCTTTTTCTTTCTTTCTTTTTTATTTTATTTTTTGTATTCTACATGTTCGAAATAAATTTTGAAATGAAATTGAAATGAAGGAACTGGAGAAAATCAGCTTTTTGTTTTCTAAGAAAACATATGTTCAGCATTCAGAAAGAACAAGACATCCTGTACTCACAATATGGACAGACTGAGGTAGGAAATAATAGACTTTTACAGCCACTAAGAGGGAGGTTTGATACAGAGAAAACAGGAGAAACTGGTCACCTTTGTCTCAATACAGAGAGAATAGCAATACCACCATAATGATCACTAGAAATGCATTGGTTTCTATGAAAGGTGTGCAACACCTGGTTTAATATTTCACAGAACAAAATATGATGAAAGCTAAATTAAAATTCGATTAAATTTATTTTTATATAGATAGAATTTAATTTTAATTTAGCTTTCATCATATTTTGTTTTGTGAAATGTTTTGTAAAAGACAAAGTGACAAAAAAGTGGAGCAACAGTAAAATATTCAGACTTACTTGAACTTTTCTCCAAGGTGCGTCACAGCCTCAGCACTAATTAGCAACACCTGGATTAGACTGATTAACGACTACAGTCTGCGCTTTTTTGGCTTCTTTCTCTTCCGTCTGTCTGAATGCTAACTCACAAACATTTAAACAGTTGGCTGTCCAGTTAAGAAGTTGGAATAATGAATATATTTGACGATGTGAGGAGTCGTCTTTCACCAAACTGCTGGAACGTTAAACTGATAACACTAAAACGTGTAGAACTATCGCGAGACTTGCAGTGAAAAGATGATCTAACTTTAATAATCTCACGAGAGTTCACAATTCGTGTTTTACCTTTACCTAGACCGGTCAGCAACTCCTCTCGAGTGGCTCCCTGTGGATTTTTAAAAATGGAAATGAATAACTGTTTATTGTTTACATTTTTCATTTTTATCAATCACTGTTGTAGGTCTTTGGTAGGACAGAGTATTAGGGCCACATTGAGGGAAAAAAAATAAATCTGAGATTTCGAGAATAAAGTCATAATATAACGAGAAAAAAGTCAAAAGTTCATGAGAAAAAAGTTGTAATATTATGAAAATAAAGTCATACGTTTACGAGAAAAAAGTCGTAGTATTATGAGAATAAAGTCGATATTATAAAGTAGTAACTTTCTGAGTTATTTTCTTTTTTTCTCGTAAAGTTATGACTTTATTCTCGTAATATTAAAAAAAAAATCTCGTAAAGTTATGACTTTATTCTCGTAATATTACAACTTTTTTTCTCGTAAAGTTATGACTTTCCTCTCGTAATATTAAAAAAAAAATTCTCGTAAAGTTATGACTTTATTCTCGTTATGTTATGACTTTTTTTCTCGTAAAGTTATGACTTTATTCTTGAAATATTATGGCTTTTTTTTTCTCGTAAAGTTATGACTTTTTTCTCGTAATATTATCGCTTATTATCTCTTTGCGACCCTTGCCTGTTTTTAGGAATAAAATGCTATAAATCAGGCTATGGATGATATATAAACAAACTCCTCTGTAAAAACCTTAAGAATATAGAAACTAGGAATGAAACTGGAATGTTTGTCTGCTGAAGTGGAGATTTCTGGCTCAGATTTGAAGGCCTTTAAATATATGGATTGTAAAATACAATACATTTTGCAAGACACTACAGGTAATTCATTTAACTAATAGCCGAGCTATCACCATGAAACTTCCTCAGTTGATTACTTACATTAATGCCATTATTTTTTGTATTACAAGTTTTCTGAAATGTTATGTTTAAATATGCAAATAAGGCATTATCTAATGTTAACTTTTGGTGAAGTTAGGAGAAATCTAGAGAAGCAAATAGGACAAAGTGAAGTAAAATAAACACCTAAATGTGTATTTTGGATGTTTTTTTTTTCACTAATCTGAAAGAAAACATGTTATGGAAGCAAAATATCTCAAAATAGACCAGTGCAGTAGAAACAGCTTGGCTCCAAGTTTATTTCCTGTAATATTAGCAGCTGTAGCAGAAATACACTTGTCGAGGGTAATCTGTGTGAAACAACTTTTAACCCAAACTGAAACGGCTAAATTAAGATTGTGGTGCAGTCATTACATAAAAACACAGTAGCCCCCAGTTAAATGTTTATTGTGATAACTGCCTCATGATGATGAGTGGAGTTTCATTCATGCACATTTCTACACTTCACCGGATTACATGGCGGTAGTGTGGGAAACAAAACGCTGTTTTTAATAAACAGCACAATTTCTAGAAATGGTTTATTGCCTGTGATAACATCTGCAGAAGAAGCCTGGGAAAACCTTTTAGGCTTTCTTATAGATTATGATTACAATATTGTAACGGCAACATAACTGTGCTCCTTGCAGCTGGGGCAACAATCAAAAGACGGAATAATTGCTGGATAATTTGTATATTTGCGAGGGTTAGAGGGTTTCTGTGACGCCCAGTAGTAAGTGACTTTACTAGCTGCATCTGCATTTGTGTTGGCTTTAACTGCCACAGCTTGAAGTGATACAAGAAATAATTCAAGGTCATGACCGGCGTAAAAAAAGAACAAACTCAAATGTGAATCAGATGAGTCGTTTATTTCACTCTGCTGCTTCCCATTTCATGCTCACTGCAGGAGCACAGATGAATCACGCCACAGATATTAGTGTAATGTAGAGCAGATAATGCGTCAGACTTAAAATAGCTGCGACTTGTTTGCCAAATCTATCAAGTATCAGTGAACAAAGGTCTATAGAAAGGGCCTGTTCTTCTCCCAGAGGTCAATATCCTGCCCGTGTCTTTGTCCTGTTATCACACATCAGACCCCGCTGTGGCTGACGCAGGCTCAT
The DNA here is from genome assembly GCF_043250625.1 of Sebastes fasciatus. NCBI lineage: Eukaryota > Metazoa > Chordata > Actinopteri > Perciformes > Sebastidae > Sebastes > Sebastes fasciatus. The sequence goes on from NC_133795.1 coordinate 8,023,028, forward strand.
CCGCCTCAGACCCATTCATTTGTGCTTTATGGGTTGCTGATGCTTGTAATTATACTAAGCATGCTTGATGTCAATGCAGAGTGAAATGAATTAGACTTGAGAAAGAAATATGATTATCATATTGGATTTAATTGAACAACCTTTTCTTTGAATTCAAGATGACACATGCAAACACAAGAGACAGATTTCAGAAGCTGATCACAGTTTTCTGACCCCACGGGTGAATAATCTTTGAGACAAAAGACCAGCTTTATCTTGCTTTGTTTGACGTTGTTTGCAGTGTTTATGTTTTACATCATTCTTTCTATTCACTTCTGTGTAAGAGTCAGTCTATGGAGTGGTTTGGATGTAGAACGATAATCATTTAAAGCTAGGGTTGGTAATTTTCTTCAAAAACATTCTTATTATATTTGTTGAAATCCTCATTACATCCCAACAGCAATCAATAAATCAAATGCTCTCTGGTATCAGCGGCTGTCGCAGGACTGTAATAAGACCGTCCAATCATTTCAATCGGGCCGAATATATTGATTGGACGGGCTTATTATGACTGTTACTACGCCTGTCTACCTGCGCGCACTCTGCTCGTGCAATCATTGCACGTCACTCTTCCACAAGCTGCTAGCTTGACAGCTGTGAGTACTAACAATAGCCATGTTTATAATAATAGAGATAATAGATATGCGAAGTCCCTCCCCTCCGGTAGACCACTTTGGGACCATATTTTGGAAAAAATATGAGCGGTAGTCAACGGCAAGTGACAAATAATTTTTTGATCCCGTTTGAATTGCGTCACGAATCACACATATGATGTTCGTCCATTTAAAAGATAATTTTGCAAGTCAAGGAAGTCGCAGTTTGTTGTAAAAGTGAGACTATGAAAATACGTAATTAGAAAGACTCAGGCTACAGTGTTCATAGCTATACCTACGAAAAGTAAGGCACTGTAATTTGTGTATATCCCACAAAATCAATTTGTGTGCAATTAACGCAATCATGAACCAGGAAATATAAATAGTAGCGAATGCCACGTAGGGAGGAGGTCGGGGTGGATGGGTGGGTCAAAAAATACCTAACTTTTGCCAAGGAGACCGACGTTCCTGACCCGTGTGGAACTAGAAGTCAGTGTTGCCAGTGTGCCACTTTCGGAGTTATCTCAAGCCAAACCACGATCTTTTCCTAAACCTAACTAAGTGGTTGTCTTGTCTAAACCTAAGGAAGTTGTTTCCTGTGAAGACGGAAGTTTATTTTGAAAAGATTGTATGCATGTAATGAGCGTAAATTTACATTGCTGGACATAACCTTTTGGTAAGATATCATACAAACTGTTGTACGAGAATACATTGAAAGACGCTCACCCAAAAGTCACGTAAGTCTCTCTCTCTGAAGCTACAATGCCTGTGTGTTTCCTACAGGGGATGAACTCACACCAGCAACGGGTCTGACTTGTTCTTTCGACTCAGGAGTTTCTGGATAAAACACATCAGGTAGATAACATTTCATTTGTGCGTAGAACATCAGCTAAGTTAGCTAGCTAGCTAGTGTTGGTGACGTATATTGTGCGAGATGAAGGATGTAGTTCACTCAGCGGTTTCACACAAAACTAAATGATACTTAGACAAATTGTGACTTTCTTAACTTGCAAAATTATGTTTTAAATTGACAAACATGATATGTATGATTTGTGGCGCAATTCAAACGTCTCAAAAAATTATTTTGTCTCTGGCCGTTGACTATTGTTCATATTTTTTCCAAAATAAGGTCCCATGAGGGACACTGGAAGGGGCGAGACTTCACCTCTCTGATAATTTGGGGGGCTTTGGAGGGAGAAACAGTCTTTCTCGCTAGATTTAGGGATTTCTGTAGCTAGTGCTGCTAGCTACTTTCATTGGAAAACAGTTGGCAACACTGGGCTCAGTTTTGCTGTTGAATAATTTTTTTAAAATCTAGCATACTGTTGCTGGTTTCTGAAGATTACCAACCCTAGCTTTAATACAAGTATAAAAGTAAAGCAGATCTAAGCTCTAAACTGACCGTAATGACTGTTTTCACCTGAACTAACATTGTTTCTAACCAGGTGTCTGTGCCACAATGTAAGAACTCCTCTGTGAGGTGAGATTTTGTTTGTCCATCGAGCCCCTGACGGCTCCCAGGGGCCCCGCTTCTTATTTCCTCTTGCCTATTCGTGCCATCAGTTCTGCATTGGCTGCTGCCTTGGTTCTCATGTCCTGGTTCTTGGCCAGGTCTATGAGGACACTGAGGATGCTGGTGGGGACATCGAGGGACAGGGCGAAGCGGGACCCCTGCTGGGCTCTCTTTGGCACCAGGGAGGCCGGGCGCGGGGCTCGTTCTCGCCGGAGCACGGTGTGATGTTCTGATCGGAGCAATGAGTTCAACACGCCGCTGCGGTTCAGGATGTCGACAGCCAGCACATCCCTCTGTGTGTCTTCATCAAGTTTAGCAAGACTGGGAGCGATCCTCATCTGGCTCTGGACACACCACGGCAGCAGCAGAGCCAGGCAGAAACACACGCGACGCACACTCCTCATGGTCAGGACTCTCTGTGTCTGCAGGGAGAGAAGAAGAAAAGGTCAGCCAGTGGCTCAATACTGCAAGGCTTCCCTTGGTGATGGCATGCATCAGCAATTTTCTTCTGTCATTCTTTACTGATTACATATGCAAATCCCTCTCCAGTTGGAAAGGCTAGTGATGAAACCCAGGAGACTTTAAAATGAGAATATGTGTATGATGCAACGCAACAGAATAATGAAATTCCTAATATTCTGTAAATGTAATATCCAGGAACATCCACATAAGATTTACATTTCAGTAATCCCTGCCAATGCACAAATGGAGATAAATGATCTATCCAATATGCAGTAACTGGTAGATTTGAAATACAGCTTAAAAAAAAGACATAAAAAACATGTTGAAACACTACTTTGGTGATAGTTTTCTGCAGAGAATTATAGAATCTGCACTATTTTGACCACTTGGACACGCCAGGGGGTCCCTGAAAAGTTTTCAGATTAAATTTCAAATTATGATCTTTTTTTCTTTTTTTACATAAGGCTTCATAGTTCAACAAATAATATTTGAAATGTTCAGATCTACAGTATACAGTAGCTCAGTCTGTAGGGACGTGGTTTGGGAACCAGAGGGTCGCCGGTTTAAGTCCCCACATAGACCAAATATGGAGTGTGGACTGTTAGCAGGAGAAGTGCCAGTTTACCTCCTGGGCACTGCCAAGGTGCCGTTGAGCAATGCACCAAACCCCAGCTGCTCGGGGTGCATGTCTATGGGCAGCCCCCTCGCTCTGACATCTTATTAATTAATTAATTAATTAATTAATTAATGCATGTGTATAGGTCCTGTTTGTGTGTGTAATGTGTAAAAAATGAATTTCTCCTCGGGGATCAATAAAGTGTCTTTTTCTTCTTCTTCTTATAAGATCATAGATTACGTTATAATCTAAAAGATCTATAACTCTTAGAATCTGCAAATATGTCTAATACATGTCTAATATATGTCTTTTTTTTCAAGATTGTTTTCATATATGCAATTTACAGTTCATACAAAAGTCTATAAACAAACTTTTAAGTAATGATCTTAGAAACAAACAACACAAAAGAAAACATCAGGATTAGGAAATATATATATATATAAAAAAATAAATAAATAAAAAATAATAGGATGAAAAATAAAAAAGAGGGGGCATAGAGTCTAATATATTTCTAAAATATTTCTCTTGCATTGTATTTTCATATAACTAAGACTATAGAAGTGTAAAATCTTGTAAGGGTTCTTGGTTGAAAGAAGATTGAGAACCTCCTCTATAAATAATCCAGTATTTTGTCCAACTTTCTAGTAATTCATGCAATATGTTCTGACATATGAACAGATAAATCTGTGTAAAAATGATCAGGTGTCATAATAACCCCAGTCAGTACTTACTGAAATGTTGGTAACTTGACAAAAAAGGCACGTCTCCTTCCTCTTGTAAAGCAAGGCTCTCTGGTCTTTGACCCTCAGATATCCTGAGATACTGGATCTTCTGTCTCCCAGCTTCTTCTTCTTCTTCTTCTCGACCTGTGTGACACGCAGTGGGATGTTCAACTGGACTTCTGCCTGCTACTCTACGACTTGGTCGTTCCTCGCCGTTGCACTGCCCCTGCCCCTTCCCCTCTCCGTTTATCTTTTATATATCTCTTCACCCCATCACCCGCCCCTCATTTCATCTCATTTCCTCTACACTCATTGCCGTCTTTCTCTTTCTAAAAATAACATGATGGTAATCACAATAGTTTGCCTTCAATGAATACGATAGTTGCCCCCAGTCTGCAGTCAAAGCACAACAGAAACGCATCATCTCCGTTCAAAAGTCAAGTATCAACACGTTGCAACAAAACAAATCCCTTTCTTATCAAGGTGTTATTAGTTCCTGTGTTGTCACTCATCCATGCAGACTATGGATGCAAAACGGAACTGTAAAAACCGAACCGTTCGATGACGTACAAACCGAACCGTTCGATGACGTACAAACTGAACCGTGGGCTTGTTGAACCGTTGCACCACTATTAAATACAGGTCTGTTAATAGAAGAGGCAGTTATCTGAACTGTTATTTCACAACAATGACCCGCTGGCTGTACATTATCCCGCTTACTACACAGCTACTTATTTAAGAAATCAATAATTTTACACAAAAATGGTCCTCCAGAATCCAACATCAGAGGTGCAGCCATAGCAGCGATCTGTTATACATAGCAACGGTCTGTTATAAAGAAATAACAGACCATAGAACGCTGTGATTGACCAATCAGAATCAAGTATTCATCAAAGCCGTGTAATAAAGGGAGTTACCCCCCTCCCACAGAAACACTGCTTCCTGAACTGCCTGAAACGCCTAGCTTGAAGTCCTGCCTTTTCTTCCGTAACGTGGTGATGTCACCAAGTAACACACTTTGCCTAACGACTAGTTTGGCACGCCTTCAAACAAAGCTAGTTACAGCAGAGCTGGAGCGGAATCCGAAGGGTTTGGTTCGGTTGACCAATCACAGCAGAGTGAGCCAGCTGACCAATCAGAGCAGACTGGGCTGAGAAAAGTAAAGCATTTTTTGAACATTAAAGCATGTAAATAAATAGAACATTTTCTCATTAACTAGTCCAGCAACTACAGACAAATATCCAGCCCTTAAAACAAGCATTGAGTTGGGAGTAACAGCGGCTAAATGTGGTGTCATCAATTAGAGTTTAGGGAGGCGATTGCATGTCTTGTAATAGGATTTGTGCGTTTCATAATAATTTAAGTAAAATGAAAGGAACTGCAAATCTGCTCCTTGGGTTCCAATTTTGAAATGATTGAAGATGTAATAATCCGCATTAGCTCTTTTTTTCATTGTACTGATGTTGTCCACTTCTCAGATCTGATTTTGTGTAATGACCGCAGCTACAGTATGTGCACGTGTCTCCTTGTGTGGCGCCATGAAATGTTTGGTAGGACATGGAAACATGCAATCACAATGCTGCACACTGTGCACTGTAGCTATACTTAAAGGAACATAATGTATCTTTCTATTTAAAGAAAGGAGGAGAGGAGGGGAGTGTTGGGAGGTGAGACGGGAACAATCCTAGAGAAAGCCCTCTGGAGAAGAAGGAGGAAGAGGCTGTCAGGCCCAGGAGGAAGACCAACGAGACAAAGCCTACCTCGTTTCCTGAGTCACCTCCAGTCCAGCCCATCAAGGGACTTATCCTCATCTGGCTAATGAATATTACAAGTGCAGCCTGATTACAATAGTTGGGGCCTCGGGGGTCTTCAGGATTACTAGCCGTCTCAATTTCCCTGCGATAAACAAACATGGGTCACACAGATGTCATCCAGCAGCAATCACAGATGTCCTGGGTTGTTTACCAATAATATTATTGTCACAGATGCTGCATGACGCAGGACTAGAAATTATGTCGTCTCTAGGATTCAAGATCAAACATGTATATGACGGCAGGTCCTGCTTTATCATTCAAGTGGCCTACTGATGTAGGCTCTGGATACGATAAACTGGATATATCAGAGAGCATCTCATCACAGTTACATTGATCAGTGACGTCAATCAGATTGTTCTGCACACTGAAGTTTCAATATGGTTCAATTAGAAAGAAAGACTTGATTCTAAATCAATAATCAAACAAAATTCATCCTTGATTTGTGCAAAGCACGGCTTGCCACAGTTAAAGACTCTGCAGAGAATCCACTATACCAATGCTAGATTAGCTAAGGTGTACCCAAATGCTAGTGACGCCTTTAACAGGTGTAAACACTCACCCGCTAACATAATGCATATGTTATGATCCTGCTCCAGGCTACGAGACTATTGGACTAAAGGATCTGAAAGTCTGCAGGGTAACTGCAACATGGTCGTTGATCCTAACACATTCACAGCAATATTTGGCACTGCGCTCGCAGCAAACTATCCCATACTGTTGCAGTAGTAAGGGTTCTGGCTTTAATAAACTTTATTGGCTCGATCGATGTCTCATCCTTTTAAAGTGGAAACATGTTTCACCCCCCCCACTCACGATAGATGGATTAAAGAGGTTCTATAGAGTATAAAACTTGAGAAAATGTGATTCTCCCCATTGTCTGTGTGTGCGTTTGTTTTGTTTTTGTAATTCTGTGTTGTTGAGTCGGTCGTGGTCATTACTAGTTTGGTTTTCATGGAGCAAAACTCAGACCCTGAGCAGGTCTACCTTTTGTTTTGTGTGCTTATAAACCTGTGCAAAAATGTGAAAAACAAATCAAACAATTTAATCATGATATCAATTGGTGGTAGTAAAAAAGAAGACAGAAGGACAATAGCAAATGTTGAGAACATTACTCACAGTGACAACATCACAAGTTGATGATATAGAATTTGCTCATGACCTGAAATTGCACCTCAGATCACTGATTAACCAGACAAACAATCAGAAGTCAGAACACATGGACATTGGAGGACTAATGTGCTTTTAGGAGAAAAATAACCTGTGCTCATCAATATTATCTAGTGTCCTTGTTTTCTAGAAATCTGAAGACTACTAGACAGAGTGGCATTTAAATTCTTTGATGTGTGGATTTCAGTCCTGGCAATAATTGTAGAATCAAATGTGGATTCGGCAAAGTGTCCTCAAAATGTGTGTAGAGCTGCAACAATTAGTCAATGGACAGAAACACAATTGCCAACTATTTTGATAATCGATTCATCGTTTAAGTAATTTTTCATGCAAAAATGGCAGAAAATGCAGATTTCAGCCTCTAAAATAAGGGAATGTCCATCTTTTCTCTGATTTATATCATATTAATCTGAATATCTTTGGGTTTTGAACTGACAAAACAAGAAATATCACCTTGGACTTTGAGAAACTGGGATTTTCTGACATTTTATAGACCAACTGATTAATCAATTAATCTAGAAAATAGTCGGCAGATTAATCGATAATGAAAATAATCATTAGTTGAAGCCCTAAATGTGTGTCTGTGCTTTTAAAGCGCAGGAGCCGCTAAGACGAGGCACATTTCCCTCACAGCCTTTCTACTTAATTTCCAAATCTACTTTTAGGACATTATGTTGTGTAATATGAGTGATTATGCACCATGAGGTCAGTGAGAAGCAATAAACAAAAATAAAAATCAAGACAGGGTTATCATACTGTACCTTAAATATTTATTAAAGAATTACTTTAGTTTTGCTGCTCTTAAATTTAGCACTAACCAAAATAAAGCTATCAGTCAAAATCATCTTTAACTTTATTTATTGTGCGTTTCGTCTCTTTTTTGGTAAATTAATTACATGAATTTGTGTGCGGGGCGTTGGGGGAGAGACACAAAGCGAGAATGAAAAGAAACGGAAATGATTTAAGAGGCGCTGGATTATTTACTTGATATTATCATGTGTATTATTAACCTATCAATATTTATTTTCTTTTTTTTAATATCATGGTTATCATGTATATTGCAACACCCATATTATAAACAAAAGTGTAAGAAGATCTATTATATAAAATGTATTGTGCACTTGAAACTTAGAAGAGCAATACGTCACTGTACATAATGAATGAGACAAACCACACTGTGCTGATGTTTTACAGTATTTTTATTTTGTCGGAATGAGAGCTTCTGTTATGTACAATAGAGGACAGAAACAAATGTTACAGAAATTATAAATATACTCTTGCTCCAAACTGGTTGTATTCAGTACTGGCTGTGCTGTGTCCAGTAGATGATTATTTACTATTCAAGTCTGCCCTCTCTCTCCTCCTCTCTCCAGGTCAGTACCAGGTATAACGAGGACCTGGACAGTACAATCAAGAGGTAACCGATGTGTAATTTCAATACTCACAATGTGCAGACTGGCTGCCACCCCTCATGGCTAACTAAGAGTGATCAGTGGGCGGGATAAGAGAAGGAGGCGAGGGAGAAGAGAGAGGATGGATGAGTGGACAATCCTCAGGCGTTCACTCTCGCGGTGATGGCGGGAGGAGAGCGGGGCGAGGTTGAGGAGGAAGATGAGGAGCAAACGTGGGACACGCGGAGCAACGCAACAACGTATCTTAAAACCTCAGCCAGTACATGGCGCTGCGCATTCTGTTGTAGTCGGGTAGCTGCTCGACGGGGCCTGAGGGGTGGAGAGAGAGGCAGGAGAGATAGATTAGAGACAGATATCGCAGCGTGGGCCCCTAACCTTGCTACAAAAGGACTAAAACACACAAAAATAACTCACCAACAGCTGCCACAGCAGGACACTTATCGTAGATATATTTGGAGCAGACGTCACGCACCATCCTGGGGGTCACGGCCTGAAAGAAGAGATGTGGAGGGAAGTCAGAGGCAATGCTTCACGCAATAAAATGTTTTCTCTCAATTGTACAAATAGTCCAGTTCAGAGTGTCAACTCACATCGATCCGAGCGTCCCACTCTGCCAGAGGAATACGCCGCCCGTAGTTCAGGATGTGTCTGCCGATGTCGTCACAAATAGGTGTTGTCCCTAAAAGACAAACGGGTGTGTTGACTTGTGATTCAGGATTATTTTAGTAAACCAAACCTGAAACTAAAACCAAAATAAGCAGTGAAAAACATTTTCAGTAAACAGAATCTAAATAAAAACTAAATCCTTTAAGAAAAACTAAACAAACAATATTACCTGGGTAAAAACTAATTCAAATAAAATAAAAACAAACGTAAATTAATTTCAGTTTTTTTTTTTTTTTTTTTTTAAACTGAAACTAAACTTAAACTAGCAAACACACTCTGAAAACTAGGTAAACTAAACTGAAAATGAAAAATTAAAAATAAAAAATAAAACAACTAATTGAAAATTCAAAACTATTATAACCTTATTGTGATTCGGAGGAGTTTGTATGTACGTTTAAATGCATGACAGACATGTTACGTACCATTGAGCTGTCCGACCAGGCTGGCCTTCAGAGCGTTCTTGCCTCTGGCTACATCACTCTCTGTCACCGTGGTACACAGGTTCATCCTGCGGGGAGCAGAAAGTGGAGGAAATAAGACAAAATATGTACATTGTCCTATAATTAAAAGTGACTTAACATTACACTTATGGTGTTCTGTGAGTCAGGGCTCAACAATAAGGCTTGCCCGCCTGGAAACAGGAGTTTAGTTGGGTGGTGTTAGAGAGGATGTGGGCAAAACTCCAACTATGTATTGTGCAGTTTGTCGCAATTTTAAAAGGTGGATAAAACATGACAGTTAACTTTAGTTTTTGTTATTTGATAACCACTAATAAATACAAATTTGTATAAGGGCAAGTAAAAAGATTTCTAACCCACCTGCCCGGTCGGGCAAGTTAAAAAAAAGGTTGAACCCTGTGAGTGTGTGTGTGTGTGTGTGTGTGTGTGTGTGTGTGTGTGTGTGTGTGTGTCCCAGAGTCATTACTGACCAGGCATTCTGGGACCAGTGCATCATATCTTCAATTTTGTGCCTGTCAGCCACAAAGTAAATTCCCAGCAGGCCGGTGTCGCTGTAGGAGGAGTGGAAGGCCTGGAAGCTGTGACACAGCTCCTGCTCCACCGCCAGGCGAGCCAGGCGGCTGCTCAGGTGCTGCAAGTGAGAGGAAGGAAATGGATGCTGATATTCAACCGTTTACAATTTAAAATGAGATTATAATCACACACATCATCAGGTAGTAGGTCTAAATATTTATGGTGTTATATTTAGGTTGACCTGCTTTGAGTATGTGATAATAACAGCAGTACAGTGTTGAAGCAGTACAGAAACCGGGGTCCCCACTCTTTTCTAGAGATCATTTCCCAGGACTTTTCCAGTGATGATCTAGCTGATATGACAGACAGGGATCTCTGAAATCATCTCTTCTGTGCTTAGAAATTATAATATATATTACAATATAATAATACAAACTAACAGCCATCAGTGACTAATATTTACATTTGAAGGATAATGTAACTTACAATAATTCAGAGTTCCAGCCACAACTGTAATGTCATCCAACCTACATGTGCTACCATGAGACATTCACAGCGTTTCCACAACATAACCGAGAGCAGCCTGTACAAAATATTCTCGTCCATAAACTAAAATTTGAACATTAATTCGTTCCTGAATATAACTTAGCCCTGAGTCCTGATAGATTACCTGGTAATTCATTCACAGCTCAAGGGAAATAAGAGAATGTTGAAATAAATTTCCAGGACAACACAAGGATTTTTTCGTTCATTTTCCATGTGTTTTCAATGACTGGAAAATTGGTCAACTTTTTTCCAGATTTTTCAGGATGCGTAGGAATATTACATAAATATATAAACTGACTTTTAAAAACTATTATAGTTCTGTATAACATGCCACACGTTGTCAGCCTCCAACTACAGCAAAGATGGAACAACAGGTGTGTAGAGCAAGTACAACATCTTCCACCCCACATCTGTGCCAATTATAGCATTTTACCATTAATCCAACATTTAAATATGTTGACACAAGAATGTTATAATCGTAGTAAAAAAATAATACAGTTTAGCTTTCAGTAAATGAAACCGTAAAATATCTAAAATTGCTATTCTATGCAGGGATGGGCACTGCGTGACTTTTTTTAGCAGCTGCTTTGTATTTCAGGTCTTGTTCCTCCCAACAGGTCCAGAGGCAGGGGAGAGACCCCTGACCCAGGTTTTCAGAGAGGATCGTAGTCTACCCCTCAATAATGGCCACTCAAGACATTAATAACCTCGAGTGGGCAAAGCTTAAAGGGGATACTGCTGCATAAGATGAATTAGGAGGTATTAATTACAGCTTCCAATTTCATCATTGTCTTTTCTTAATTGCATAAACTAAAACACACCTGTACAAAAACATATTTCACCAACCTTTCCACCGCCATAGGTGAGGTCAAAGCTGCCGATGATGGAGTTGGCCACCATGAGTGGCACGATGTCTGGGCTGGCAGCACTGGCGCCCTCCACAGCCACGGCAACGTGTGCCAGAGGCATAACATCATCACGCATACGGATCTGAGGAGAGGCAGGAAAGGAACAGATCAACAAAACAATTAACTATGACTGTGAAAAATGAACCATGTTCTTTGGTCTGTCACAGGCCAGAATAAACATCTACAATATCAAACATCAATCTCAAATAGAAGTTAATTAACTTGAAATTAGTCTGTGACTGCTGCAATACTCGGCCGTAGATGGTCACGTTCAGCGATTTCTAATAATAGGGCTGGGATGATATGCTAATCTCCCGATTCTATGCTATTACGATACTTGGGGGCTGATTTGATAAGTATAGTGATTCCACAAGTATTGCGTTTTGATATTACGATTTATTGCTTTTTTTGATAAAAATCGTAGTCACGAGTGTACTTGCGCTAAATTCAACAAGTCTGCATAGACTTAAATGAAGCAATTCTATTGATTCTGGCATTATTAAATCAATTTCTAAATGGTAAAAAAAATAATAATAATAATACATAGGTGAATCGATTTTTTGTCCCACCCCTAAGAACTAATGGTCATGTGAAATAGCAGTGGAATAAGAGATCATGTCACAAACCTCACAAAACAATGAAGAGAAAAACACTACTGCAAAACACTCTCAACACATCTCACCTCGCTGCCTGTGAACCGGCAGGGTGACAACAAGGGGGCGGCATCTCCCTCGTACTCGAACGACACTCCGCTGAAGTGATCTTTGGCATAACCGACCAGCTCCTCGTGGTTCACACCTGTAGAGGATGCACATCAGATAAACGCCAAGTCGATCCAGGAAAAGTAGAAATTCACAGAGTGCCTCCTCACAGTGTGTGTGTGTGCGTGTGTTAGGATATAGAGGACCTACCTCCAGCAGCAGACAGCACCATGCGAGGGGCTTTGTAGTGGCTGCTGATGTAGTCCACTAGGTCCTGACGGGTCAGAGACCTGGGAGAATTGAATATGAGTATTGTAAGTACACAATGGTGCAGAATTTAATATAATATGGAATAGACATACTGAAAGAAAACGCAAAATGAGAAGTTAAATCATGACAAATTGTAGTTGTGCAACTTTTGAAGCCATAATTAGCATCATCGTAGCAGCTCACTGACAGCAGTGTGCTTTTGATTAATATTGAATTATTAATTATTTTGTGTGTGTGTGTGTGTGTGAGCATGCAGTTCCTCTTGCCTGGCATTGTTGGAGGGTCCCAGCACACTGTGTCCTAGAGAAGTTCCCTGGAAGGCTGTGGCATGCAGCAGGTCAAGGCAAACCTCCTGTAGGTTACCCTCGACTTCCTCTAGCTCACGCAGCACCACGCCCCTCTGCTGCTCGATCTCCGCCTCGCTCAGTGAGCAGCTCTGCACAACCTCTGACAGCAGCTCCACGGCTGGGAAAACACATAGGAAAAAACAAGTATTCACAACTTAGAAACAGCAAAGATATTACTTACCGCCTCATACAGTATGACTCACCAAAAACCATCTTGATTTGTCTTTCGAACAATCACCAACTCTGGTTTGGTCGAAATAAACCCTTATTTCACCGAGTTATATGTGCAAATAACTGACAAACATATTGCCCCAAAGAAACATCAACGATGTACTCAGCCAATCATCAATATATTTGTCCAATCGCCCAACCCTACTCCATGACTAAACAAATTTTTTAGCAGCCGCTTTGTATTTCAGGTCTTGTTCCTCCCGACAGGTCCAGAGGCAGGGGTGAGACCCCTGACCCAGGTTTTCAGAGAGTATCGTAGTCTACCCCTCAATAATGGCCACTCAAGACATTAACAACCTCGAGTGGGCAAAGCTTAGAGGGGACACTGCTGCATAAGATGAATTCACTTTAGGAGGTATTAGTTACAGCGAGTTGACATGGGAACGATGTTAATCGTCTCGCGAGCTGAAGCATCAGAGGCACATTTCTGCGCCAAGTAAGGCCAAGTAATTAGGATTATTTCACTGCTTGTAAGCAGGTCATCTCACCTTTGGGCAGGTCTTTGGCAAGGGTCTTCATATAGTATGCAGTGTGCTCCCTGGAGGTATAAGCGCTCAGGTGAGCACCCATAGACTCCACCTGCTGCTCCAGGGCTGACTGAGGGTGCTTCTTGGTTCCCTGGGGAGTGAGAACAAAAGGTGAATGGAAGGAGCTGTGTGATGGCATTGTTTGGCTAACAGGTAGAAATATCTAGGGATGTCACAATCATGAATTTTAGTTGACGATTGATTGTCATACAAATAATTACAATTAACGATTTAATTGTGTTTTTCTGTTCATTTTATGCCACACAGTGGTACTGTTGTGTTTGGCTTTGCAACTAGACCTAAATCCATGTCGTTAATTTCTAATTGTTGGAAAAGGAGCGTCAATTCATCTCCAAATATTTTGCGGAAGCAGTGTTTCACCTGTATTTCTGCTGCACATTGATTTATTTTAAATAGTTTGTTCTCAAACTGTTGAGTAGGCTGACATAATGTGACGAAAACGTGGTTCAAGACAGTGAATTAATGTAGGAGGAGGCTTGATTTTATTTTCAAAAGTTAACATGCAACGGGGAAACACAGAGCCAGTGTTAACCGTTCCTGCTTCAGCTTCCAGACTGTGGTAAGGAAACACAGGGGAGACTTTGTTTGCCTCCAGGGCTGAAGTTGATGCTCACTTCAGGGTTACACAGTACATTTACTAATACTAGACAACTTTACTGCTAATTTCTACTCTGAGCCACCATCACTCTCTCTCGCTCGCTATGCTCACACTAAGCTATTTCTGAAAGGACCCCCTGCTACTCTTATAACACCACGCTTCCATCTAAACATTTGTATGTGAATTATCTAATTAGAAAAGCTGGATGGAAGTGACAACTTGACATACCTTGAAAGCCATGTGCTCCAGGAAGAAGCCTGCTCCGTTGTTTTTCTCACTCTCATAGCGACTGCCAGTACTGATCCACAGTCCAACCTATGATGGGGAAGAGATATGTGAAGAAAATATGAATCTACAACAACACATACCATTCAATGGCGAGTCTATCAAGTGCTAAATCAACCTCCTACATTGGTTGTGAATAGATCCCGTATTACTGTGTTCTTACAGTGCATGTAGCATGTCCAGTATCCTCAGATGCGACCCTCAAACCGTTGTCCAGGGTAGTGAGTCGAGTTTCAGGAGCTCCCAGCAGGCTCTGGGCATAGCTGACTGAGGCCTGTCCACGCCTCAGAGACAGCAGGATGGGCTGGATGGGTAGAGACACCAAGAGGCAAATACTGTTAGAATAAGATGAATTTCTGCTAACATTAAACACATTGGAAGCCACTTTTATATATTTTCATCCTCCATAATCTGAAGGCTTTAGAGATGTTATCGTGAAAAAAACTCAGACCTCCTGTGTCGAGCATCTCAGTTATAGTTTGGTTTAATATACCGAGGTTCAGAGATATGGAACACTTTGCCATCTCATATTTTAAAGTTGGCACCAGAAGCCGTTAAAGTAATGTTTTTATCTCCCCAATGTTTTCCTTGTGGATTATCTCTGTAAATTGCTTATGAATAATTGCTTTTCATTGATGATACAATAATGTGAATCTTAATTCTATTTCATCACTTTTTCTACTTGCATATATGGATGTTTGCAAGTGTGTGTAATCGTATCTTTTTCTTCTTCGCTCTCTTTTTTACAACCCTTTTAGTATTTTATTCTCTTTTTATAATTGATTAAGGTACGCACTGGAGAGTGCCCTGATCAAGCCCCGCTGAGGGTGTTTTGCACCTCTCCATCACATTTGTTGTTGTTTATATAATATCAACTTGTACCTTTTTTATATGTGTAAACAAATAAAATCTAAAAGTCTATCTCTGGGTCAGACTGTATTGAACACTTTAAGTCAATCTGTTTACATACAGAGTATAAATGTTTGGCACAGGACAACATCTAAACTTGGCTGCTGACATTGACACCACTGCCACCTTCTACTATCTGCTAATGACTAAAAATAGACAGAACCAGAACACAATATCAGTATAAATCAAATATATTCAGATGTAAAACATGTACAATTGTCTAGTTTAACATATCCCTTATAGACTTGTTTTACTCTATTCTACAAACAATGTACAACTTTATTCTGCACTTTAGTCTATTTAAAAAACTCTACCTCAGTTTTTATCCTGCATTATATTCCACATTTGAAATTTCTTAATATCTATATCTCCTATATTTTATTATCCAGCACTATATCACTTTCTGCACTATATTCACATTTTGAATAGTCCCGTATCTCAGTTGTTACCCTGCACTATCTTCATTTTAACAGTTTCTTCATCTCCTGTTATTTTTTATATCTGGTATATTTGTTATACTCTGTATTACTTACTTGTGTCTCTTTACTAATATGTTTGCACTATGGAACTGTGATGCTGGAAACTTGAATTTCCCTTGGGATCAATAAAGTTACTACCTATATATATATATATATATCTATATCTATATATCTATATATCTATCTATATATCTATAGATCTATCTATTTATAGATAGATCTATAGATATCTATAGATATCTATATATCTAGATATCTATATATAGATATCTAGATATCTATATATATATATACTACTACTACATATATATATCCATCACATTGTACTGTACGGTAATGGGATGCCATTCTATAAATATTTTAATTTTCAGACAGTATTTTCAATATTTAAGATCAGATATTCCTTTATTAGTCCTGCAGTAGGGAAATTTGCAGTGTACAGCAGCAAAGAGGATAGTGCAGAAAACAAGATGCATCAGCTAACACAGTAAAAAAGAGATAAACAAAGTGTAACAATATGAACATTTTAAATAAAAGGAAGTATAAAAATAGGAGCAGTATATACAGTATTGACAATAAACAGACTAAAATTGCACAAGTGGAAAATGATATATCACAGTGAGAATTAAATTAAATTACACCTGAAAATATCAGGTTATTGTCAGTTTTTTGGTGTGTAAGTGGTCTACTGGGAGCAGTGCTGGTTTTAGGATTATTTCTGAGAACAATTTGACTGTTTATTCAGATTTATACAAGAACATGTTGTGCAATGATGATCTGGGGTTACTGTACTGTATTATAAAATATGGGAACACAGCTAATGTCACTTTCTAAAGTAGCTTAGTTTCTCAAGTCAGTGAACAGTTTTCACATATTGTTCTACATGATACAAAAGCACCTTTTCAACAATCAAACATTTCGATGATCCACTAAAGTCCAGCACTGTCTGTCCAAAGTCACCAGGCTAAGGCTGCTAGCCAGGAAGCTAGTTCAGCTGCAGTATGAGGACAGAGGAGGACAACAGAGTCAAACTACAGCTGGTGACCTTGTGAAACACCGAGACGACGACCAGCTCATCTAGATAAACACGTGTATATAGAGTAAACGTTACACATTAAGCGATTATTACAAGATTAATACAAGACTGTTTCATCTGAGTTGACCTTGCTTTCACTGATGCTAACTGCTAAGCTAGTTAGCATTAACTAGCCTGTTAGCTCAGCAGGTTCACTACCTTCAGCGTTACGACACAATAACAAACAGCACCGGGACGTTTCATACTGCAAAACAAGCTTTAATGTCTAGCCTTCAAATGTAAACTCACGTTGCGGTTCTTGGCGAGGACTCGACCTACGGAGCTCCCGACCCGACACACAGACGAGGCCATCGTTCAGCTCTGATACACTGGAGGGGTGGAGGGGGAGTCTGCGCATGCGCGGTGCGAGGGCATGCGCTGTGGGAGGCTGTGGGAGCGCATGCGCGGTGGGAGGCCGTGGGAGCGCATGCGCTGTGGGAGGCTGTGGGAGCGCATGCGCGGTGGGAGGGCATGCGCTGTGGGAGGCTGTGGGAGCGCATGCGCGGTGGGAGGGCTTCACTTCTTCTTTTACTCCGTCAGATAAAACATGTAGATTATCTCTTCAACTGGGGAAATGTCGCCACCAGCTGTCCTCTGTGTGTTATTGAGGGTAGTTCAGTGTGGTCAGGTTGGAAAGACTTAAAGGGACTATTTGTAACTTTCAGAATTGCTGCTTAACAGCGACACCTGTGGCCGTGAAATCAACGAAAAGTCAGCGTCGGGCTCGCGCTTGCTCGCTCTCAATATACCTGAACGAGCATCACTCAAAACAGTGAGGCGACAAGTCATTTAGTAAACCATGAAGAAAGAAAGAAAGAAAGAAAGAAAGAAAGAAAGAAAGAAAGAATTTGGCTAAAATGAATAAACCATGAAGAAAGAATGAAACAAAGAAAGAAATAATTGGGCTAAAATTAGTAAAACATTAATCATTAGGTCCAATTAAGTATTTCAAACCATAAAGAAAGAAAGAAAGAATTTGGCTAAAATTAGTCAACCATGAAGAAAGAAAGAAAGAAAGAGAGAAAGAAAGAAAGAAAAAAGAAAGAAAGAATTTAGCTTAAAGGGACTATTTGTAACTTTCAGAATTGCTGCTTAACAGCGACACCTGTGGCCGTGAAATCAACGAAAGTCAGCGTCGGGCTCGCGCTTGCTCGCTCTAAATATACCTGAACGAGCATCACTCAAAACAGTGAGGCGACACAAGTCAGCTAAAACCACAATATCACTATATGTTTCAGCTGCTTGGCAGTAATGTTAGCTGACCAGACGAAGGTCTCTCCATGAACATGATTTAGATCTGATCCTAGTGTTGGCTTTTCCTGCCTAAGTGCAGGCTGAGGCAGCGGGGCTCTCCAGCGTGTCTCCTCTGCTCTCTCCGCCCGCAGCCGGAGAGAGCAGAGGAGACACCGGCACCCGGTCGGTAACGAGAAGACAACGTAAATGTCTGTAGAGCTCCGTCACTTCACAAGACACGGGAAACCTCTGTTGGTCTGGAGGAGCTGCAGCAGTTATTTCTGCACAAACGTCCACTATACATTCACTAGATATTCTCAGAGCTAAACTAACTCTTCTGCAGTGTGTAATGAACGCGCGTTCACGTCTAGAGGTGGAGCGAGCTGAGCTGTCTGAGTGAAGGCGAGCAGGCAGAGGAGGAGGGTACAGCGGCTACACGCGAACGCGCATATGCGAGCGCGCATGTGTGACGACCCGCTACATTTATGCGTGTACAAAGTTACAAATAGTCCCTTTAACTGGAGCTAATGATTAATGTTTTACTAATTTAAAGGGACTGTTTGTAACTTTGTAAGCGTATAAATGTACCGGGTCGGGAAACATGCGCGCTCTCATATGCGCGCTCGCGTGTGGCCGGAGCCTCGTCTCCTCTGCCTGCTCGCCTTCACTCAGACAGAGCGCACGTTCTCGCATACTCACTCCACCTCTAGACGTGAACGTGCGCTCACTCCACACTGCAGGAGAGTTAGTTTAGCTCTGAGAATATCTAGTGAATGTACAGTGGACGTTTGTGCAGAAATAAATGCTGCAGGTCCTCCAGAGAGAAACGTTACTGTCTCCCTCCTGCGCCCGCAGGGAGACACCGGGTGCCGGTGTCACGGTTCACGTTTCTCTCTGCGGAGTCCCGTCACTTCACAAGACACTGAAAACCTCTGTTGGTGCGCGCTGTGTCAGTGAAGGCAAGCAGGCAGCGGAGGAGAGGCTCCGGGTGCCGGTGTCTCCCTGCGGGCGCAGGAGGGTGAGGCAGGAAAAGCCAACACTAGGATAAGATCTAAATCATGTTCATGGAGAGACCTTCATCTGATCAACTAACATTACTGCCAAGCAGGTGAACTATAGAGTGATATTGTGGTTTTAGCTGACGTGTGTCGCCTCACTGTTTTGAGCGATGCTTGTTCATGTCTATTTAGAGCGAGCAAGCGCGAGCCCGATGCTGACTTTCGTTGACTTCACGCCCACAGGTGTCGCTGTTAAGCAGCAATTCGGAAAGTTAGAAATAATCCCTTTAAGCTAAATTCTTTGTTTCTTTGTTTCTTTCTCTCTTTCTTTGTTTCTTTGTTTCTTCCTTTCTTTCTTTCTTTCTCTCTTTCTTTCTTTCTTTCTTTCTTCATGGTTGACTAATTTTAGCCAAATTCTTTCTTTCTTTCTTTATGGTTTGAAATACTTAATTGGACCTAATGATTCATGTTTTACTAATTTCAGCCAAATTCTTTCTTTCTTTCTTTCGTTCTTTCTTTCTTTCTTTCTTTCTTTCTTTCTTTCTTTCTTTCTTTCTTTCTTTCTTTCTTCATAAGGCAAAATGCAAAAAGACCCCAGCCATTTTCATGTGCTATTATAATGAAACTTTGAAATTAGTGAGTGAAAAACAAGAGATGACAATTTATTAAATTCTGATTTCACTAAGTTCAAGCTGAAGGTGAATGATTTGGTCAGCAAATCATCTTTTAAATTTTTTTTTAGGCACTCAAGGTGCTGGTGGCTGATTGTCTAGACTGTTTTGGAGCAGTAATCTCCAAAGACAAAGACGGACCTTTGTCCTTCTCTATCGTACAGAGATGGACTCCCTATGAGCGGACTTTTGGTCTCCTCTTACACCAACGTACAGAGTGGGACTTGGCACTAATGGGCAGGTGGGTGGACTTCACCGTCATTGGCAGGGGAAGTGAGAAGGTTTCGATGGGGGCAGGTACAGGAGGATGAGGAAGAGGAAAAAGAGGAGGTGGTGGAAGCACACTGCTGATGTTTCTGAGCCGAGTCTCTGCACTCTTCAACCACCTCGGCAGAGGCATTACTTTTTCTGCTGCGGGTTTCTTCTCCTTGATGGGGCTGCGGCGCTTTAGTGATGAACAGGCGGAGGCCCTCAGTGGAGGAAGTCGGTAGGGACACCTGATCTTGGAGCCCTCAACAAGCAGGTTGACTCCCACATACTGTGGCACGTCTACTGCTGCCTAGAAACAAAACGTGAGATTTAAACTAATGTATGTCACCCTCACAATGTGGGCCATTTCAATGTACACTATAACCTGAAGAGGAAGGTATAACTCTTCCTTGCCTGCCTATATATGAGCTGAAAGTCTCCAGTGCTTGCAGTGCGGTCTGCTCTCAGGTCCAGGACGACTCGTAGAGTGTCTTCCTGCACAGCAGTACAGAGGCGGGCTGTCACAGGGGTGGAGCGAGCCATAGTGGGACTGGCATTGAGTTCTATCAGCCATGGACGCAGGTCATGACCTAAGAAACACAGAACAAAATATCTAAGTGGTGATGATTCCTTTTGTTTTCATAGTTTTGTTTATTAAAGGGATAGTTTGGGTGTTTTTGAAGTGGGGTTGTATGAGGTAATTATCTATAGTCAGTGTATTACCTACAGTAGGTGACGGTCGGCACATTCCAGCTTGGAGAAACAGACAGGAGTTACCGCATGGAAGCAAAGCAATATACTGCTGTGGACGGGGGCAACAGCAAAACGTATTTTAGCCACTTAAAGGAGAGGCACACCTAAAAAAAATCAATATCAGTTTAAGTGTACACTGTATTTAGAATATTTTCAGCAGTTTACCTTGCAGTCTTTGTTTCTGACAGGGAACTGAAGCCGTTATCTATGCCCCCGCCAAAGCAACCAGACTCCATTGAAAAAACACTAATTCTTACCTCACAGAACTGGGGATTTGCTGGTCTACTGCTGCCTCGATCGCTTAGTTTGTTTGTATTTTTGTGTGACTTTTGTTAGTTTGGATTCACCAAAAAATTACAGATTTTTTCAATGGAGTCTGGTGGCTTTGGTGAGAGCACAGATGGATACCACGGCCTCAGCTTCCAGTTGCAAAGGGCTGTCTGACGGCAAGGTAAAGCGTACACTTAAACTGATATTGATTTCTTTAGGTGAACCTTTCTTTTAGTTGGCTAAAATACGTTTTGCTGTCGGCCCCGTCCACAGCAGTACATTGCTTTGATTCCGTGCGGTATCTCTTGTCAGTTTCTCCAAGCTGTGGGCGTGCCGACCGTCATCTACTGTAGGTAATACACTGACTATGGATAACTATCTCATACAACCCCACTTTAAAACACCCAAACTATCCCTTTAAAATGTAATCTAAATTAGAATTGAATGCCATGTTTATGTTATTATCAATATTTTTTACAGCAGTTTTAGAATATGAGTTGATGCATGTTGAAACAGGCAGTATAACATATTCTAGAGCATCACTGACAGTGATCCCATCCTACCTAACATGAAGTCAGCACCGTAGAGCTCAAAGGTGTTTTTGCGTGACTCCATCAGATCCTGAGTTGCCTGTAACGCGTGGATCACAGCCTTCTCCATCCCGGGGACTACCACCGTCTGCCACTGAGCCTCTCGGCCCTGACTGGACAGAAAGGTCCTGAACTGGTCATCCGACCACATGTTGTCTGCTGGGATGCCGCAGTGGCGTTGTCGGGAGGGTGTCAAGTGCCTCTGGATGGAGTTATTGCACAGGTGGACTGAGCTGTAGGGATGAGGGTAAAGAGGCCAAGATCGGAAAGAGAGATGAGATGAAATGGATGATAGGGAATGGAGAGAAGTATAATGAAACCTGATTTAAGAGGACCTCTCACTACTTCTACTGACTTTGACTATGGTTATATTTACCATATGATCAGACCATGATATATTTAGTAACAGGTATGAAAACACAAAATCTCTCTGCCTGGCTGAATGATATTATGTCGTTTTTGCATCTAGAAAAGATAAAGTTTAGCTTTCTAAAGGAGTGGCAACCCTTTGTCTCCTATTTTAATGGCTTGTCTGTTCATCCTCCTGACTGATTGCTTATGTTTCAACATGATATCCTCGGCCTGTAACAGGCCCCTGATCAATATACTCCTTAACAGCATGGCCAAATATAAACCAGTTGAAGCACATTTTCTTTTTTTTCAATTTTGATTCTACTTTAATTTATTTTAATTTTATTATTTATATATTTATTTGTAGAGGCAGTTTGCAGTTTTGGAGTTGATTTGAATGTTGCTTATTTTCATGCCACGCACTGACAAAATCAGATCTCCCGCCAAAGATCGCAAGCATAATCATAACCTGTGTTCCGTTTCATTTATTCTGTATCTTACTCTCACTTCCCCTTTAAATTTAACGTGCATCTGGTTTCACATCTGGTTTCACATCTCATTCACATCTCTGTAGAAATATACTGTATGTCTTACCTGTCCATTGTGTCTAGCGAGTAAGGCTGCGTAGAGAAACGTAAGTAGCACTTTTTATAGAACCACACAGTCAGAGGGTTCCAGTCGGTGACCAGGAACCACTGCCGCACGTCAAATTTGGTGCCGTGGACCAGCAAGGGGCACTCCAGGTACTTCTGCACCACCCACTTGCTTTCCCTGATCAGGATTGGATCAACGTCCACCAGCTGGAGGATCTGATCCAGATGCCTGGCGCATTTGATACCTGGAAGGCAGCAGGAGTGGCAGGTCAGACAGGACATTTGTCAGATATTATGTGAACTTGTTGATAGTGTCTGACTTCTCACCTCTGCCCCTGGACATAGCTCCAGGTTTGATGATCCAGATGTTGTGTATGCCATCTATGTCCAGCTGTGGACTGACCGTCGCGAGCCTCTGTAGCATGGCTTTGCAGCAGGACACAAAACGATCACTGTCCTCGATCAATGCTCCTCCGCTGAGCGAGGAAACAGAGAGAGGGAGGCACTGTAGTGAGATACTGGAGAGCACTTTGATTTCCTTTTATATCGCTCACACACACAGTACTCACTGAACAACAAGGTAGTAACTGTTGATAAACTCTGCCCACTCCTCCTTGGTTAGTGTCTGTGGTGTCTCCATGTTTATGTCTATGTCCCTGTGCTCCAGACTCTCTAGAAACTCATGGCATACTTTGAGTGCGCTGGAAATCATTAGTGAAAGGTTCATCGGTCTAGATCGCTGTTTGCTTTGTTTCCTCGCAGCTTGAATGTTGTGGCTTGTTCCCTGCTCCCTCTCCACAATGTACTTCAAAAAACTGGTGCAGGCTGTCCTCCTGTAGTCCTCTACACAAAGGACAGAGACGGGGAGGCAAGTATTGTTAGCTTTCTAGTATAAAGATGCTTGAAATACATTAAAAAGAGATCATTTGATGGGGCGTAAAGTCAGATCTGTTACCAATGAAAGCATGCTTCTCATCCAAAGCTCCGAGTCTATAACAGCGAGGGAAGAAGGTGTCGGGGTCAGCTGAGTCAAACCAGTGCAGGTTCCTCAAGTTCACACACAACCCAACCTGACAAAGAAAAGAAAATATTGACGGTGCGTGTGACAGGAGACTACTGAATCAGCCGACCGACTGTTATCAGGTCATTAAATAGACGTTATCGGTGGTTATAAACCCCATAGTTGTGGGTCAGTAGGGCCCTGCTACACCCACTAGTAGGTTTTATCGTCTATTTACATGGTTGATCACCAAAAGAAGGTATAAAAGAAGACAACAGCGACCTCTAGTGACCGTAGTAATTATGACAGGAGCAGAAGCAGAAGTCAGGCGCTGTAGTATACTGTAGACAGCGTTGCCAAATGTACAATAATTCTTTGTATTTGTATGATAATATTGCTCTCTGTAAGATGTACGATCAATAATGCCCAAAAGTACATTATAAAGTGCATGCAGAATATGAACAGGCCTCCAAAAATACTGTCAAATTTTCAGACTTATGGACACATTGCCCCCTTCGCCAGCTTTTTTTTTTTTTTTTTTTAAATAAAATGATGTGGGTAGTTTTGTACGTGTGTCAAAAAGTTTTTTTTGCAAAATTACACATTCGCGCCTATTTTTTCTCGTGGTTATGACTCGCGTACGATCATTTTCCTTAAAATATGATAATTTTAAGCCTCTGGTATGATAGTTTAACATTTCTCATCTGAGTGTGAAACTCCATGTCAGGTGGACGTCAGGGGCAAATGATGGGGCACAAAACACAGGGTTTTCACCCAGGCATGCAGGGTTTGCATTAGGTGTGAAACCAACAACGTGTTGTGTTCACAAGCGTTAAGTTTCACTTTCGCTTGGGTAACATAGTTATTTTAAGCCAAAACATGATGTTTTACCCTAAACTTTAAGCGATTTTCTTGCCTAAACCTAAAGAAGCTGTTGTGTTTGTGTTCAAAACATTATAATATGTTGCTTTCAGGTTCCGCTTTAACTTTTACAACGTATGTAGGCATAGTAGGCCCCTACTGACTCACATCTATGATGCATAGAGACCGATAATGACTATTATTAATGGCCTGATAACAGTCGAATCAGGTGTTTTTTGCTGTAAGAAATGATGACAGCATATAAACATACCTTGGTGGTGAAGCTGCCTGCTTTTGCAAAATGATTGGTAATCTGTTCTTTTTGCAAGCTGTTGGTGTAGATGGCGTCTCTGCGGTTTGTCCAATAGAAATAAACCATTTTGTTCCGCACCAGGCGAGACTGCATGAGAAGAAGGAAAGGATGAGGGCTGAATCTGTTTATGAACTTTAAATTTCCAACGTGTATAACAAGGTGGGCAACAGTCTTTCACTTGCTGTGCCTGTTTAGCCTCATGTTAGCCTACGACCTTAAATATTATATTTACCATGATACCATATAGTCCATCTGGATCCTGCTCTTCTTCCACATGGTCAGAGTTCTCTGAGAAGACGGAGTAATGTTAATAAATGGTAGGACAGATATCCACACCCAGTAATAATGTGATTTCTGAAACTCATCCAGCTCACCGTCATCTTCATCATTAGAGCTGGCTCTGCCCTCATCGCAGTGGCGCTGGTAAACGTGGTGGTTCGGGCGGTGCACACGCTGCTCCACCCAGCCTCTGGCCCTCAACGCTGCCCTGATGACAGGGTAAGGGCCCTGGACAGTGAACACCTTGTGCATCTGAGAGGAATGAAAGCAGACACTTAAGTAATGGACAATCAGAGATGTATGTGACCACATAAATGTCGTTAAACTCACCCTGACGGCTTTGTCCGCAAGGGCTTTGGCTGTCTTCAGTCTCTCTGGGTTAAGAGCAGGTAAACTGACAAAACTGCGGCGAACTTTGCCCTCAGCAGGTGTAGCTAACAAATCTGTTGAGTAAATTATACTGTTAATTAGAAAGCTCATCAGAGATGATCATGCAGTTTGAGGAGTACTATATATACCAAGTGAACTCATTCAGCTTGTCGACCTGCAGGGTAAACCTACTTCTTTGCAAGCTTTTGCCTTCATCTTGGTTGCATTGCTGGACCACAGCTGTGACCTTCTGACCTCTGGACCGACCTCGTGTCTTCCCTGCAGTGACAGTAGGATTGTTACAGTGCAGTACGCAGTATTTTGGTACAATGGCTCATGTAAATACATTTGAAAACTGAGCCAGAAGGCCGGGTTGTACGCTTGGAACAACATAAATGGCATAGCCCTCTTCAACACGTAGCAGTCCAGTACATGAAGGAGGAGAGGCCGGCAAATATTCACAAACACCTGCAGTTTCTTTCTAACATTTGCAACTGTAATATATCTATTACAAAACAAAATTAATAAGATATACACCTAAATGCATTAAACATAAACCACATACTGTATAACTGGAGAGCACATACAGTAGATGTAATACACGGGCAAAGCCAAAGATAATGTAACTACAGATTAAGGCTTGACATCTTCAGTTTGGAGCCAAAAAGAGCAAAGTCATAAAACTTTAATATGTGGCCTCTTAGTTCAAACATTTGGCCACGTGTCCTGAACGTGACCTCGTGATTAATTCAGCTTTCATGATCTATAAGGCGACTCTATGAATGCAGTCCTTTGGAGGTGTGAACTCATACAGAAGTTGTCTTTCAGTTTAGAAATGGGTTCCAGATCAGCAAGTTACAACAGGAAAACCCAGAATTTCTCCTACTGAAGGCCCAATCTGTGATTTTATTTGACAATATGAAGTCATAAAATAACAGAGTTAAAATCGAATCA
Organism: Sebastes fasciatus; assembly: GCF_043250625.1. Taxonomy (NCBI): domain Eukaryota; kingdom Metazoa; phylum Chordata; class Actinopteri; order Perciformes; family Sebastidae; genus Sebastes; species Sebastes fasciatus. The sequence goes on from NC_133795.1 coordinate 8,049,384, forward strand.
TAGGCCCGTGTTACTGCTACAAGAATTGTCAATCAATTTGGAAATAGTAGATGGTTCCCATCTTAGTGATTTCCTTTGTTGCTATCTGTCTCTCACCAGTGTGTGGGCGTGGTGTGCAGCGTCTATCAGTAGCCTCCTGACCCAGCTGGACAGACTGTTTCACCTCCATACTAACATCAGCTCTCATTCTTCAAGGGGAACCTTTTCTTCGGCTCTGTTTCATGGTTTGGTCACACAAACTGCTGCAGAGGACACAGTTCAGAATTTATTGGGCAACAATCATACAATACAGTGTAAAGGTGTGTACAAATGCCACACAAATAATGTGTACAATGATCAAAATGCTGTGATTCAGTGATTCTGAAAGTGAGGTCTGGGGACCCCCAGGGGTCCGTGGCACACTGTCAGGGGGTCCGCGAAATAATTTGTTATAAATTATAAAATTGTGCTTCATCATTAAATAGTACATATGTACAGATGGGGACCATTTGCACCGATAAAACAAGCATATTGTGTCCATTACTCCCACAGAAACTCTGATATGATTGTGACACACAGCAATAGGTTAATTATTTTTTTATTATTTTAAGCTCTTACTGAAAGTCAGCTTTAGACTGGTAAGTTTGGCTTTATTAGGACTATGCTAGTCATTTTCTGAAAGCTTCTTTATCAATTACTTGAAATCAAGGTTATAAATGCCGTCAAAATGAGTCCAAATGCAATTTAAATAAAATTACCCTCTGTTTAACAGTTTATAAGTGGTATTAACATGATTCAAATTGAAACGTATTTCTGTTTATCACTATGAAACAGATTTCAAGTATTTAGGTTGAAGAGTTTTAGAATACAAATAGTTTAGCATCTAAGAGTACAAATGGTAGTAAGCATTATGCTTAATCTGTGTTACGATTATGAGCGGGTCCTTGGAAAATGTTCTCCCATATAAGAGGTCCTGGCCCCAGAAAGCTGTAAACAACTGCAGGTGTCATGCATCTCTCTGGCTACTGGTCTTGTAGATCAGTCTCTCTCCAAGTGCACTGGACTATAAAGGGGGTCAAATTGCTTGTTTGGCTACACCTGTAAGGTTTATACCTAACACCCAGGCAGGGTGTGATACTCAGTCTGATTTCCTTCAGTTACCTGCTGAGCAGAGGCCCAAAACCAGACAACAACTGAAATACTCATTAAAATCCAACTCTAATCAATCAATTCCAAAGAGATCTCTCACAACAGCCTAGGCACAGCATACACAAAATATCTTCATATCTTAAAGGTCCCATATTGTAAAAAGTGAGATTTTCATGTATTTTATATTATAAAGCAGGTTTAAGTGCTATATAAAATACTGTTAAACTATCAAAACGCTCAATATACGGAAAAACACACACAGCCTGTATTCAGAAATTGTTAGTTTGAAACAAGCCGTTAGGATTTCTGTACATTTGGGATGTCACAAATATACAATATTTAGACCATTACACGGTTTTAAACGTAAACATTTTAAATGTGTCACAGTTTGTTTCCTGTTGTAGTGTATGTGAATAACATCAGCTGACAGGAAGTAAACATGGTCCCTAACTGTTGCCTAGCAATGCAATTCCATTGCAATTCCATTTAAATGCACTAAAACGGAGCATTTCAGACAGAGGGTAAATACATGTATATTCATACAGACATGAGGGAAATTAAGTTGTTTTTTTAACATTACAGCATGTAAACATGTTCTAGTAGAAACACAAAATACAAGAATGAACCTGAAAACGAGCATGATATGGGACCTTTAATAATAATAAATATTTGCAATAAAGCCACCACACGCTACAAGTCCTTTTCTTTTAAACTAACATTAGCATCACAGTTACAACCTTTTCATTATTTTTTAAAACTTACTGGTAAAGTCTCTACAGAACCACCAAACACTTTCCTCTCGACTGGAATATTAGATTACTTTTTTAATAAAAAGCTTTGACCTCATGGTTTAGTGTTTGTTCCTCTTACCTGCTGAAGTCCTCAGGTGTGTTAACTCCGGTGCCGGTTGAGTTTCACCGGAGGAACGCACGGTGAGCTCTACTACCTGTTTACTGTTACCATGGCAACCGCTGGATAGCTCCTGATGCCACCACAGTATCTGCAGACAGACACCAATGTTACAACACAAAGCTGTAAAGACTTTCAATATTTTAAAAGAAATACATTTTATCTGAACTCTGAAAGGACTAAAATTAATGGACTTTGGACTCCTGGCTTGTATTTGTTTCTGTTTCTATGTTTTTGTATGACAATTGTTGTATGTTGTAAATAAAGGAAGGAAGAAAGTTTTGAAAGCAAACAAAAAAGAAAAACACCTTGAAATGTAGCCTACGTGGCCCTGGTGTAAATTTGTGTCCGTGGAAATATTATTATTATTTTAGGGAATAAACGATTATATATTAAGCTGTTTTTATTGTGTTTGTTTGCTTTTTAACCTTTGATACCTAGGCTATTATTTCTGCTGTATAGGATATTTAAATATTGTTTTACTTTAATTGCACATTGTGGTATTGCTACTTTCACTTGTGAATTAAAGATCAAAATACGTATTTGTTACGTACAGTATATTGTAGACCTCATAGGCCCTATTGTGGAAAAGGCTATTTGAATGTGGTATGTTGTTTTATTGTTTGTATTTTTAATATTTCTCTGTTTTAATTTTTTTAAAGACAATATCATACACAATATAAACTGGAAAAACAAAGTTCGGAAACTTGTGTTTAGTGGATTATTTCTCTGTTGTTACAATGCTAATGGTCATTGTTTTTTACATCGTTGGAAAGCCTGTTTATTTACCTTCGCAATGATGTCCAACTTGTAAGGATCATGCATTTGTGGGATGAGCAGCACAGCTGATTATGTGAGTAGCGACCAAGAAAAACTTGCCAAAATGCTCCGTCAATGGTAAAAAAAACACGTAAAATACAACATCAACAATACAAGGCCCAGGGTGTAGAGGCAAAATAACCAAAGGGCAACACTATTTTATAGCATCCACATTGAGTTCATTCTTAAAAAATAGGAAAAAACTTGTAAATTAATTTTAAACGTCACCTCTTTCATTTTATTAGTAAGAAAATATTTTCTCTGTTTGTTTTTTTATATATACATATATATATTTTTTTTATTTCAAAATGACAGTATACATAGTAACAGCAGAAAATATTAAAATAATATACATACAGAAGAAGCATAGCGAAAACATAAACAAAGATATTGCATACATTAATTGTTTTCATTGCTTTTTTTCTTGGTGAGGAAGAAATGTGTTCTCCGTGTTCTGGCGTCATCTTGTGGCTGCTCTACGTCACGGTTTGACGTCACGCTGCTGCGTGCTCTTTGCCCGGGCAAATCCCCGCCGCACTACTTTCAACCAGTCTACATCCGCGCTCATAACATCAACACATACAGCTAATCCCCGCACTACTTTCAACCAGTCTACATCCGCGCTCATAACATCAACACATACAGCTAGCTAGCTCAGCTAGTAACTTAAATAACTTTATATATTATCAGAGAACACTCGAACACAGGTGAGCCGAGCAACGTTTTTAAACATCCAGTGGAAAGGAAATGTTTATTTCCCCTGAAATCAACTCAAGCTAACATGCTAAACAGAGAAGAACTGTTAACTAACTTACCTGTTAGTTTAACTTTAACCTCTCTCTCTCAGTCAGGTGAGCTGAACAGTTATAATGTGTGGAAGAACTGCGTGTACTCTGGATCCGGACGAGGTGAGCCGAGCCTGCAGCTACAGAGACCGGGGAGGACAGCGGAGGAAGCCTCGCTGGAGGGATGGAGACGAGGACAAATACAGACCCTCCTACAACAAGAGTCCTCAGACTACCAGCCCAGTGCTGCTGTCACACAGGCACTTCAACAAGGTAAGATATACCTGTATCTGTCACACAGGCACTTCAACAAGGTAAGATATACCTGTATCTGTCACACAGGCACTTCAACAAGGTAAGATATACCTGTATCTGTCACACAGGCACTTTAACAAGGTAAACTATACCTGTATCTTGTTTTAAAGTGAAGGACGCCAACATATGTGGAGATTTCGCCCTATAACGGATACTAGTGTGTGAAGGAGCGCTATTGCAGGTCCTTCCTTCCTGCAGCTGTCAGACTCCACAACCAGCACTACTCCCAGTAGACCACATACACACCAAGAAACTGACAAGAACTGCACTTTACTGTACACCAACTGTCTATCAGTACTACTTAGGTGTAATTCATACTGTGCAATATCATTTTCCACTTGTGCAATTTTTTTTTATACTTCCTTCTATTTAAATGGTTCATATTTTGTTACACTTTGTTTAGCTCTTTTTTTTTTACTGTGTTAGCTGATGCATCTTGTTTTTTGTATTATCCCCTTTGCTGCTGTACACTGCAAATTTCCCCACTGCGGGACTAATAAAGGAATATCTTATCGTATCTTATCTTATTACTATATACAATGCAATTCAATGCAACAACACCACAAATGGGAGCTAAATTAAACCACAGACATAAATTATAAACTCTTCTTTGTCACAGTTTCAATATGGACCAATGTAAGCCCCCAAAATGTAGTATGTGCTGCAGAGTTATTGTATTGAATACCATTATATATTATAGGCAGGGTATGAAATTAATACCTAAAAAGTAAAAGGTAAAAGTTTCAGGTCACCTGTCACCATGGCAGATAGATTATCCTTATGTTAAAAAATATTATTTTTAAAAAGCAATTAGCAAATGGGTTGCAGTGACCCTGATGAAGACCTGTTAGTCGCAACGCGTTGGTCATTTAAAAAAATTATTGCCATGTAAAATAAAGGCATTTTAATTTTGTTCAAACACTACAGTGTGCCTTGGATTATTTTTGAGGGAGACTTGCATTTTGTACTTTTTTGAGACCATATTCCACCCATGCAATGAGCCCTTCACAAAACTGAATGAGCCAAATACACCTGAAAGATCCAAAGAGCACCTGTATGTGATTACCTCAGAGACCCAGCAGCGCTTCTACTCCATTGTCTTCAGGTTGCAAGATATATTCCATATTTCTACAGTCTGGTACCTCTGACTCAGTGTTTACTATTCTAAAGCGTTTAACATAGATTTCAGAAGTTGCAGACAAAAATGATGAGTTGCCGGTAGAAATGCTCAGTGACCTGCCACAAAAACTTAATTTCAGACCCTGATTGTAGTTGCTCATGTTATTGTTGTGTTCACTATGTTTCAGGATGCTCCTGTCGATGAGTGTGTGTTGGCCTCCATGCGTTGGGGTCTGGTACCCTGGTGGTTCAAGGAGAAGGACCCGAGCAAGATGCAATACAGCACCAACAACTGCCGCAGCGAGAATATACTGCAGAAGAAAACGTACAAGGTGCATATACAGTTTGAGGCCACCACCAAGCTGTATTGTTTTTCTTGTTTTATGTCTTGTTCCTTATGAGTGTCTAATCACTCTGTCGTCTCCCCAAAGGACCCCATGATAAAAGGGCAGCGCTGCGTCATCCTGGCTGATGGCTTCTATGAGTGGAGGAGGCAGGAAAAGGACAAGCAGCCTTTCTTTATCTACTTCCCTCAGACTCAGGAGAAAACAAAGGATGAGGATGACCCCACGACCTCATCTCGCAATAAGGAGAATTCAGAGACGGCGTGCCCTCCAGAGGAGGAGGCCTCTCCTGACCTGACAGAGGTACATATTGGGTTTTCTATAGCAATATAATCAGCATGAACATTTGCTTTCATCCAGAGTGGAAGTAGAGAGAATGCAGCTGTGGAGGAAATTGCCACAGATGAAAATATCCTGTGTGGGAGAGGAGCTAAAGCAAAAATGTGCATGTGCCCACCAGGTGTTTCTTTAGCATTCAACGTGATTTAGTTTTGATGCTGGTGCCAGGCTAAGGACTGTAAAAGAAATACAACCACACCAACAAAATCTGTCAGTCATAAAATCTGCTCTACGCTGTGTGTTGGCCAGGGAGGAGAAGCAGCAGGTGAGTGGACTGGATGGAAGTTGCTGACTATGGCCGGACTGTTTGACTGCTGGACACCTCCAGATGGTGGAGAACCCCTTTACACGTACAGTGTAATCACTGTGAACGCTTCCCCAAGCCTGGATAGCATCCATGATAGGTAAGGATAGGTGATGGGCTCTTTTTTATTTCTCCATTAGTGTCTGTATGAAATCCTAAATCACTGCGTGGTTGTATTTTAGGATGCCAGCAGTCCTGGACGGGGAGGAAGAAGTGAGGAGTTGGCTGGATTTTGGAGAAGTGAAGTCTCTAGATGCCTTGAAACTGCTCCAGTCTAAAAACATTTTGACTTTTCATCCCGTCTCTTCACTGGTAAACAACTCTCGCAACAACTCTCCAGAGTGCCTTCAGCCGGTGGATCTCAACAGCAAGAAGGTAACAGATTTACTGTGGCATTTATCTCACTGTGGTTGGAAAATTTAGCAATGAAGTTGTCTGGCAACTAGAGAGGTTTAAGCTGACAAATGTGACCTTTGACCCCGCCCCTAGGAGCCCAAACCCACAGCCAGCAGTAAGATGATGATGAGCTGGCTGAAGAGCAGCACACCTTCAAAGAGGAAGGAGCCCGACACATGTGAGAGTAAAGAAGAGCAAGAAAGCAAAGCAGAGGGTCAGTCCAAGTCTACAGGACTTCAGCAGTGGCTTCAGGGAGCCAATAAGAAAACAAGAACCAAGTGAAGATATGAACTGGGACTGAAACCCTGTAGTAGAGCCGCAACGATTAATCGATTAGTTGTCAAATATTAAATGAATCGTCAACTATTTTGGTAATTGATTTGAGTAATTTTTTAAGAAAAAAAAGTCAAAATTCTCAGATTCCAGCTTCTTAAATGTGAATATTTTCTGGTTTCTTTACTCCTCTATGACAGTAAACTGAATATCTTTGAGTTGTGGACAAAACAAGACATTTGAGGACGTCATCTTGGGAAACACTGATCGACATTTTATAGACCAAACAACTAATTGATTAATCAATCAACAGATTAATCGACAATGAAAATAATCGTTAGTTGCAGCCCTACTCTGCAGTGTTTAAAACCATTTAAGTATTATTTATTCCACTTTACTATTTTGACAGTAAATGTACTTTTGCTTAGTTACCAACACTTTTAAATGTAATAAAAAATGCTACACATCCCGTTTCATTTCAAATGTTATCAATAAATGTCAGAAATAAACATGGCAAGCTTTATTCAAGATTTTTATTACCCTTATTACTTGAAACGCAGAGACATTTCGAAACAATGTAGATGCTATGCATTTATCATATTAATAATATAATAATGATGAATGCCGATACTTCCCTCCCCTCCCCCCCATACATTTTTTTTTTCTTCTTTCAAAGTTACAGTATGTATGCTATCTCGTAATCTATAATGCATTTCAAAGATTTAACATAATACGAACAGACTGTTAAAGATCTGATCGGTTAAAAGAAATGTCAAGCACTTAAATTGTTTGCCAACACGAGCAACTGGCAGAGTCGGATATGGAGATTTACAACACAACTTTTAGCCTTCCCCCACACAATGATTGAGAGGTTTGCAAATATACAAAGTCTTGCAATAGTTGACAGTAAAAAGAAAGGTACTAACTAATAGTACTCAGTTATGAATGATATTTATACTGGAGAAAAATCTCTCCTCTGCAGGATTATCGGGGTAGAATGACATGCTGTCCTCATGGTTCATTCCCACGTCAAATGTTGTACCAAGAATAGCTAATTACAAGATGAACCTTCATTTCCCCCAGTAGAGGATTAGCGTGTTACACTCACATCTGGATTCACACGATGTCCTCAACCTGAGCTACATTTATTGTGACTCCAAAATGAGATGTCTGAACAAGTCTTCAGTAATTGTGGATGACAGCAAAGTGCAAAAAAAACAAAAACAAAAAACCTGTCATGAAACTGGATTTTCAATTCTGTGCCAATTAACAAGAACCAGCAGGCAGCATATTAATGTGACCCACATGCACACGTTCTGATCCTTCACTACTTCAGTTCCCACTTCTTTTTTTAGAGGTAAAGTGAAAGCACGGAAACAAGTGTTTTTTTGAGTCAAACAAATTTAAGCCACAACACAAATGAGTAAAACGGGGGGGAGCAGTGTTTCCTCTATTCATGCAGCAGCGGCGGGCCGTGAAAGTAAGAAAACAACCAGCACTGCTAAAGAAACTTTGATTTAAAAAAACAAAACAAAAAAAAAAGGATTAGTTTTCTAACTATACTCATCAACACAAACATGTAGATATAATGATTTGATTTACCAAATAAAAGCAGTTAGAACCAAAAATTGGGTGTGAAAGCAGCAATATACATGGAACTGAAAATGAGCCCAAACCACCACCGCCATGAAAAAGTACGTAGGGAAACACTGGGAAGTAATAAGCATCGTACAAGTAAATTCCATAATGTTTCCTTAAGGTGTTCTTTGGGCTAGGAGACTCATATTTTATACAAAATGTGTGTTTTGTATACGTAAGGAGGTGAGTGCAGCATGTTTGTGTGTGTGTGTAGTATACTCAATGAGTGGGATGCTGCTTGTATGTTGGGCATTAGGGATTAACACAGTGGGCCATGGGATAAGGGGTATATAGACAAGGCAAGACAGGGTAGTGAGGGCAGTGACAACCCCCTCCCCCCCCCAGAGATCTTCAGAGTCCTCAGCAGCTGCAGGTCTCCGCTGACGGCTTGGCTCGCTCGTTCCTGTCCAGCTTTATCGGCTCCGGGAACTCGTTGTACAGCTCCACTTCGGTCTCCTGAAATCAGACAATAGAGTTGCATCTCCAAGCTTTCACAGAAACACATGCAGAAAAATGTTATTTCTTAACATGGTCAATGGACTTGCATTTATCTAGCACCTTTCTAGACTTCTGACCACTCAAAGCGCTTTACACTACATGTCAGCATTTACCCATTCATACACTGATGGCACAGCATCCGGGAGCAATTTGGGGTTCATTATCTCGCTAAGTAGGTCTTGTTAGGTATCTTAAGTATCTTGGAGGAGCCTGATTGGTGGACAACCCACTCTAACTCTAAGCCCCACATTCAAGAGACTAAGTCAAACTGTCAGAATCCTCCGTTACCTGTTTGAGGGCGTTGCGTGCGATAGTCTGGAAGGCCTGCTCCACGTTGATTGCCTCCTTGGCGCTGGTTTCGAAATATGGGATGTTGTTCTTGCTTTGACACCAAGCCTGTGCTCGCTTGGTTGTTACCTGAAACACAAAGGAGATGTGTCATACTTAGAAAACATCAGACACAAAGAGCATGACTGTTTAATCCAAGCTATTTTCAACACTTCTAAAGAAAAAGAATCCGTAAATATTTTAGAAACAATCAATGAATCAAATGCTCTGACATAAAATCTGGGTACTTTATCACCCGGCAGTAGAGACATTTTGGCTTCATGAGCCATTGAGCATATACATTATATACATCCATGATTGCACGTCACCGGAATCTTCTACAAGCTGCTAGCTTGACAGCTGTGAGTACAAACAATAGTCATGTTTGTTCTTTACGTTCATTATATGTTTATGGTCATAATGATAATAGTGTGGGGGGGTTGGCTTTGGAGGGAGGCCTGAAGCCGATTCGTGACTTTCTCGCCAGATTTAGGGACTTTTGGAGCCAGTGCTGCTGGCTACTTTCATTGGAAAAGAGTTGGCAACACAGAGCTTGGTTTGGATTATGTAAAAAAATCTAGTGTATTGTTGCTAGTTTCTCAAGATCGCCAACCCTGCCTTTAAGACGTCAAAAATTACTAACCACAACTGTACATTTCCTTGAAAAAACACCCAAAATGGTGCACATAATGACACCCCATGCACACACAAATGTGATTATCTGGACCCACCTGTCTGTTCTCCAAGTCAATCTTGTTGCCCAGCACCACAAAGGGGAAGTTCTCCGGGTCTCGAGGGCTGGCCTGGATCAAGAACTCGTCCCTCCAGCTATCTAGAGTCTTGAAGGTGTTGGGTGCCGTCACGTCAAACACCAGGACGCAGCAGTCGGCTCCACGGTAGAACGCTACGCCTAAGGACTGGAACCTCTCCTGACCGGCTGTGTCCCAAATCTGAGATAGAGAACAGAGACACCACGCTGTGTTTACATGCACAAAATAAATCAGATTACTGCAAATAAAGAGATTAAGGTAATACGATGACTGTAGTGTTTACATGGTTCACATTAACCAGATCTTCCTAATTACCTATCAGTTATATGTGGTACAAAACAAGAAAGTTTAGAAGAAAATGAAGAGACTTTGTTGTTGTTTGTGTTTATCAATGATAACAGTGTTGTTTGCCTTTTTAAAAACATTTTTTTTAACCCAGCATCTCAAGCCATAATGCTGTTTGTGTAGAAAAACACAGCTTTGTAATCAATTCATTGTCTCACTGTGGTGCATGTGTAGAATACAAATTCAAAGTAAGCTAAACTGACCAGTTATCCAGCTCAAGTTAAATTTAATTCTGTTCATTTTAATCTTAACTAAGAGTTTACATTAGGAAGTTATTATCGTGACTGTAAATGCATTGACAGACGTGCCATCCTCCACAGTTTTCATGAATTCCATTTTTTTTTTAAATCACTAAAAAGGAAACATTTACATTGTTGATCCTTAAAGTGGATTTCTCTGATTTTAACTAAAGACGACTGTTACAAAATGATTGTGGTTATGAAAATACACATCCAAAATTAAAGCCTTGAAAATGTGTTGTGCTTAATGGATATATAAATGTCTTTCACAGAAGAGACAGAAATAAATAATGCATTTACTGTGGTACACTATTAAAACCCTTGGCAGTCCAATGTTAATGTGGGGGATAAGAATTAGCATGTCTTTTACATCAAAACATTTGCATTCTGTGATAATTTGTGTTTCAATAGCAGATGAGCAAGTGTGGCACTCTTCTCCTTACCTGCATTGTGACGAGTCTGTCATCCACCATGACTTCTTTCGTCAGGAAATCAGCGCCTATTGTGGCTTTGTACTGGTTACTGAACTTCTTATTCACATACTGGTTCATCAACGAGGTCTTCCCAACTCTAGGGAGGAGGAAATAATCACAGGACGACATTCAGATGATGGGCAGAAACAAGAGAAACAGAAAAAAAGTCACTGTGACGGATTGATTGGTGAAGCACAGTAACGGTTCCTTGCTCGTTGTATGAGAGTGAGCCGATTATGATTAAACCAGATAAAATTAAGTGTTGTCTTTACATTAAACCATCAGGCCCATTGTTGTCCCGTCCCTTTAGCTTTGTCGCTATGGCTCAACACTCACCCGGAGTCTCCGAGGATGATGACTTTGAGTAGTACTTTCTTCCTTGATGTCATTGTGCCACAGCTGTAAAGACAAATAAGTAGATTAGAGGGGAGACGAAAACTCTGAATAGAAGCAGGACTTCGTCAGAATTGCTCAATCATGATGGATCTAGCCATGCCCTAGTGATGATCCTTCTGATATGGGCCCACAGGTTTCACTGAAAGATGATAAGGCCTGTTTGCATCTAGAAATACACTCCAAAGAAATGGGCCTGTTCTAGGAATGAAACCAAGAGCAATGTCTCCCATACGTGCATTTCCTTCACTTCACTGACAAAAACAAATAGAGTAATACGGATAAAACAATATGCTGCACCGCATTGTACCGCAAGGCTCTAAATACAATTCATGAAACAAACAATTCACTACGCTTTTTTCCACCCTTTTCCAAAATATGTTGAACAATGGCAGCGCTAGGGCTGTTGAGCCGAGATGACATCTGCTGTTTTTAGCATCACAGCTGGTGGTGATTGTTATACTGTAATGCATTGATTTTGTGATATTTATATATTTATACAAGCCATTCAATGGAGAAAAAGGACATTGTTTCATTCCCAAGATACAATTCTTGTACCTTTATAAAGCTGAACATTACAAGAAATTGAAAAAAAAAATTAAACACACACCCAGTTACTCCAAAACATACTGAATGGAAACATGATTGGTATTAATAATTAATTTCATGTCTATGTTGTATTGCATCATGATGGCTTCCCAACTGAGACCTGTATTTGTCCTACAAAACAAACAGGCAGATGTTCTCCAATCATTATCTACACACAGATTTAGGGATGCACCGATACCAATACCAGATCAGATATCGGTGACAATGGGGCCAATCTATTAAGTTCAGTGCTATGTTTATATACTATATACATTATTTACTGGAATTTTAATTCCCTTTTAAGTTTTGATCAATTTGTTGCTGCATTAAAAAGGTTTACACCTGATATTTTATTATCTTAATAATGAATAACAATTCAGTAAATATAAAACTATGTATTTATTTGTTACATTTTGTTTTACAAAGTTAGGAAAGCGATGTTTAAGTCAAGCCTGATGTTGCCTTACTCATAAAGGAATGATCCCAGTCACTTCCACACAGTGAAGCATACAGCTTATTAATTAAACACTGGTATTGGATCGGTACTCGGTATCGACCGATACCCAAAGCCCATGTATCGCTATCTGGACTGAAAAAGTCAGTTCGGTGCATCCCTACACAGATTTTTCTGAAACTATAAATAAACAGCTCCAACATTTGTTAAATTTGGTCAAATGGGTGCACTCATTATAGGACTTAGCTATCCTCAGTTCTTCTTTAAATGTAATCACCCATTCCCCATTGACTAATCTATATTTCGTTAATATAAGATCCCTGACAAACATCTCTAAATTCATCCTCCCTATTTGTCCACTGTGTGTGTTTCACATAATGTCATGCTGAAATGTGTCTTATTCATTGATAAAAACATCTGAAATCACAACCATATGTCTGTTAATAAATTATCTGGATCATGCTTATTATGGTACTAAAATCCAAAGATTCTCATCTTTCCCACTAACTCAAGACATCACCAAGCATTTCCGACTTTGCCCGAGTGTGCTGCTGTGTAATAATAAACCACCTCATACAGCTGTAATGACCAAAGTCCAACTCTATTACCGGTGGGCTTTAAATCACTATTCCCTTTGAAGGCTAGACCTTGAAGAAAGCATTACTGGAAAAAAAGAAAATCAGTCATAGGTTTTCTCCTAACATCACTTAAGGTTTTACAGAACACTGAAGCTAAAGAAAAGCCCCCTATTGACACCACATTATGAAGCAAAACCAGCACAGAGCTGTCTGCGCGGCTCCCATAATCTGCACCCCATGACACTGTGTCAGGAACTGGTCACATGGTGTTAAAACACAGGACTAACGGAACCATGACTTGGCAGTAGGCATGATTAGCACAAGCAAATAGCTGTAGTTGCAAACAATACACACACCATTATAACCCATAGTTATGATCAATCTGTCGACCTATCTGGTTGTACATATTCTCACTTTGTATACTAAAGCAGAGAGTCTCAACATTTACAACCATAAAGACATCAAACACACTGTTAGCAGGGTGGGATGAACACTACATTAGGATATCTAGATAAGGAAGCAAATGCTCTAAATAAAACAATACACACACCGGTATAATCCATAGTTATGATCAATCTGTCCACCTATCTGGTTGTATATGTATATTCTCACATTATAAAGTAGAGAGTCAACATTTGCAACCATAAAGACATCAAACACACTGTTATCAGGGTAGAATAAACATCACATTAGGATATCTAGAGCTAGATAAGTAGGCAAATGCAATGAAACAATGACACATATGTTGGTGGACAGTGTTATTAAAGCCAAACTGTGTCAACTAACAGTGACACTTCTTAATTTAAGCTAACGTTTAGTTAGCTAAGCAAAGGTTTTATTAACAAATGTCACACTTGGTTGACCACAGCTGTATTGTGAATGTATATAGTTAGTAAACACAATAAAAGAAGTCACAAGAAACCAACCTGAGTGATGATCCTGCGGTAGAAAAGATCAAAAGTAGACTTTTTGTCTTCTGCCTCTGGTTGGAAGCGTTAGCTAACAGGCTAGCTAACGAGCTAACAGGCTAAGAAGCTAACAGGCTAACAGGCTAGCAGCTCTTCTAACCGTCCGCCGTGAGAAAACAACACGTCGACAGCTAACTGGATAACCTCAGACAGCTAGCCTCGCAGCTAACCCTGCTTATCAAAGTCAACGCTGCCACTGCCGATGTGTATCTCCCTTCAGTTTGGTACAATGGTCTGTTGGTCTGTTTCGCTTCTGCTCCCGTTGACGCTCGCTTTGCTTTTCCTGTCAACAAGCTAACTGTGCTAGCTGCTAGCTGCCGAGCTCTGTTCACTTCCTCCAAAACAAGCTGTGGTCGGTGAGGGCTGACGTCACGTGAGGGCTGGACACGCCTAGTTCCTCCAGGAACCTGAGAGAGGAGATGTCACAATAACACACCAATTATAATGCTGCAATTATAATGCTGCAAAAAATGTGTGTGGTTGTTTTTGTTTTTTAGCTATGTCGTTGGTCAGAATAACCTATAATAATTCAGATGTGCAATAATCTGGTATACTCATTATCGGCATTATTACTGCATTTATTCATACAGAACACTAACATTCTTATTTATTTATACTATTCTTGCATTTTAGCACAGTTAATGATAGATCGTATTTTCAGCATTATTATTAGCACTGCTGTTATACATATTTCTTATTTATATTTTCTTATGATTCCTCTATGTTTTTTATTCATGTACAGTATATATTCTATTAGGGCTGTCAATCAGTTAATCGGAAATTGATCGCACATTTTTTATCTGTTAAAAAATGTGCCTTAAAGGGAGATTTGTCAAATATTTAATACTCTTATCAACATGGGAGTGGGGAAACATTTTTGTTTTATGCAAATGTATGTATATATTTATTATTAGAAATAAATTAGCAACACAAAAAAATGACAGATATTGTCCAGAAACCCTCACAGGTACTGCATTTAGCATACAAAATATGCTCAAATCATAACATGGCAAACTCAAGCCCAACAGGCAACAACAGCTGTCACTTGTCTATGACTTGCCCCAAAACTGCATGTGATTATCATAAAGTGGCCATGTCTATAAAGGGGAGACTCGCGGGTACCCAAACAGAACCCATTTTTAAAGAGGTCAAGGGATCTCTTTAAAAATGGCCATGACAGTTTTTCCTTGCCAAAATTTAGCTCAAGTTTGGAGCGTTAATTAGCCTCCTTCACGACAAGCTAGTATGACATGGTTGGTACCAATGGATTCCTTAGGTTAGGTCAAACTAACAGGCTAGCTGCCAGCCGAGCTGTGTTCACTTCCTCCAAAACAAGCTCTGGTCGTGAGGGCTGACGTTATGCGCTGGACACATCTAGTTCCTCCAGGAACCTGAGATGTCACGATAACACATCAATTATAATGCTGCAAGCAAAATATGTGTTTTTTTTCTTTTAGCAATGTCGTTGGTCAGAATAACCTGCAAGGTAGCCTGAGACAAAAGTGTGATCCCCCTTCTGCCATGATTACTGCCTCAATTGTTGTCCTTCTCTCCAGCCTTATAGCCACTGACCGCAAGGTTAGCAGTTCGATCCCCTGTTCCTACTGTCTACATGTAGAAGTGTCTTTGAGCGGGACACTGAACTGAACCCAAATTGCTCCCCGGGTGCTTTACAGCAGCCCACTGCTGCTAAAGATGGGTTAAATGCAATAGAATTACAATTACTATGTCCTAAACTTAATTTATGTCCCCTGGTATCTAGATTGTATTCTAATACTGACTTTTATTTTAACTTATTATGACAGTCAACTACATCTCAAGTCATCAGATTTCTATTTATCTGCGAATAAAATGCAAATCCTCCACCTAAAAAAAAACCTTTTTGTTTTAAACCCCATTTTATAAATTATATAGAGGTCAAATGTCATGTATGTATATGAAAAATCTAATAAAGTTTACGTTTACGTAGGATATCCTGATGTCAGGGTCTTGGCTTGCCATGGCTCTTTGGCTAGCTCTTAATTCAAACTTTGTGTGTCATCAGATTTCTATTTTGCTGTGAATAAAATACTAATCCACCTCCTTAAAAAAACTACTTTTTGTTTTGAACCCCATTTTATAAATTATCGTAGCCAATTAGTGTCTCAGTGTTATGAGGCGAATAATGTGTGATCAATTGGCTAACCCTGTCTCATATGGAGTCAGATCAGTCTCAGTGTTAATGAATACACACTGAACGATTCACAAATGTATTTTGTGATTTATGTATATGTATATACATGACTCTCTCCACAAAAATATTTTTCAAAGCACGAAAAAAATAGTTATCATTGTATATAAATGTAAAAAAATTCCACATTTAAAAAATAAGGTTCACAAATATATTTCTGATGCACACACATATATTTATTCTTTTAAATAAATGTATCAGAAATCCACAAATATATGTATTTAAAAGTATTTGCAATTTTCATCAAAAACATACTCTAACAGTTTCGCAGGTGCCTTTCTATTGTGGCTCTGGCAAACAGGTTTCTGGTGCATTACCAACTGTCTATCACCCCATTCAGTAACAGCATTAACAGGACTAAGTCACTCACCACAATGTTTAAAATGTCACCCATCACTGCCGAAACCCGGGATCGAACCAGGGACCTTTAGATCTTCAGTCTAACGCTCTCCCAACTGAGCTATTTCGGCTTTGACACACTCACAGCCGAAGTGTTTCATCATAACCACAGAGGTCGCACCCGTACTGTATCTATGGTTATGTATTTACATGACCAGAAGTCTGTCACGCGCCACAAACATCTGTTATTGCTATGCTGACGGTAAACTGACAGCTGCCATCAGTAGGAAAGGTCACTGACTACCATTTCAAGGTATTTCATAGTCAGACAGTCCAACAGGGACCAACATTTACAGGTAAATTCAATAAATAAAAAGTTAAAAAAAGAAAAGAAAAGAAAACAGCACTTTTAAATCAGTTTCAGGAATTTCTTTTTTTTTCAAATATCGTAAAATAAAAAAATAAAATCATTCAAATTGCATCATATTTGTAATCAACAAAGTCTTTGTCGGTGAGCATTTGTTATATCAGTCTCATGCACTTGTCGCCCACTACCCATAAGGTATATTTTTGTCCTGTGCAAGACACGGACATCCCATGACATCATCTTCTCTTCTCTTATCTATTTCTTATTTTTTTTTCCAACATAAAATATTGCTTTTGGATTTACATATGATGATTATGTTACGGCATATTCTTTGTTTTAATCATCGATATTGAATGATGAAATTATTTTTAACGTTGAGAAGAAAGTACATGTGTGGTTTAATTGGAGTCAATAAATAAAAAAAGTAAAAAAACAAAACACTTTTTAAATCAATTTTTAAAAAAAATATTTCCAATTTCGTAAACAAAATAAAAAGTCGCGTTATATTAAATGGGTTTATCTTAAAAAACATCTTAACATTATTGTTTTTCTGTCAGATTTCTAAACAATCACTTCCGCCCGACGCAAAGCGCGTCGTAAATAGCGCGCCGTGACGTCATCACGTCGTACCGAATGAAGCGTCATCCTTTTCTGATGTAGAGCGGCACGGCGGCCTTTCTCTCTGCTGCTCTACGTTTCTCCTCCTTCCTTCACAGTCTGTCCGCTCTTATCCCGGTTATATCAGCTTCTGAGTGTTTCTCCCAACAACCATGACGGGTGTTAAGTCTCCTCTTCTCTTGGCTCTCCTGCTGGCCGCTGTGAGCGCTCAGGTCTCAGCGGAGATGCTGAACGAGGACGTGAAGAGGACCGTGGATCTGGGCACTCATCTGGCTAAGATCACCACCGAGATCGTGATGTCCAACCAGGGACACTCTGCCGTCCACAGCTTCATCTTAGCGGTGGAGCCTGACCTGGCACCGCACCTGGCTCACATCGGAGCTTCGGTGAGTCTCAATATTAAACTAAATAACACAGAACAGCCTCTTACTGTCTGTAACCGACCTGCTACCATTAGCATGTTAGCTTCTTCATAGCAGGCTGCTCTGTTTATGGCTGTGCAGAAACTTCCTGCTCTGTATGTTGCATTGTCTCTAAGTGCACAGCAGCAATACTGCACAGGTTACTAGTATACTAATATATGATGTAGAGGTACCAAACCTGGTACCTGTAGTACCTGGTACCAGTCTGTAGTAGAACCCAGTGTCTTTACAATAAGGCCCTGATAAATACAATACAATAGAATAGAAAGCTTTATTATCATTGTATTAAATACAAGATTCACAGCTGCCACTTCTTCTGATCATTGCTTTAAAACAAATACTTGACAAGACTAAACGAGGCAGATAAAACATATCTAACAGGTAAAACACACATAGTTATAAAGCAAATATAAAACAGGTAAAGTAGATGTAATAAATAAATGAATATAAACAGAACACTAGAAGTCTAAAATATAAAAAATAGATGTAATGTAAACAGAGGTAATTGCATTTGTAAAATAGGTAATCTTGGACAAAAAGCACATAAGGTACCATCATTGCTGCATTTTGTAGTAAATACATGTTTAAGTTTTGCAAACTTTATTGATTTTCATTATGTAAAAGTGTTTTAAATGTTTGAATGGACTTGCTCCTCTGTGCCTTTCTGCAAAATACATCATGAGACTACTATGAGAGCTGTATAGCAGATCCACCAGAGCAGCTTTCCAGTGGTAACTGTAAAGAAATGTTGCATTTGCATGCTGATATATGATGTTACAGTGTGTTAACTGAATGTATGAAATCACAGCTACTAGCTGGGCTTCATGTGATCTGGTCCAGTAAGAAGTCAAACAGCCAGTTAGCTACTATGCAGCATGTAATGTTGTATTTCTTAGTGCATGGTGTTCACAGTGTTGGTATGAGCTCATTGGTTGCACAGAAATGTACCTGCAACAGCTCAACCTGGATTAGATCATTCATTTTGCATTGCTAAGGATGTGGTTGATGTTAGTGTGATGTTAACTTCCTTAGCGCTGCACGCTTCTGTCAGTGGCTGAATGACACGTATGAGCTGAGCAGCTCACTTCCGGGTGTGACTGCTGCAGGCCTGCCCACCCTCTGCACCCAATGAATGAAACTGTAACTGTTTTTAGACAGAATTATAAGCTAAACACATATTAATATCTAATATAATAATAGCTAAACACAGGGCTCCTTCAAGGAACTATTGTTAATTGCATTACAGACTACAAACTTGTCCTGTATTTAAAGCAGCAGTAGGCAAGGCAGGTTTATTTATATAGCACATTTCATACACAAAGGCAATTCAAAGGGCTTTACATATATAAAAGCAAGATAAAAGAGCACAAAGTGCTGACCAAATTCAAATCACACATCAAAACTCACCTTTTTAGAACTGCTTTTAATGTGTAATTAATATTGTGTTTTATATCTTTTTTTATGATGTCCTTGTTTTATAATCTTTTTATCTATGTAAAGTGTCTTTGAGTTTTTAGAAAAGCGCTATATAAATAAAATGTATTATTATTATTATTATTAAGATAAAAGAGCACAAAGTGCATGAGATGAAAATGTGAATAAAAGTGTAAGTTAAAAGAAAAAAATTAAAAGGATGATAAAAACAATCAAAAGACACTAAAGTGCAGCATTTGATCAATTAAGAAAAGCATCTGAGAACAGTTTTTGGTCTTGAGTCTAGATTTGAAAGTGACCACTGTTGGTGCACATTTGATCTCATCTGGAAGTTTGTTCCACAGTTGAGCAGCGTAGGAGCTAAAAGCAGCCTCACCATGTATCGTTCTGACCTTGGGTACTACTAATAGATGTTTTCCCAGTGACCTTAGAGGTCTTGTAGGTGTGTACTGCTGAAGCATATCTGAGAGGTAGTTTAGGTAGGAGTAGGTAGAATTGGCCTAAATATGATTTTTTTTTTTTTTAAAGTTATTTTTATAAAATCACAATATCCTGACAGTAGTGCATGAGACAGGTAATCTGAAAAAAATCATGTGTGTTTCTGTCCTTTGGTGCTCCTTAATGGCATCTGCAAGATTTCACAGACCGGAGGAAAACCAGCAATCAGAGCCGAGCTGGAGTCTTTCCGTCTCTGAGCAGCTGTCAATCACTCGTGAACTCCGATCAAATGGTCAAACTCTTATCAAATATGAATCAATATTCTGTTACTGTAATGCCTATTTCTCGCCTCAGATGTTTTCAGAAACATCTTGTAGTGCACGGTTTAGCTGTAAAATGAGAAAGTTTGCGTCCGTAATTCCACACTAACATGCTATTTAGTACGCTAAAACAGTATGTGAGATATTTTAGTATGTCCGAAACCTAAGTATGAAACCAATAGTATGTGAATTGCATACTATACCCGGTGAAATTTTACAGTATGCAATGCTGGGAAAAAAATCATGTGTCTCTGTGTCCTCCGGGGCTCCTAATGGCATCTGAAAGATTTCACAGACCGGAGGAAAACAACCAATCAGAGCCGAGCCGAGCCGAGCCGAGCCGGAGCATGCCGTCTTTGAGCAGCTGTCAATCAGGTTTAACTTGAAAGTATTTTTCTTTACTCAAACCACCATGTTTCCACAGGTGAAGGGTGATGAAGAGGAGGATGGCACACTGGAACTCCAACAGACAACAATTCAGGGCCAAAGGTATGAGACCAAAAATGAATTCCTGAAAACAAGATTAAATTTTTTAGTTCCTGAGAAACTGATATTTTACAGCATTATGCAAATGTATTTACCCATGCTCCTCTCTGTTCCCATACAGTGGCGTTTTTTTCAAAGTGCTGCTGCCCTCCAGTCTGGCAGCAGGTGCTCAGCTGAAAGCCAAGGTGGACATGACATTAAGCCACGTCCTGAAGCCCTTCCCCTCACACATCACACAGGCTGAGCGCCAGCTGGTGGTCTTCATGGGGAACCACTACCTGTACTCCCCGTACCCCACTCGAAGCCAGACTACGCGTGTCCGCCTGGCCTCTAAGACTGTGGAGACCTACACCAAGCTGGGTAACCCCAGCAAGAACGATGAGATCATTGAGTACGGACCTTTCCGTGACGTGGCTCCGTTCAGCGAGGTACGGCTTTGACCAGATTAGGCAAACTTCGACTGAAGCTGCGAGAAAGTTGCTAAAATGTTGTGTATGTTCTCTCCTGTCCAGGATACAATGAAGATCCATTACGAAAACAACTCGCCCTTCCTCACCATCAGCAGCATCATTCGGACCATTGAGGTCTCTCACTGGGGCAACATAGCTGTGGAAGAGACCATCAACTTGAGGCACACAGGAGCTGTCCTGAAGGGGCCTTTCTCACGTTACGACTATCAGCGTCAGTCAGACAGCGGCATCTCATCCGTCAAGTCCTTCAAGGTGTTGTATTAAACATAAACCACTGTCATCTGACTTGTTTTAACTTTTAAAGGTGATGATGACGACTATATATTCTTTCTCCTCAACAGACTATCCTCCCTGCCTCGGCCCAGGACGTCTACTACAGAGATGAGATTGGCAACATCTCCACCTCCCATCTGCAGATTCTGGAGGATTCAGTGGAGGTGGAGGTCAGGCCTCGCTTCCCCTTGTTCGGAGGCTGGAAGACCCACTACATCATCGGCTACAATCTGCCCAGCTACGAGTACCTCTACACCCTGGGTGAGTTGACTTTTGATAATTTAATCAACTGAAACATAGGCTACATCCACACTAATACGTTTTCATTTTGAAAAGCATAACTTTTGTAACGTTTTTGCCTAGTGTTCACACTACTCCGGTGTTTTCGAGCCCCTAAAACGGAGATATTTGGAAATGCTGCTGACTTTGTTTTAAAACTCCGGTGTTACGTTTTAGTCTGGACAAACAGAAACGGAGACCTTTTAAGAACGATGACGCAGACACAAACGCCGCTATCCTGTGAACCTTTTACAGAAGAAAACAAACAATATCTGTCGGCTTATACTAGTGTGTTAGTTTCAGTAACAGCTCCACCTCGTCGTCGGTCCAAGCAAAGACATCTCTGGTCTTCCTTTTCACCATTGCTGTACTTCATAGTATTTTCTGCAACTGAACAACCAACCGCGTTGTTTCCTGTTTACACCTGCACATGCATGCTCAGCATGCCCAGCATGTGAATCGTCATGTGATGTGCATTTTCAGGCATGGTAGTATGGACCGAGATTAATTCTGAAGCTGCCCTAAAAGGCTCGTCTGGACGGAGATGGTTTTCGTTTTAAAACGCAGTTTTATGACTAAAACCTACTAGTGTGGATGTAGCCAAAGGAGAATGATTCCTACCACCTATATTCTGTAAGGACCACTCAAAAGTGAGAGGAAAAATAGCCACCCAGGGTGTGTTGCTAATGTGTCCCATCATTCTATCTTCTAGGCGACCAGTATGCACTGAAGATGAGGCTAGTTGACCATGTGTATGATGACCAGGTGATCGACTCCCTCACTGTGAAAATCATCCTCCCAGAGGGGGCCAGGTCGGTGTTTGCAAGCAGATCTACAGCATGTTCGGTTTAGTTTAGTAGAGATTTCTGCAGTGTTTGATGCTGAGTTCTCACATATTTCTTTGTCATGTCTTATCAGAAACATCAACGTGGAAACACCTTACAAAATTGATCGCTTGCCAAACCAGCTGCACTACACGTATCTGGATACGTTTGGCCGACCAGTGCTGATCGCCACTAAGAACAACCTGGTGGAGCATCACATTCAGGATGTTGTGGTAAGAGGACGGGTGGAAATGGACGGGAATTTGGATTAATTCTATATCATATGCCCACATATGTATTATTACCAGCAGATTTTTAGAAGATTGCTTTGACTAACATAACATGTAGCTACTACAGTGTTATTAATGTTATACAGAAGCTTTTTTTTTTTTAGCTTCAAGAATGTAACTCTTGCACACAAGGTATCTTAAAGTGCACTGAGTTATTTTGTGGCACCAGTAGTATGAACTTGTTTGATTTAAAAAATAATGTAAAGACCCTTTGGTCTTACCTATGGAGCCATCCTCAGGACAAAATATTCCAAGAAGCTGGTTTACTGAGTTATCTGGATAACTTTGCTGAGTAAAAGATAAGGAACACAACTTTTTACATCAGTTCCAGATTTGAGGAGGTTCTGAGTTTTTTCAGCAAAGTTATCTATATAAATTGGTAAACTTGCCTTGTGGAACAAGGCTCAGGAAAGAACAGCTAAATGACCCGTTTGTTTTTGTTTGTGGGATCTATTGAATATCAGTCTTTAGGGGCTGTTCAGTGCTGTTATTAAGATCTGTCTGGCTATACTGTACTTTCAAAAGAAGGTTTTTCAATTTACAAGATGTTACAGAGAAAATCATGCAATGCCTCGTATTTTTATTTAGATTTATTTGAGAAGCTTTAATCAGCATAGGTTTTGTATTTTTACTTGATAAATGATCAGAGTATTAATATCTTGTCTATCAACAAACTTATGAATCAAATAATTGTTTGGGTTAATTAGCTCTCTTCTTACAGGGCGCCTCCATGACTTAGGGGGTTAAGACAGACCATTGACTGCAAACGTCCCTAGTTCTAATACGGCCTTTGTTGCATGTTGTTCCCCTTTTCTCTCATTTCCTCACATCTGTCAACTATAACTATCTAATAAAAGCATCAAATGCTAAAATAAGAAGAAAGAAAGCTATTATAATATGAGCTGTGAAATTGTATACAAATCTGAGTTAATAAACCTATTTTTTGTGATTACAGGTTCATTATAATTTCAATAGGATCCTGATGCTGCAGGAGCCTCTCTTGGTCGTAGGGGCCTTCTACATCCTCTTCTTCACCGTCATCATCTATGTCCGCCTGGACTTTGCCATCACAAAGGTATGACAACAGTCATGTGTTTTTGTATAAAGGGAGCCTTTTTGGCAGATGTTCTGCATAATTCTATCTTCAATCAGTTCTTGTCACTTCACAGTTTTAAATCTGTGTTCATGCTTGTTATCTTTGTTCAGGATCCTGCGGCTGAGGTGCGTATGAAGGTGGCTTCCATCACCGAGCAGGTGCTGACTCTGGTCAACAAGCGTCTGGGTCTGTACCGACACATGGACGAGGTGGTCAACCGCTACAAGCAGTCCCGCGACACGGGGGCGCTAAACAGCGGTCGAAAGACGCTGGAGGCCGACCACCGCACCCTCACCAATGAAATCAGCTCGCTGCAGGCCCGCCTCAAAGCCGAGGGCTCCGACTTGGCTGATAAGGCAAGTGACGTGTGTTTTGAGAGCACAGATTTGAAATGGCGTGAATCTGAAAGTACAGTAATGTTAACTCCCCTCTCTCTGTGCTCTCAGGTCGGGGAGGTGCAGAAGCTGGACGGCCAGGTGAAGGAGCTGGTGTGCCGCTCCAGCCAGGAGGCGGAGCGGCTGGTGGCCGGTAAGGTCAAGAAGGAGGCTTACATCGAGAGCGAGAAGAATCTGACGGGCAAGAGGCAGGAGCTCGTCGGCCGCGTCGACAGTCTGCTGGACGCCCTCTAAACTACTCCGGCCACACTCGCACACATAAACAGACACACACCATCCCGGCTACAACATACAACCAACTGTTTGTATGAATGAGAGTTAAATTAAATGTGACACCATCTCTTTCTTTTTACCATCTTTGAAGCCAGACATGGACAATTAACATCTCATCTTCTGGTAGTGATGGGTTTATCCAAACACTTGTGCCTTGTGATAAACTTGAGGTCACTGCACGCTCGGCTCTACAGCAGCTACGTCACAACTTTGTTTTGTTTGTCTGTTTTTGAGTTTGTTGAGCTAAACTTAAACTTTGTCGCACTGCTCAGACTTGACACGTTTTCATTTTGATGTTCAAATCTGGACTTTGTATTTTTTTTCCCTCCTAAGTGTGTATGGTTATGGGACTTTTTTTGGAAACTAATAGCAGAAGGGCCCAAGTGTTTTCGTTCTCATGTCTTTACTCACATACTCTTAAGATTGAATCATTTCTAGTTCTTGAGTATGAAGGTGATCTTCTTCCAATCGTATCTCTTTTGCACTTCAACTTTTTTCTACTCGACCCCTGGACTGACGTTAATATTTGAACAAATTTGAAGCTCTAGTTCCGTGTCATCCCAAATGCTTGTTTTTGATGTTCCTCAGTCATATTTTCTACATTTTGTATGATTTTGTTTTGTAAGTTTTGACCATGAGATTAGTGAATACATGAGATTAGGTCGTATGTGATGAAAGACATGGGAGATGGGACATAGGTGTTTGTGAAATGGGCACTGATATGGAAAGCTGTTCAATTTGAAATAAAGTTTTGAGAAAGTCCTCATTTAGCATGTTTTTGTTAGATTACACATGGAGATGGACGATGGAGTTATGAGATGGGTTTCCACCAAAAGTCCCTGGAAATACTTTTCAGGGAATTAAAAGGTTCCTTCAGCCCATTGTTGTCTGCGTTTCCACCGCGGTCCAAAGACCTGTGAAGATTAAGCTAATTAGTCCGCAGACGTATGAAAAAGCAACATAGCATGAGACTGGTGGTTACAGCGGTAAACACACTCTGCAGCCTGCAGTTCAGTGTGTCCGCATGTTTCATCAAAAAAACGGAAAACGTAAAGTTTCGTCTCACTGCGACGACATTTACTGCTGCATATATTTACTGCTGCATGTTGGATGTAATGAATGAAATGCAGCGGAGGAAAATGAAACCGAGAGCGTCTGTCTCCACAATAAACCATCTGTTGAGTGTTTGATGGTTATGTATTTGTGCTTTAGAAAGTTAACTCCGTGAAACAATCAGAAAACAACTTTTTCACCGCCGCGTGACATCGTTCTCTGCAGCTCGCCCTCGCAATCCCTCTCTCTTTTTGTATTTTTTTTAAATGAGTCAAGAGCCCGACAGCAGAGCCTAAATTTACTTTCAATGTCGTCAAACAAAAAGAAATGTTCTCCCCTAGTCCTAAAATGGTCATAAACCGATACTAGAGTACTTTCTTGTTTATGAATGGTGCGTCTGTGTTTCACCAATCAGTGACGGTCATCCCTGCAAACTCCACCCTGAAAGTTCCGGTACTTTCAGAAAGCACTAATCTCCGACCAGGGCCTTTTTGGGGGGTAAAAAGGCCTCAGAACTTAATTTACCTTAATTTAGACCGTGGTCCCTGTGGTCGAAATGCAATGAGTTCCTCAAAAGGTTCTTAGTTCTGGGGGAAAGTTCCTGCGGTGGAAATGGGGCTTTAGTTGACAGCTGGTGTATTAGTGCATTTGGGGAAGCAGTAAAACTAATGGACTTGCATTTATATAACACCTTTCTAGTCTTCCGACCACTCAAAGCGCTTTACACTGCATGTCAGCATTCACCCATTCACACACCGATGGCACAGCCTTCAGGAGCAATTTGGGGTTAGGTATCTTGCTCAAGGACACTTCGACATGTGGACCGGAGGAGCCGGAGATCAAACCTTCTGATTGGTAGGCGACCTGCTCTACCTCTGAGCCAGATCCGCCCCGGCAGTACCCTTGGTTGATCAAAAGAGGGCGCACTTGTGTCAAGAACTTAACCACATTGGAGGCTTTTTGACCCTGCCATTGAATCCTCTGCAGATAAAATGTCATCCTGACATCCCAGAATATAAATCAGCTACATATGTCTGGTGCCCCTTTTTTTTAAAAACTGGCACCTCAGGGGGAATTTCCAGCACATTGTTGCGTTCCTCGTTTGTTTCAGAGAAACCCCACCTATCGCCCTCTCTTCCCCAGTCAGCAGAGCAGCCGACCTGCCTCGATCACAGTTGCAGACAAACACAAGGGTCAGTCTGAGGTCACCGCGTTCCCTGTGAGGTCACCAGAGGGTCCCGGCAGGTCATTTCCTGCTCCATAATAACCGGCCCCGTTCCCCTCACAATGATCATGTTAACGTATTGTATGTGCCGTACAATAATCATTCTGAAAATACACAGCGGGGGGAAAGCAAAGACAATGTCTGTTAGCGCTGATGCTCGGTGCTGGTGAAAGGCCACACAATAGCATTTCTGTTTGTGTGTTTGTACTTAAGTGGAGATTTGGAGCGGTGAGAGTTCGGAGAGCCGCAGAGTCTCATTCTCACAGCAGACAGACTGCTGCTGCTCGCACACGTCCACCTCCACACCAGCGACTGTGTCCAACAAACCGCTGAGCTCACGTCTGCTCGCTGTCTGTCATGATGCTATCAGCCAGGTCACTCTGTGAGTTTGAGTGCTGGACTGATGTGATTGAAGGGTTTGTTTGGGGGCTGAAAAAACATTAAAATTTGAGGATCTAAGAGGTTTTATAGAAAGAATTATTGGCCTTGAAAATACTTTATTTTTTTAATAAAAATAAAAGAACTCATCAGTTTAGTCAATAAGCTCTGTGGCCTGCTCTCCATCATAGGATCAACACCATGATGGATATTCATACTTACACCACAGCAGTTAAAAAAATTAATCTAACCTGGATTTTGGGACTAAAGCCTGTA
Source organism: Sebastes fasciatus (assembly GCF_043250625.1). Taxonomy (NCBI): domain Eukaryota; kingdom Metazoa; phylum Chordata; class Actinopteri; order Perciformes; family Sebastidae; genus Sebastes; species Sebastes fasciatus. The sequence goes on from NC_133795.1 coordinate 8,076,872, forward strand.
TTTATCAAATTGTTAAAATAACATTTTGAACTTAAGTTTAAGTTAAAGAAAAACCCTTCAATTTTATTCCATCCAACTCACAGTCTAAATATATCTAAAGTTTGTTATCAAATGTCCTTTGACTTAAATTTAAAGGGACTATTTGTAACTTTCAGAAATGCTTCTTAACAGCGACACCTGTGGCCGTGAAATCAACGAAAGTCAGCGTCGGGCTCGCGCTTGCTCGCTCTAAATATACCTGAAGGAGCATCGCTCAAAACAGTGAGGCGACACACGTCAGCTAAAACCACAATATCACTCTGTGTTTCAGCTGCTTGGCAGTAATGTTAGCTGACCAGACGAAGGTCTCTCCATGAACATGATTTAGATCTGATCCTAGTGTTGGCTTTTCCTGCCTAAGTGCAGGCTGAGGCAGCGGGGCTCTGCAGCATGTCTCCCTGCTCTCTCCGCCCGCAGCCGGAGAGAGCAGGGAGACACCGGCACCCGGTCGGTAACGAGAGGGTAACGAAACTCTCTGAAGAGCTCCGTCACTTCACAAGACACGGGAAACCTCTGTTGGTCTAGAGGAGCTGCAGCAGTTATTTCTGCACAAACGTCCACTGTACATTCACTAGATATTCTCAGAGCTAAACTAACTCTTCTGCAGTGTGTAGTGAGCGCGCGTTCACGTCTAGAGGTGGAGCGAGGACGCGCGCGCATTCTGAGTGAATGAGAGCAGGCAGCGGAGACGAGGCTCCAGCCACACGCGAGCGCGCGTATGCGAACGCGCATGTGTGGCGACCCGCTACATTTATACGCTTAAAAAGTTACAAATAGTCCCTTTAAGAGAGCTTCATAAGTCTTTTGGATTGGTTAAGAGAGTCCAGAGACGGAGCTGAGCATGCAGCTTCTGCGTCTTGCAATGACAACAACATAACATCGACCATGATGACCGATATGTAATCTGAAGCAATATGTAAAATTAAGAAAATGTTGGGAGGATAAAATAAAGCTGGCATTGATATTGTTTGCAATCAATTTCCATGCACTTACATTGTCTACACTTGTCACTGTGGTATTAAACAAACCTTATTTTATGTTTTCTCTAATGTAGGCTACCACCTCTACCAGCCAATTAGGGATCGGCCAAGTTCCTATGATTTGATCTGTATTTATATTTTACATATCATCAATATATAGATTGTTTATATCTTATGTTAAATGCTAATGGAGACATTAAACAACAATACCACACAAATAAAATTACTTAAATACTGCCTTACAAAGGCAGATAGCAGACAGTAACTACAGAAACAGAAGTTTGGAAAAAGGGTTTTCAGGCTCTTTGTGTAACAGATGTATAAGTTGTAAAAACTTAATATTATCCCCCTAAAAATCATTTAGATACTGCGCTGTATGTTTTTCTTTGTTGTTTTTTTTAGCTCTTTTGTCCATTTGAGCTAATGAGCTAGTTTAGTAAATACATCTTTAAGCAAATACATGTAAATGTGATTTAAAGGAAGCTTAAAGGGACTGTTTGTAACTTTTTAATCGTATAAATGTAGCGGGTCGGCACACATGCGCGTTCGCATATGCGCGCTCGCGTGTGGCCGGAGCCTCGTCTCCGCTGCCTGCTCTCCTTCACTCAGACAGCGCGCGTCCTCGCTGTCTCGCGCCACCTCTAGACGTGAACGCGCGCTCACTACACACTGCAGAAGAGTTAGTTTACCTCTGAGAATATCTAGTGAATGTAGAGTGGACGTTTGTGCAGAAATAAATGCTGCAGCTCCTCCATACTAACAGAGGTTTCCCGTGTCTTGTGAAGTGACGGGGCTCCTCAACGAGTTACGTTATCGTCTCGTTACCGACCGGGTGCCAGTGTCTTCGGCTGCCGGCTACGGTCGGGAGGCGATAACGTAACTCGTTGAGGAGCCCCGCTGCTGAAGCCTGCGCTGAGCAGGAAAAGCCAACACTAGGATCAGCATTGATTCATGGAGAGACCTTCGTCTGGTCAGCTAACATTACTGCCAAGCAGCTGAAATATATTGAGATATTGTGGTTTTAGCTGACGTGTGTCGCCTCACTGTGTTGAGCGATGCTCGTTCATGTCTATGTAGAGCGAGCAAGCGCGAGCTCGACGCTGACTTTCGTTGATTTCAAGGCCACAGATGTCGCTGTTAAGAAGCATTTCTGAATCTTACAAATAGTCCCTTTAACAACATGAAATCACGTGAAGACTGCAGAGATGACAGTTACTGCTCCTCTGCTAAGCTCGGCTAGTTAGCTTTTAGCAGGACCAGTTTATCTGGTGTTTACTTTCTTCTCCATTATGATTATGATTGTTCCCGTCTTATTTATGCGGTACAATAAAAAACAATCTCTTTGTTGGAGCATCAAATTTGATTATTTCATTACAGGAAAATGTGAGTAAATTAGCTTTAGCTAAGGGTATCTCAATCACTGCAGTTTGTTTTTTACATGTTGCATGCTTAATCAAAAATTACACACTTCTTTGGCATAATATCTTTTATATAGTAAAACAGATGTTTGATTCTGGTCTTAACTCAGTTGTCACCAAATATATTGTTACTGTTTTGGCTTTGTGGGGCAGAATAGTAGACTACTGGGTAGACTTGTCATTCATTGTCAGAGCATAGGCATGATTACTCATGTGATCATCTATAAGTGGGAGTAAGTCCCTCAATGAATGTGTCCTATTCTTCACTTTCACAACAAATTACTTTTTCACTCCTTAGTTGTCTCCTTAGAGCACTGGTTCCCAACCTGGGGGTCCCGACCCCAACTAGGGGTCGCGAGGCCTTCTTGATTTTAAGGGGTGTAAGACAACTTTTTAAAAAACATACAGTTGGCCTATATCTCTGCATTTTATTCATTTCTGTGAAGAAAATTAAATGAAACTGTTATTTTTAAAGTTTGGATTGTTATTTAAGACATCCCTCTCTGCTAAACAGCCTCGTCCTGCATTAGAAAAGTACGCAGTCAAATCAACCAAAGAGCTGATAGAACGATGACCAAGTGTCAGGGAGGAGAAAACACAGAATTTGTCAAAAAAACAAAACAAGTATATTAAGATTATCTGTAGCCGCTTATCCTATTCAGGGGCGTTGGGGAGCTGTAGCTGATCCCAAGTGTGTTAAATGATTGTTAAAAATTGAGAAAATACATACAAGCTCCTAAAATAAAGGAAAACTCATCTCTGATACAATATTCAGAGGAAATAATCAGCTCAAAATTCATCCAAATCACTCGTTTTACACAAACTTGCAGTTATTGCGTTCACTATTTGGGTTGATTGTACTGTTCATCAGCTTCTGTTATTGTTATGCATTGAACATAATATGAAATACCTATAAAATATATCACTTAGTCAGGGGTCGTCAGTTTACTCAATGATAGAAAAGGGGTCCCTTAAGGAAAAAGGTTGAGAACCACTGGGATGAAGTGTTCTTCAGTGTAATTCTTAAAAGTTAGATAACTACAAGCACTGATCCTACGTAGGCGAGGCCTTTTAAGATCCAATGTCATAACTTAACCTAAACCTTTGAGACCATCAATTTCATGAAGCCATTGAAAAGTCTTTGTATCTGAAGTTAGCAAGTATCATACTGCTGGACTGTTACCTGCTTCATTAAAGGGCATGGCTGTATAAGGCTCATGTTTTGTTGATACATTTGTTTCCCCATACAACTCACGTTATATCACTGACAGTCTTGTTTTGGTATTTGGCTGATTGGGACCTCACGCTTTTCAGTTCCAGCCCTGTCCTCTGGCCCAGGATGTGATTACCGGTCGCAGAAGAACTGCGGTTTATCTGTTGGCGTAAAGCGAGCAGAATACTGTTTAAACCGGAATTCATGTGCAGCACTGTATCCTGATGTGGCAAACCGTGTGTGTGAGTGTGTGTTTGAGGTGGATGAGGGGGTTTGTGCAGGGTGGTGGACTGGTTGGGCCATGTGGTTGAGCTGTCATGGTCCCACCCCACACCCCAGTTGATTATTATCTTCCTTTCCTGAAGTATAGTAAAGATGCAGAGTGTGTTCTTTCTTTATCTGCCAGAAAAATAATGAATATGCAAAAAAGAAATGTGTTGTCAAACTAGGTATCAGTTGGAGGGGTAATCCACGAGCCCCGGGCCTCGTGACGTGGTGGTGATTGATTACATTGAGGGCTCACCTGCAGTACTCTCCCTCTTAATCTTTCTCGCTCTGAAATACACACACACACACTCACAAAGAGAGAGGCAGAAGTCACCAGTCAGGGAACAATATCCTGCTCAGAAGACCCTTCACAGCACACTCTCATAAATCACTGAGACAGAGCCACCACCCTCACTGTCAGCATGTTATTATGCACACACTCACACACACACTGAGGTCCACGCTCCTCACGACAATTCAGTCAATCCTGCTACCCAGCAGCCGTAAAAGGATGTCATCGAAAAGAGGAAATATGACTCGAATCTGAGCTCCAAACTCGCCCTCAAACACGCCTCACCTGCGTTGATTCTTTCTGGCTCTGCTTAAAACACACATCCTCCACAACAGCAGCTCTGTGTCCCGCTCTGCCCCTGGCCCTCTGCACCGGCCATTCCTCAGTGACAGGGTGCCGGGATGAGGGGATGAGAGGCTCTGAAGGGCGAGGTGATGGGATGGATGAAAGCCCCCGCGGCTAAGGTCCCGGGGCCCCGCGTCCTGTGCAGGTGGCAGGTGTGATCTGGCCGGGTGCAGAAGCGTGAGGGCGAGTAAGAGGAGGACAATGAAGGCGTCTGTGGGCCCCTCGTCGCAGCTGCGGCGGGCGGGGAGGAGCGGGGCTGACAGACAAGACAGTCAGACGGACGCAAAAGATGGAGGAAGGGAAGGACAGCGCAGGGTGCGCAGAGATGGAGATGGGACTTCAAACAGAGGATTGGGCCCTGGGTGCAGAGAGACGCATTCTTGTCTGGCACGGAGGAGGCGGGGGACAGAGGGAGAGCGGGAAAAGATGGACGGCGAGCATCAAAGTCCACAGTCGTACTCCTCTGGTGCAGATGTTTACTACACTTTTTGCTCAAAGCCCCTGCGCTCTGCTTATATCTGTGTGCATATTGATGTCAACCTCCCTCTCTGTATGGATTTGTATCGATGAGACAGTAATCCTCTTCCCTTGCAGGCCTTGTGTGCAACTGTCCACAGCTCCCACTAAGACCCGCTGATCTCTGCCACATGGCGCTCCATCAAAGCCCCGATGGGCATGCCTCTCAGGGCAAGTTTTTGCCAAAAAACGCACCCATACATGTCCCTCAGTGCAGAGGATGAGCGGCACATGAAGGTCTAACGCTACTTTAGACTTTGTATCATCTTGGATCACATGAAGGCCGAGTGAAACAAAGCCGCCCTCTGTTAAAAAAGCACTCTTGTCCGAGCGCGTGCACGGACACGCGCACACGTTTCCTACTTTCTCTATCGGGCCTGATTAGAGTGACAGGGGCACTTCCCATTGGCTGTGAGAGTGGCCCTCTCCTTCCCAGGGCAGCCAATTTCCCCTACTCCAGAGCTGATAGGAAACTTTGATTGTCCACTGAGCTCAGGAGAGACAAAGAGATTTTTCCTCTTGCAATCCACATATCGCTCCATCACATCTCTACCTACAATCTTCCCCCACTTGCTCTCTCCTCCTCTCCTCTCCCTCTTGAAATTTTCTTGCCTTATTTCCATGATCACCACTGTTGTGGGCTGCTGAACCTGAGTCCATTAAACTGGCACTGACTGCTTTGATGGGCAGGAAGCCTCACTTCATGTGGTGACATCTGTATCCTGTGACACAATCCTACCCTGCATACATGATGTACTGTCTCGGCTCACCACTGTCCTCTAATAGCATTCCTATAATTTAATACTGTGAACGTAGGGCGGATGCTGGTAAAAGCATTTGCATACCGGTATGTATGTGCTCATGTTGGGTGTGAAGCGAACCGAGAAACAGGGGGGGGGCGGACAGAATGAGCGAGGCGTCTAAACATGTGGAGAGAGCCAACAGGAAACATCTCTCTCTCTCTCCACCCGACGCTGGCCCTCCCTGAGAGCACACTTCCTGTCAGAGCTCCTCTAACTTCCTGTCCAGCCACCGGGAATCCCAGCTGGAACATTCCAGCTGTGCAATAGTCTCCCTCCCTCTCTGGGCTGCTTCATTATTACAATGTCCCACAAGCCCTAGTGCAAATACACATGAAAGCTTCAGTAGGCAGAATGTTTTTGGCATTATTTGGCAAAAATTCCATAATAACCTTTCAGCATATTGTAATTCAAGAGAGATAACTAGACTTCTGCACCTCCTCATGTCTCTGTTTTCAGGCTTTAAAAAAATCTAGCTCATGACAGGAGACTTTGGCCAATCACAGGTCATTTCAGATTGAGAGCGTTCCTGTTGGCTGTTCATTCAACGGAGGCAGCTGTCAATCACTCACGAACTCTGATCAAACGGTGAAACTAGGCAGCGCTGATCAAATATGAATCAATATACTGTTACTGTAATGCCTATTTCTCTCCTCAGATGTGTTCAGAAACATCTTGTAGTCTACTGTTTAGCTGTAAAATGAGAAAGTTTGCTCCAGCTGATGG